>NW_009970716.1:2407344-2427161 GCF_000747805.2 Chaetura pelagica
GAAAGAAAATAGATCGGCTGTTCGGCTGCACCGTTCTCATAAGATGCAGCGAGAAGCAGGAGATGAGATTTTTTTTATTATTTTTTTTTCTTTTAAGGTGTAAGATACTGAGATTCTGAACGCATATCTTTCTTCTCATGATGGCTTGGAGTTAAAAACCGCGTAGATCTTGATATGCAACCTAAATTTGGCATCAGGAAATGGGAAATTGCATCTTTAAGCAGAGTACAATCAAAAATGAATTACAATAAATCCTATATAATTGCATAGGTCATTCTCTTTAATGAGATTTTATTAACCTGACTGTCAAGCTTTTGAGTCAGGCAGATATTTTATCTTCTTCAACTGATAAAAGTGTCAGCTATAAACCACCATATAAATATTCATAAATCTACACATCTGTGGCAGCCTATCAGCATCATTCTTTTGGACATTAAAAGCATTCTAATTACTTTCTGTCTAGCAGAGCTGAAATGCTGCCTGTTATAGTATGTGCTTGGCAGGCATGATTGCTTTTGTTTGCCATCACAAATAGCAGCATCCTATTTTATATACTGATGGTCCAGAATATATTCAGGGTTTGACTGAGCAGAATGAATATTATGAAGCACCATCTGGTTTTGATAACATCGGGTATATTAACTCATCTGTTAATTTTTGACACATCATTGATTTATTTATTTAGAAAAATTGGATCCTGTTTTGGTATGTTGCTGTTTGCCTTTGTAACAAATGTGATGACATTTCCTCACTAAACAGAGAGATATGCTAGTTAATAGGATATATGGCTATGTTTTAATGCCTGTTTTTGCTCAGAAGCAGCCGTGTGCTGGATGAATTTGTCATGTCTTGTTACAAATAATTTGGGTAGTTTACTAAAAAAGTTTAATACTTGAATAGATTAACCTGAAAATTCACAGCTCTGATGCATAGTTCATGATCCATAGCAGGTCATCTTTTCTTTTTGTTGAAACTACTTCTTTTTTAAAATGCCTAAATGGTGGTAGCTGAGTATTTTTTGCGGCCCACAATCAAAACGCTGCTGATAAATGTGACACCTGCATTTCTTTACAGAAGCAGATTACGCCGTGGAAAACATTTAGCTGTCTGGTAGATGATATACAAGGCCATATTCACAGCAAAGCCCTCTGGGCTTTGATCTGCAGAAGTTTGGGCTTTCTCCTGCCTCTGTAGATTGTGCTAGCCAGGCGCTGGAGCAGGCTTCAGACTTTGCCATTGATTACTCCTGTGCTTAAAAAAAAGAAAAAGTAGTTAAAGTAGTTAAGGAAGTGCTGTTTGTTCACTGAAGTTCTGTGAAATCCCTGTCCTATCACCTGCACGCACAGGCTTTACTTTTACTTTAGGTTCCTCTGCGGGTTCCAACACACCCTTTTCTCAGCTAAGACTGAAGTACCAAGGGAAACAGCAGAAAACAAACAAAAAACTTGCTACAGTGTGCAGAAATGAGATTTTGTACAAGTTTTTACCAGAGGCTGGTAAAGCAAGAGGCAAGGTTTAGAGCTCCTGGGTATTGTTATCCCAGAAGTATAGATGCTCTGTTGAGCTGTGTGCCAGTCCTCCCTACGTGGTGATAGAGAAACACCAGGCGCCCTGTGGTGGAGGAGCTGTCATCCCAGTAAGCTGAGCAGGGAGCTGCTGAGTGTGAGCTAGTTGGGACCTTGGGGCTATATGTATGTGAAATACTTCCATCCTGTCATCCAGAGCCTTGAAATCCTCTTAACAAATGTGTGAGCCAGTTTAATAGCTCAGGCAGCTGCTGGCAAAGCAGAGCTGGGGTTTTGCCCTCTAGGAAGTGGGAGCCCTTGGGTCTGCTCCGCACACAGTCGCTCTGTGCTTTGTACAGTGCCTGTAGGGTCTCTGCCCACCCAATTCCTGGGTTGCCCACAGCAGCAAGGGGTGTGGGCTGAATCCTTTCCAGAACACCTCTTAGCCAGAGGTTCATCTCCCAAGTGGTGGGTGTTGCAGGGAGCAAACCATCCTTCCCTTAGCACATACTCATCCAGTTGCGGGTCCAGTGAGTTGTTCTCCATGAGGCAGACAGTCATCATTCATGACCTGCACAGTTTTCCAGCATAGTTTACCCATACCACTGGGCAGATGCTTACTTGAGTGGAGGGCTGGAGGGCTGTAGACCACAGTTTTGTAGGGATACCCATTTAGTAAGTTCAGTAGCAGAGATTCACCTCTTTCTGCTGATACCTCTTCACTCGTGAAGGCAACAGTGAAGCTAGTAAAAAAAGTTCCTGGGATGTCCAACTGTGCTAGCAACTTAAACACTTAATACAGTTGGTTCTTAATCTTCAAGCATGGCATTTCTGGCCCCTTGGGATTCAGAGCACCAACTTTGCCTTTGAGAGTGGGCACCTCAAACACAGCCACAAGTAAGGATGCTTCCGTATTTGCTAAGCTTTCCCTAATGGTTAAAGTTCTTGCCAAGAATGAATGGTTTCTTCCTTGGTCCCTCTCTAAGATACCATCCTGGCCTCCAGAAGAATTGCAGGAAAAGGGGTTAGGAGGAGGAAGAGCAGGTGTTCTCCACCCTGTGGCATGGTGAGGAAAGACCTAGCTTGAGATCCCATCCTGTAGGGGAAGATCTTGCATGAGAAATGTCATCTTACAATGAAAAATACAGAGTTACAGTGCAGTGCAAGCCTTCTCTCCCTTCTAGTGAGTAGTGGTTACTCTGATCACTGCTACTGCAGAAGAAGCCACACAAACAGGTGCATTCAAAGCACCATTCATTCTTCAAAGCAAAATTCATTCTTCATTAGTCTGTTCAGATTATTTGCCTGGTATGGAAACAGCATGCATTTTTGTTAGTATGTGCATTAAACAGTATCATAGACTACCAAGGAAACAAACCAAAGGGAAGTGTGAGGTAGACCTTACACCATGTCTTAAGATTTAAGCTTGACTTTCATGGATACCAAAGAAGAACAAAACTGTCTTAAAGCTGTTTATTCCAGTGCCAACAACCTGGCATGTTTAACATGACCAGTTAATAAAGCTCTGCCATGCCTGGACAGAAGAAAGTTTTTAAGTGAACAGAGAAGGTGAATATTGTTATTTTAGCCTTAACTGAGAAGTTTGGACTATCATCTAGAAGTAGATCTGTAAGATCAGTAGTGAAATGGCCAAAGATTTGTAGTCTTCATCAACTGGACTGTCTTGGTCATCTTCACACAAAATGTCTGTGAAGGCATCGCTTAGTCATGGGGACTGTCAAATGCTCTTGATTTTGTGATCCAAGCATAGGTATTTCAGCAGTGATCATATCTAAAAACATAATGACAAAATCTGTACACATGAACAAAAACACTTGGGGGGTACAGAGCTGCTGCCCTGGGATCTCAATTAATAATAGTTTTATAATCATTGAACAAACAAACACAAATCATCAGGTGAGGGGACTGAAACATTGCAAGGTGAGCAATGAGATGACTGAAATAGCTAAGGAGCCTGGACTTTGGAATCTTGCTGAAAATTACCTATGAATACATTCCCTGCAGGGGAGAATGTGTGGTATTCAGACCTACTCAATGGTTACAAAGATGACTTTTTAAACCAGCTGCCCAAGATTACAACAGAAACTATGGAGAAGCCACAACCTGAATCCAGACCCATTGAGACCCAACACAATGCATTCTTAATAAAGCTGACTGGTCCAAGTATTTAAAAGATCCTCAGGTGTAGGAAAAGCTGTTGTTAAACCTGCCCATCTTTCCAGACACCTTTTCTGACGCGTTGGTGTAAGTAATCAGTTTCAGAAGGTTGCTCTTAGTAAAACTTTGGGTTTTGTCCCAAAGAAGCCCTATAGTTTAGTATCAGTGAGAAAAAGATGCGAAGATGAATGCTATATCCAGGAGTTGGTACCTGGTATCTTCTGGTTGCTTGCACTTTCAAATAATCTAGTTAGGAATAGTTATACTTTTAGCAATATAATCCTGCTGTATTAGCACTGTGTGGGCCTGATCTGGCAAATCCACCTTCAGGCAAAAGTGTAGTTAAGGAGTTCTGTTAAGGCTAAAGACTCTGGGTTCTGAGACATTAGAATTACATGGTTGGTGGACATCATAATAAGGAAAAGGAATATCAGAATAGGACTTTAATAAACTGTTTACACTGTTTTAGTCCAGAGCAGTCTTTTCGATTGAATCTTCCTTTCCTAGAATATACATACAATATGTAACACAATTAAGAATCATAGATCGGTGGTTATTCAGCAGTAAGCATATAAAAAAACCATTTTGTCATTTCTTAGTGATTAGGTGTTGCACAGTGTTTGCATTTCTAATTATAGTTGGTCCATAACAACCAAAATCCTAGCATCTACAATATGTGCGGAACAGACAGCGTTTGTTTTTATTTTTTCTCCATCACAAGAAATTACCATAGTCATCATTCTCATCTAGGGTTGTTCAGACTGTGGGTATGTGTACCGTTACTGGTGTAGAAGTGGTTTCAAAGTGGTACCCACTTCAGCACAGAGCCAGATGTTTCTAGACTGTCTGTGGGGAGCATCCCTCACCATTGCTGCCAAGCGGTACCCACAAAGAAGCATTTTCTTTCTGCTGGCATTTCAAAATAGCCCTGCCTTGTTATGGCTTTCATTTTTATATCTTTGAGCATAGGTTAAAGTTAAGAAAAAAACAGTAATTGTTGTTATTGTGTCTTTGTAGTAGATCTGATATGGAACTGAAGTTTAAATCAATACTGTCATTTCTGTATAAATTTTCAGTTACGTTTTAAGCCATTATCACAGCGAATGTGCCTAATACATTCAATTTTACAGCAAAAATAATAATTAATTTTATCTTTACTGATGTTAGTGTGTATTACAGCATGCTTCAGAACTAGTATTTGAAATGTCAGGTTATTTTTTGCCATATTTTAGGAGAAACCATAATATTAGCATAACATATCTTAACACTAATCCTTTTTCAGTCGCTTCATTCATATTTTGTCCCCTTGCAACAAGGGTATGCAAGAATAAGTAACTGTTTTGTCAACAGGGACCATAATGATTAGAAAACGAACAGTAAATAAAACTTCAGGTCTGAAATCGGATTATAGGATTAAAATGAATGAAAAACTGCTCTGTAGTAGCATTGCAAAGTTCCAATCAATATCATCTTGTAATAATTTTAGAGGAAAAATGTTAGAAGAAATAAGGCAAAGAACACGCAACTTTAGGTTGTTATTGATGCCTGAGTTTCTTGATTTTCTTTTGGTTTATCAATGGGTCCCAGCTAGAAGGCTGCAACATCACCAGGATTCTGTTTATTTAATTTATATTGCATCTGTTGTGCTGGATTATTTTGCACTTGCATCTCAAAGGTTAAAGACAGCTGGCCTTATGTTAATGCAGTAAAAGGGAAGGAAGGACAGCAGGTACTGGGGCTACAGAACACCTGGCACCTCACCAGTACCCACTTGCAAAGTGGGCAGCAGTCCCTGTGCATTTCTACCCTTTTGAGTTTGTAGTGGGGATAGGGAGCATTGCTTAACCTTTTGGATCAAAGATGTGTTGGAGATACCTGCCCTCATTCAGCTGAGCCCATCTAGAAGGCTGGTACCACTCATTAGCACGTGAGGTGGATTGCAGTCCTTCACATGGGCTCTCTCTGCTTGGCCCTGGGCAGCCACATAGCCCTGTACTTCTCCAGTCCTTGCTCTGTCCACCTCACATCCCTGTTCTTACAGTTAAGTCCTCCAGAGATCACATCTTCTTGGTTTTTTGCTGGGGGGATGACTTTGGGCTGTGTTCAGACTGAAAGCATTTGTATGCTGCTGCAGCCCTGCCCTCTTTGCAGACATCTGGAGGATGGTAAAAACACAAATTAGTGTTGTTTCAAATATTTTTCAGGCCAGCTGTGCTAACCTCAGCATGAAGTAGATTTTCCACCAGAAGGTGTATCTGCTGGATCATGGAGAAGTACCATGAGAAGTGCCACCTCTTAATTCTGAATGTTTCTTTTCTTTACGTATTATCAGTATGATGAGGTTGTGTTTTTGTCTCTAGTGATGAAGTTAAGATAAATGAAGGTCTGAGGTGCTTAGCTTCATGCATCTGTAGCAGGTTGCCTTTTCAAAAGTAAATGCATTTGTCACTTTCTAAAAGTCAAGCCTGCCTGAGAAGAGCTCTCCAAAATTGGCAGCTTAGACCTACCAGTCTTTTTTTTCATCTCATGCAAAATGTTAGTTTCATCTTTTTAAACACCTAGAGGAACTGAGCTATGAATAGCCTAAAAATTATTTTAAAGGCATTATTTTTACTGGGGAATTTAACAGGTTGTACCATGAATGTCTTGGTCATTTTCCACCAGGGTCAAAGAACTGTTACAGTGGCTTAAGTTATATATACATAGACACTGCAGAAGTGATCCATCCTACTGTGTGGGTTTGGGTTGTAGCTGCTGTTGCTCCATGAGACATGACGCCTTCTGGCATTAGAGGCAAGGCTGACTAGATGCTGCATGGCATCTTTGCCCTACTTCCAGAGCTGAGCTGCTGCCTCCAGAAACTGCTGCACAACCCCACATAGAGTTTCCTGATAAGTCTAGGGCAGCTTCAAGAACTCTGCACTGCTGTCCACTGTATGGGGATGCTGGCCTTACCCACAAATTCATAGGGGGTCAGCAGGACAGAAAAAATTCCTTCTCTGACCAGAGGAGCTTCGTGCTTTACATTTGATGTTTTTCTTGCTGTAAGGAGAGGGTTTTGTGCTTATCACTCTTGAGTTGTACTTGGACATATCTGGAACCTTAAAGCAAAAGGAACAGAACCAAAGTCCACAGAATTGGGGATGGGTCATGTGAAGTGTCCCACACCCAATGTCAAGCAAGTGCAGCAAAGATGAAGGGGAAACAAAACAAAGCTTGGAAGCCTTGTTGGAGAGGAGCAGTGCATAGGATGGAGGTGTAGTTCAAAGTCCTGCAAATACGTACAAGCTCTGCCCACCACCAGCTGGAAATAGGCTGCCAGAGAAGTACTTACTTAACTTTTATTTGTAGCAGATTGGACAGAACTTATATTTTCTTCCCCATTTTCCTGTCTTAATCCCTCTGAAAGAAGATGGCAGTAAGAAGTGACTATCATCACAATGCATTTCTGATTAACAGCAAGGGCACAAGGGCACTCTCAAAATAGAAGCAAAGTCGGGATTGTTTTAAATCACAGTGTTGCAGAAGTATTAAAGCAGAAGCCATAATTTTAATGTGTTCTGAAATAAAATGCATGCTACTGTGAACAGTTGTGTACATTCATCTAGCTACTGCTGCCTGGCATAGCCTTTCACATTAGGTTTCTGTGATTCATCTTTTCTTTTGTTTCAGAGAGTCGAATGATTCTGGATGCCTTTGCCCAACAATGCAGCCGGGTTCTAAGTCTCTTAAATTGTGGTGGAAAACTACTGGACAACAATCACTCTCAGTCCATGATTTCTTGTATAAAGCAGGAAAACCCAAATTATAGTGAAAGACAAGAGCAATGTCAGCTTGGGAAAATGGTCCATAGTCAGACGTCAGACATTTTAGACATAGAGATGCAGTATATGCAAAAGAAGCAACAAACCTCAGCCTTTCTGAGAGTTTTTACTGATTCCCTTCAGAACTATTTGCTTTCTGGGAGCTTCCCTTCTCAGAACACCTCGTCAGTAAATGATTTTAGCCATTTGGCAGATGTGGATCCACTTTCAACCTCTCCAGTACACACTTTAGGTGGATGGACATCTCCAGCAACATCTGAATCTCATGGTCACCCATCATCTTCTACACTTCCAGAGGAGGAAGAGGAGGAAGAGGAAGAAGGTTACTGCCCTCGTTGTCAAGAGCTAGAGCAGGAGGTAATTTCATTACAACAAGAAAATGAGGAACTTCGTAGAAAATTGGAGAGCATTCCAGGTAAGTAATCCCCTGCCATATAATATTGTCAATCGTTTATAAAAATAATTTGGGTAATAGTTTCTCTTTAAGTTTTAGTTGGTTTTAAGGTTGCGATCATTGTAATCCAACACTGGACTTTCTCTCCAACCAAAATTCCTATAGCTGTGCCCACTGGAAAATTATCTGCTGGTATTCATCCAAATTAATACTGAGTCCTAGACTAGTGAGCTGTGTTCAGGATGGGATATACTTGTAACTCCAAATTTAAAACATCAGGTGGTTTGTGACAGTAATTTCACACATAGATGTTTTTATACGTAACTCTCTTATCTTGTTCTTTAAGTGACATTGCAGCTTATAAACTTAGTTCCTGTTTGGGGCTCTGTTTTTTGGTTACTTAAAAGAAACTATTCTAAACAAACAGATTTGGCTTTGACTGTGAACAATATGTCTTAAATTCATGTTAGCTCAGTGAGAAGCATAAATACATCTCCTCCCATTCGTCTTCAGATAAAACCTGAAAAAGAATCTTGACAGGTTGTCCATTTCAGCAATACCTAGCAGCCATTGGAAGCAAGAAAACAGACAGAAAAACCCCGTCTAATGGAAACTCCCTCTTGTGAAAAACTTACCTTGCCCCTTAAAACGTAGGGCTTCCCGCTGTTAGGGTGCACCAAGATACTTGAAGAGTGATACTGTACAAGAGCAAAGTCTCTTGGACCCATATCCTCTAAAGTTTAAGCACAGGCAAAAATACACTTCAAAAATAATACTAAAAGTAAATTGGAATTGAGGAAAGAAAATAAGTATACAACACACTTCTGACATATAAACACTAGGGAGCTACACCTCTGCTAGCTAAAGTTTGAGGTACTCATGGTAGATCCGTGCAGAGTTGATTGAACTAATCCCTAAATGACAGAAAAACACAGATAATATAGCAGGGGCTGCAAGAGTGAAAATACTTCAAAGCTGCTAACTATGCAGAAAGGAAGAAGGCAGTAACCAACTAACTCTCCACTCTTGTAGGTTCAGTAGCAAAATCTGAGCAAAAACCAGGCAGCAGTCTTCATAATTCTTCTCCCCAGCTATCTGTGATGTATTCTCCGTTGTTTTACACTGCATTTTTCTTTTGTGCATTGGTCTGTAGGGGTTCTAGCAAATCCCATAAGCAACATTGTTCAGTGCAGAGAAAACCCAAAATGTGTACTTTCTCCACCCCTCCCAAAATCTGGAGTCACCATAACTTGTGCACTCTCCCTGGATTATGTAGTGGAAACACTGTGTGGCAGGGAATTGTGTGGACTTCAACTCCTGTTGAGTCCTAGTTTCAGGTCTGTAAAACTGAAAATTGTAATTGAAGTCCATAATCTGACCTACAGCTTTCTATCAGTCACCTATATTGAAGCAAGTGATCTTTTTTACTTTGACTAAAACATACATAACTACTATTTGATCCAAGTAATACCTCAGAACACCTGAGTTGGAGGCTCTGGTGAGCAGTGGCTGTACCTCTTACCCTGGCACCCGACTCCAGTAGTTAATTACACTGGTGAAAACGTGTGCCTTATTTGCTGCCTGACTATCTGAAATCAGCTTCTAGCCATTGATTTATATACAGTCCTCCACTGAATGAAGTGCTGTATAGGACCTGGTACTTTGTCTGGTTGAAGGTACTTACGGGCTGAAAACTGGCTTAATTTCCATTTTAGATAAACTAAGCTTTTTAATACACTTCAAATGAGTTGAATCTTTCTTTACAGCTCTTTTCTCCCCTTCTGCTCATTTCTTTACAATTTGGGCACTAGAAATAAGGTGCAGTGTGTTTTATCTGCCTGAGCAAAGGTGAATAGTCTCTTTGTTCCCACCCAGGGTTGCTCTGGTCATTTGGCCACAGGTCAGGTGGCTGAGCTGCTCGTTCTGTGTGCCTTGCTTCCTAGACTTGGGTATTTTGTGTTTGGCTGTGTTCATTTACTAGGTGATCTCTAGTGCTTTGGCTGCTCTGTTTGCCCAATTTTTTCTGGTTCACCAGTTTGTGTATCATCCAGAATGTTTTTGATTGTTTTTAAATTAACTTGGTGGTCCTGTTGTGTGGCATTGAGCCTGCTGTCCAAGCCATGCTAGAAACACATTCGTTCATGATGATTCCTCTAATGACAAATAACTTGAGATGTCAGTAGCAGGCTCTTAGTCCATGTATGCTCTAGTCTGCTGATGTTATGTGTTGCTGGTTTTGCAATCAGATAACTCATGGTAGGAAGTTAAATGCCCTTCAGGAGTCAAGATATATTACATCTGTTCAACCCGACTATTTCAGGCGAACCTATAATCTCATCAAAGAATAACAATCAGGTTAGTCTGACAAGATCCGCTGTCCCTAAGACAGTTTTGGCTGGCATTAATTATATTCATATTCTGTAGTTCTTAAGTCAATTGAATCCTGTTGTGATTGCCTGTATTTTGCTAGGATTAATGCCAGGCTAAGCAGCCAGTGTTTACCTGAGTCATCACAGTTACCCTTCATCTCCCTTTAAAAGAGAGATAAACATATGTAAGCATAGTTACTTTCTACCCCCTAGGAGTAATGAAACATCTTGTTAAGAGTGTATCAAAGGAAGCAAACATAAAATAAATGTGGAAGGATGTATGACTTTATCAGCCAACATGAAATCGTCATCAGATAGATCAGCTGCTGTCTGGATGACGTATACAAATAGGTCTAGAGTGACCCATGATGTTGGGGAAGCGTTTAAGAGCCACAGAAGGTGCCCTCGGATTTTGCTACATGGTAGGACAGAGGTCTGAGCTCCCCAGGCAGTCCCTCAGCCACCACTGAGCAAGGTTAATAAAAAATCAGCTAGAGGCAGTATCTGATTATTTTTGTCTCTAATGTTGATTTTGTTCCAGTGAACTTCTGCTACCAAAGAAGCCAACAGAAATTTTTCTGTGACTGGAAATGCCCATCTCTGTATGCAAACCGGTGCATATCTTGTTCTCTGATCATTCCTCTTTTTTTGCCCATCAAGATGTTGCGTGCCTTCGGAGGGAGCCAGAAGGCCCTTTGTGAGGGTTTCAGTGTCATTTACCACTGTCTATCACATCAGAGTCATCTTAGAGTACAAACTTTATTGTCTGCACATTCATACACCTCATGCTGGGCATCCAAGGGGCCAGGCAAGGCCATCAGTGCAGCGCAGAGCAACTGTGGAGGCAGCTGGATGAGCATGGTGGCTGCCATGCTCTCCCATCTAGCAGATGAAAGACCAGAGTTTTTTTGGATGTGTTTTTCCCTCTTATCCTTGGGGGAGCTGGGCCAGAGCTGCTGGGTGAGGCTGGCCGGGACCATGCAGGTGGGGGGGATGTACACTGTACCCTCCTGATGGGCACCATAGCTTGCACTGAGCAACTCTGTCAACCCCTTCCTTCTGCTCTGTAACCATCTATGAATTGTTTTATCCTTTTTCTGAAGTACTTTGCATTTCTTTCATTTTTTTTTTCTTTTTTTTACTTTCCATATGCAAAAGCCCTTTTAAAATCCATGAGAGTTTGCAATCTAAAAATAGTTACTGCTGTGCATCTCTGCCTCTAGCTCTGCAAAGCACCATTTGTATGGCTCACAAAGAGAGTACTGGGAAGAACAGTGGTTTTTCAGCATACGTAAAGGCAACAACTTTTTTTTTTTTTTTTAACAATTATTACAGAAGAGACATTCTCCTGTAGCTTTTGGACACAGACAGTAAGATTTTTCAGGACTCTGCCCTGTTGCTATAAAGTCCTCCAGTCCTGTAGGATCTTTTTGCCCAGAGCCTAGCATCACTCTTTGGCAGATCATCAGTGGAGAAAATTATTACATGTGGTAAATAGTGCATATGTTTTAGTTGTTAGTCTGGTATTTTTTTCAGAAAAAGTATCCATTTGATTTGACTGAAACAACACTTAAATATGTGTGAAATCTTAATTGTTTCAGCTGTGGAATAAATGGAAAAAAATACATATTTCAGTGCTTTAGTCTTGGAACAATGTGATTTTTTGCAACTTGTGCAGTTTTCCCCCAATATTTTTTTTTTTCTTAGACAAAATCATTCATCAAACATTTTTGCTATCCAGTTCAACTGAAGAGAAATATTTTCATTCAGTGTGGTTTTTTTGTCTTGTTTTTAAAGATTAGATAATTCTTGGAAGGAGTTTGGCGAACTTATCATTGTCTCTTTAGGGATTTGAGACCGTCAGAAACAGAGCTAAGTAATCCATCTATACAAGGAGAAAAGTGTCTCCTAATCTCTTTCCTCTGTATAAAAATTACTGGGGCTATGATACATTCCCCATAGTAAAATTAAAGACTTATTTGTGAAACTGAATCTAAGACCTGGATTTAGACCATGTAATATGTAAGGATATTAAGCAGTTCTCCCTTGCTATTGTCAGTGTGATTCCCTCAGAGTTTTTGACCTAAAAGGGGGAAAATATTTCCAGGTGGTTAAAACAAAGGCCAGGGATAATGAGTGAAGATTTCCCTCCTGATGCTCCCAGCTTTGCTGCATGCTTGCAGGCAAAGCAGCCTGTAAATAGTGAAAATGTATAAATAAGCAGTGTGTGATAGATACAGTCATTATTCTTAACCTCCTTAGCCTGGCAGCAAAAAGTACTCCAGCAAATAGCAGAAGGATGGGGGTGGAAAACCTCCTCAAATGTATAGAGATGATGGCCTATAGAGATGGTCTTCACGGTGGTTGGAAGTAGCCAAAACAAAGTGAGATTTGCAGGTGGAGTTAATATCAATGTAATTGAAAAAGTCAGATTAGTTTTCCAGGAGGTTTTGTGAGCCCAAGACTTGACTCTTTTTCCTGACTATATCAGATAATCTAATGAAAGATACTACTTTTCCCTGCAAATCCTCTCTCTATACTTCCAGTGCATCATGTATCCAAAGAGCCTACCATAGCTGCACTGTAGATAAAGCAGCCATCAAGGGTTGTGACGAACACTTTTTCATTCCCCTTTTTTTTTGTCCTTCTGCTTGATGTTCACATTTAACCACTTGTTTAGTTTCCCTTGATGTTACCGATGTTTTGGTCTGATCTCTGGCCCCATTCTGCTGTTCAGCTTCAAAGGGTGAAGTTACTTGGGGAAGGGAGAGCCTCAAGCGCAGTCGTCCAGTGTTTGGCACCAGAACCCCTTTGAATTTGCAGCTCAGTTGTGGTGGCAGCTTGGAGGCGCCAGCTTAGTTTGCTAAACCAGCCTAAGTACAAAAACTTATTGTAACAAGTAACTGCTGCAGACCAGGGCTTCATTAATTAGTTTTTTTCCACTCTTCTGGGTAAAAACCTTTGAGAACTTTGGGAGGGCAGGTTTCTTTGCCTACCTTGTGGAGCAAAAGCTGGTGGGGGTTTTGTGAATGGCTGCAGTTCAGCCTGGCAAAGCTGAACTGCCGGGTCTCAATTTCGGATTATTTTTTGCAGGTCAGGACTTGCCATTTTAGTGACACAGACTGCTGTCCCAACTCCCAAGAGACTCCTTGGTTTCTCTGTTAGTTATCAGCTGTATAAATATGTAGAGAAGTTTTAACAGGAGAATCCCCTGTCCTGAAGACCTCACAGATGAAAGGGAGGGCAAGAAGAGGTACCTTCTGTTAATTAGGAGGAAAGTGAAGGAGCACAGCCCAAAATACAAGCCACAGGAGCATGTGACAGCATTGCTTAAATGAAATGTACAGTTGCCTTGGTTTTGTCTCTTTCTTCTGCTGTCTAGGAGGTGTACATGCCAGGGCTGTATGGAGGGGGGACGGGGGACATTCTTCTTTCAGGAGGAAACATTTTTGCAAAAGAAAATGAAAATAAATAGAATGGCTTTTCAGATGCAGATTAACAGAAGTAAAATGGTTTTCCACTCCACCTGGAAAACACAACTGAGAGGGATTTTTAAAGTAATGGGATATTTGCTGTAATTTTTTCTCTGCTCCCTGCTTTTGGTAGGCACAAGAAGTCAGTTAGGCAATCTTTAACACCCTTCTGTGTGTAATGTCAGTTCTTCTGCTGTCTGCTCTCATTAAAAATGAGTGCTAGTTTTATTTTACCATCTAATTACAAACATACAAATTTGTAGGGTCTTCAGCACCAAGATCAGTTCCTCTTTACTAACCCACATCTCTCCTTGCCCCTCACTCTTTTGCCAGCTTACTGCACCCCAACAACTTGCCTTCACAGCCTGTCCATGCAGCTTTCACTGGCTTTCAGCTGACTATTGAAATAAATGAGCGTATGAGCTGAAATGATCCAAGTTGTGTTATACTGCACAGCTTGTACAAATCTCAGGCAGAGAAGGCAGCTCTGTTAATGTTATAAGAAATTCACAGTGCCATCTAGTTCTTCAGCAGGTTCCCTATCATTTGTTACATCTTTTTGACAGTTGAGCATCAATTTAGAAATGCCCTGCAATGAACTCTGAGTGAAGCATCACTCAAGGTCAAGCAAAGGAGGATGCATGGCAGTGCTGAGCCGGTCTTAACTAGCAGCTGCTGGCCTGAGCGGATGGGTCTAGATATACACCCTTCCCAATTTTCCTCCTCACTGGCAAGTCAGTAGTAAATGGTCTTGAGTGCTAAGGGGTTCATCTTGTACTGTGCAAAGCACCAGGAGGAATACTAGCTAGTGTGGGCTACAGAGCACATCTCATTAATGAGCAGGATAACCAAATTTCTTACTGTCTGCTTATGGGGGCTGAGGCCAAAGCAGGGAGACACACTGCTTCCCTGGGGATGATCCATCCCTTCTCACAAAGGCTGTCTGATGACATGGGAGAGTTTGGAGATATACCTTATTTTCATTGGAGTCACACCTTTTTTACAGCAAGCCCATGTATCTCCTTATAGCACGGTGCTTTGGCAACATAAACCCCCTGAAGCATGTTACACTGGAAGCCGCAATTTAGGGAGGATATACGAGAACCCTCGTTGTGACACATACCAGTACAAGTGGTTGTGTCCCAATAACATTTATAATGAGCAAAAACCCAGCCCAAATCAAGAACAGAGATGTTTCTGGCACTTCATAAAATTTTGGAAAGAGTTATCAGAACCAAAGGTTAAAAAAAAAAAAAAGAAAAAAGGGTGTGATAATTGGGAAACATTAAAAGTATATTGCTGAAGGCCTCAAAAGACTAGGAAGAAAAGTTCCATGGTGGTTACAAACCAACCAGTTTTAGTGGGAAAGAGAAGTAACAGTGAGGAGTGTAGTAAGTGGAGCAAAGAGGAAGTTGATGGTGATGAGTAAAAAGCAGAGGTTAGGATCTCTGAAAAATCAATACTTTTCCAGAGGATCTGGAGCACTCTGTGGAGGAGACATTCTTTCCCTGGCAAATATAAGGAAAAATATTGAGTCCATATTGAGGTAGTAGGCTTTGTTAGTAATTTGGAATTGTTCATGGAGTATTTTTCTTCTGGTGCTCATGAGGAGTAAAATGGTGCAGTCACACCACCATGCAATGATGATGATAAGCAGGTAGAAATATTTTCCATTGCCAGAGTGACTCTGAGTGCTAAGCACACATTCAACAGCAGCTTCACATGGGAACCTCAGCTGTCTGCCACAACTCCCTGCCATGCCATGTCAGAACAAATGAAGAGCTTGTTGGTCAGTGCCAGAATTGCTGGCCTTTGTAAAATTGATAAAGAGATGCTGATTCCAGCCCAAGTTGTAAGATGGAGTGGTTCAAGAGTGGAGTTAGGAGTCTCAGAGAGATCAACAGGAGAGCTGCAACACAGGCCATGAAGAGCAGTAACACAGTGCTTGGACACACCAGCTTTTCATCCCTGAGTGCTCATCAACCTATTACCAAAAGCATTAGGCAGCTGCTACCTCAGCACGATATTTTCAAACCCAGGAGATTTGGACAACTCACTTCCAGAGCTAAACAAAAGTGCAGGTGGACAAAGAGGACTCTGACTATGATTTTATTTATGTTTTGGAATATTTGGGATGCTCCAGAAGACTGAAAGGTGCAAATACTGTATTACTGTTTTTCTTTAAAAGGACACATGAGATGTCACTCATGACTGTAGGCTTGTTGGCCTGAGCCCAGACAAACTAATTGCACAGCTGATGCTGGCTTCATTTATTAGAGTACTAAAAGAGAACAATGGAATTAGTACCAGGCAACATCTTGCCAAATTATAGTTTTGATGAGATGAAAAGTTTGGTTGATGAGGGTATCACAGATATTCAGGGTGTTAGATACTACAAAAAGTGATTTTAAAAATATTTGTTTTCAGGAAATTGCCATGATGCAGATTAATTTCTGGAGGGATTCTTGATGAAACCTTTCACAGCCTATGTTTTTAATACTTTCATTGGTGAAAGAAAGCATAGTCACTGCTCACATCTTGCAAGCAATGCAGAAATAGCAGTTGAGTGAGGAAGATGTGAAGTGACACACCCAGCCTAACTTGGCTCCGCGTTGCCATGTATTGAGGCACAGAGAACATTGGTGCTACTTGGTTTCAGGCCCTGGGAGGTGGACACCTAGAAAGGCTTTAGGAGGACACGGTGGCTGAGTATTGATGCACCAAGTAGCCAGAAGGACAGGTGTGGTCTTTGGCTGTAGAGATGTGTGTAGGTGCAGCTTTTAGCTGTAACAACAGGCCAAAGGTAGAATCTGCATCTGGGAAATGGTGATCTGAGTTGTACTGTGTTTCACCCGCTGATGCTGTCTAGTGCAAAGAGGATTTAGCCTCAGGAGCTATTGCACTGTGTGGCAGGTCAGACTGAGAGATCACGCCCTGGCTTTTGTCATTGGCACAGGCGGTGGTCCCCGCGCTGTTCAACTGTTAATTAAAAATTAGGATACTCCACAGGGAAAGCTGTGACAAGCTATGCTGAAGAAGCATTGTTAGAGCATACAGATACCTAGAATAACTGTGAAGTCTTAAAACTTGGATCTATAAACAACGAAGATCTGCCACCTCTTACACTTGTCCTGCTTAGTCCCTGCTTCACATCTTAGCAAGACCAGCCTGGCCCAGCATTCTAAGTCCCCCATAGCACCTTCTCCTTGTCCTTTAGCTCCTGGAAAGAGCTTGCTCTTCATTTATTGCAGGCCAGGTTACTTTGCCACTTGCAGTGTCTTTTCTGAGTTGCCAGCACTTGAAGAAAGTAAAGGTTGTGAAAACTTCTTCCTATTGCCTTCCTCCAGGCCTTTTACTAAATCATAACAAGCAAGTGTTATTTTGACATTAGCTTCTTTCCCTTTGAGTGTAGTAGGCACAGAACCCTGTTGGTGTTGCCAGTGATAGTAGGTACATGCATAAGAATGCAGAGAATCCGCTCTCAGGGTTATGATCTTGTTAACTCTCTAGAGACCACATGAAAGTCAATGAAATACAAAATAAGTAAGCTAGTAGGTTTAAATTATTTTTCATACTCATAGTTGGGATCTGCAGGCTCTTACAAAGTTACATTTGCTACAGGTTTTGAAGGAAGCAGTTCCTCTTATCTCTCAGCAAAGAGAATATTTGCAGAGCCATAAGAGGGACACAGAAAAAAAATGGAAGCTTTGACTCTCAGTCTCATGCTGCCCTCTTTTAGGCTTCGGTTAATGCAGTAGCCCAAGAAGCTGGCTTTGCAAGGAGCATCTGGGGTTTGAATGGCTGAGGTTATTTGTATCAAGAGCAGACAGTGTGATGTGCAATGACAAGTCAAAAGCACTCAGAGTTATCCAGTCACTAGAATGACTACAAAATCATACAATTTTGTGCTCTAAACATCACTGCTTTTATGAAGATAGAAGTGTTTATAAGCTTCAGCCAGCTTTTAGTACCTCCATATTTCTCACTGGTAATGAGAAAGCACTTTATCAGAACAATACAGTTAAAGTACGTTGTGTACTGTGGACACAACAGGTTAAATAGTTTCCTGTTGTCTTCCCGTTTGTGCCCTATACTTTTGGAAGAACATTGATAAATGCATCCTTGGATAGCCTGAAGTGAAATTACTGTAGGTAAAATGCCATCCCCCTGTGAGATCAGCTTCTAAAAAGTAGAATTTTTTGATGCATTATGTTCTGTTCCCTTTCAGGCCCTACGTTGTTCCACATAATTACAGGTAATAGTACCAAGTATGGCTGAGAGCCTTCAGGTCATCACCAGGTACTTTTGCTAATAGAGATAAACAGAAAAGCAAGTGCAAACTTCACAGACTGTTTTGAGCACAGCTTCATGTGGACTAAAGAAGTCTAAAGCTTCCAGGTACTGCTAATGCTTTGACAACTGTCTCCTCAGTGAGCTTGCTGAACAAAAAGCAACACATTTAGGACAGGAAAAGGATGTTTCGCAAGTATCTCTGATTTTCCAGGGATCACTCAGCTCTCCTCCAAGTCCAACTAGGGCATCTTTCCTGTAGTAGAACAACCACCCATCATAGCCTCTTCTTGTCACAAGATTTCTGATGCTGCTGGGGACAGCGAGCCTTCATGAGTCTCTTTTTTTGTACATCTGTTTAAGCCGACAGTAACCTGTGCATAAGAGTTCCTAGCTGAAGTTTCCTTTTGAACATTGCAGACAGCAAACACAGAGTGTAAGAAAAGGATCTCAAAACACAATCTTATCCTTCAGCCCATCCACATGGTAAAAAATACAATCTTTTGTTTTTCCCACATATGCTTTCCTATATATAAAAATGCAGAGGCGGGGAGGGAGCCAAATCCTTTTCTTGCCACACCTGCTTACAAGTATCCAGTGTACTAAAATGTTGCCTGTGGTTATTTTTCCCCTTTATTCCATGTAAGAACTTGTATTGAATTTTTTGATTGCTGCTGTATGCTGAATACACAGCTCTCATTACAGGAAGGCCACAGAGAACATGTTGAGACTATTAAGCTTGACTGCCCTTCTGACTTACTCGTAATTGAAACATTTTCTAAAACTGTCCAGTGATACTTAAAAGGGATTTCTTTTCTCCTAAAAAAAGAAAAAAAAGAAAGAAAAGAAAAAGGAAAAAAAAAAAAAAAGAAAAGAAAAGCAATGTCTGGGCTCTCCTGCTCATATGGCAGTGTCACTGTGTAGCAGCTACACTACAGACACTGGCCTGGTCTGGCAGTCAGTAGTGAAGTCACTGGGGAAAGAAACAGGTATAGGTCTGGTGAAATGCAAACTTTTGCCTAATGCTTAACCTCCTAAGCTCCTATGGCAGAGTGGGATACATCAAATGAAATTATAAAGGAATTTATTATTCACAGCAAGCACTTTGTTTGACTTCTGCATGTGGACTACTGGATGTAGCACCACTTAGCCTTGAGTGAAGAGTTTGTTTTGCACAAAGGAAGGGTGTTTTGCACCCTGCCTGCCTAGAAAGTGGCATCGTTGCTGCTATGCAGTGTCAATGCCTGCAAAAGAATGCAAAATACCTGTAAATCCTACCTGGAGACGTTCTCAGTGATGTCAGTGCTTGCTTTCAGATTGCCAGCTAAAGACAATGCCCAAAACACTACATTTTGCCAAGTGTAAAGGCTGAATGCCAAGAAATAATACAAGAAAAAAAATAAAAAAGGAACACTGGAATACTTTTTCTGAATTTTTAGCTGAAGCTCAGATTATATCTGAATATTTTACAAAAACAACCTATAAAAAATGTGAGTGTGATAAGATACCTTCAAAATTATGCTTAGTCTTTCACAAGTCAGTTGTAATGTTGGAATAATATATGTTTAATTCTCCTATGACGTTTCAGGCTCATGAGAAGAGCACTGTATCTCAGAAATACTCCAGAGTTAATCAGGGATGTGGCAGCATCTGCCTAAGAGAGACCCATAATTGAATCATCCCTAATTAACCTATCACCTCAGCAGAAGGGGATAGGATGTTGCTACCACTACTGAAATGGATTATAGTGAAGGGAATGGAAAAGGGGGAGGATGAGGGAAAGA
>NW_009970716.1:2427313-2430528 GCF_000747805.2 Chaetura pelagica
GAAAGAGAAATAAAACAATTTGCCTAACATCTAGTTTTATAATAAATCTGGGAGGAGGGATGGAAAATAAATTAAAGTATAAGAATCATTAAATCTGTTCGGTATAGTTAATCAGGCTGTAGTTTCGCAAACATTTAAGTAAATTTACATGTGTTAATCAGTGCATGATTTAGGTCCAAGAAATGTTTTCTCCTTTGTATGGTTTGGGTTGTTTACAGTATTTACAGATTATTTTTTTTCTTATTAGCGTTTCTGCTGACCTAATTTGTATTTGCAATAATTACAATTTCAAACTAGGAAAAAAAAAAGCCTTTATAAACTAATGGGCAGAACGTAAAAGCAATGTCAGAGACCTCAACATAGGAAATAAAACATCTGTCATGTATTTATTGAATGAAATGACTGCACAAATCAAAATGAGAAGTATTTCCTATTTGAAATAAATCGCACAGATGTACAAAACAGATCCTGAAGAACACTGCTTAGTTTAATGTTGGTTTTCTCTTTTGTGCTAGATAGCTAATATACAATAATTGATATTTGTTTCATGCAGTGCCCTGCCAGACTGTTCTAGATTATTTGAAGACTGTACTTCAGCATCACAACCAGCTTATGGTACCACAGCCAGCAGACCATCCGACTGAGGTAGTATCCAGTGAAGACAAGCTACATCTCTTTATGTTTGACAATTCATTGAAAACCTGTAGGCAAATAAATCAGTGGGCACTGGGAGAATAAATTGAGTAGTAAAAATATGTAAAATATATTATTAAACTGTCACTCGTAGGTACAGTAATCCCCCAAGTGGAGGATGACTTTACTGAATAGCATGTAACTCCCTGCATTGGGACCAGCTGTACTTGAATTGCTTTGGGTAATTTTTCTCTCTCCTTTCTTCAGAAACATCTCTTTTGTGGGTAGAATTCAGGCTAGGCTTAGTCTGGTGAAAACTGCAGTTCTCTCCTCCTCTAGAAAGTAGACATAGAGATTTGTGCCTCACCTCTAGTGTAACACATTAATTTTGCTCCAGTGTGTTTCTAGCCAGGCATGTAACAATGCCTCAAATCAAATGGCTTTGTTGAGACTTCTCTAGTTTAGACTGTCTGCATTTGAGGCTCTTGCTATGCATGTTTTTGTATATGTAGTGTATAGGTGTCACTACCTATTATTCACACAAAAAAATCAGAAGAGGAAAGACTCTAGGTCTGGTCTGACCTCCATTTGCACAAAAATTATATGCTGCACAAGCTTCACACAGTCCAACTTACCAGTTTCTCTGAAGCTGCTTTGCAGTGGTGCAGGATATGTATCACTTTGCTCCTCCATTCAGTTTATCCTGTGCAAATTGATATATACATGTCTGTATTTATATTTATAATTAGCTGTTAACACTCAAATATATTCCAGTGATTCGTTTTCCTTTTTTTTAATGCTCTTTTGCTTTACTAAAAATTTCAAGCACTGTAAAAAATAAGGCTGTTCTGCAGTGTCCCACATGGAATAGCTTGTCATGATGTGACAGAATTTTTTTTTTATTCAATTAAACACATAGATTCTCGTCTTTTATTCCTAAGCTTAATCATGTACAAATACAAGCATGAATGCATTTGTACTTTGATTCTTCCTTCAAGATCTGCTTTTTTCATTTCTGGAAGGTTTTCTGTTTGTTTTTGTTTACTGACTGCTGGACACACAAAACTGCATCATATATTTACCAAGAATTTTTGCCCAGAAGTTCTTTACTTTCAGAGGAAGTAATGGAAGTGTATCTGTAGCAAGAGCCCAGTAATTGTTTAACAGAGTAGCACAACACTGTATCATGCCTTTAAGTTTCAGAGACAGCTGGGGCTGAGGAAATTATGCAAAATTCATTGCCTTCTTCTCAGTTAATAGTAATGTGAGCTGTCATGAAATTTAGATCTTGGGCCTTTCTGCACCCGATTTCCATCAGTGCAATGCATTTAAACACAAGAGGTGGCTTTCAGGATAGCTTGCTGCTTAGCAAAGCCACACATGGGCCCCCATCCCTAACACACAGAGCCATCCTGGAGCCTCACGCTGCACCAAGCCACTTGCCTTGCGTGGCTCCTTGCCTGCCAGGGCAGAAGGGCAAGGCAGTACCTACAGAGGTGGGTGCAGCTCCTACTTTGCACCTGTGTCTTGCTTCATTACAGAGTTTTTTCTTAATAGGGCAAGAAGTAGGGCAAGAAGTGGGCCGCCTTGCCATGTTGGCAAAGGAAAAGGAGCTGGGCTGGTTGGAGGAGATGTTCTTTCCACAGCAGAGCTCCTCAGCTGTACTGTTGGCTTCCCAGGGACATGTACCTGGCAAAAATTAAAGCAGCTTCTTGCAGAGGGGAGGAATTGACTCTGGCCCTTTTGCAGTAGTGGGACCAGACAAGTGAAATGCAAATTATAGTTAAGAGTTGGACTATCAGTAAATATTCTTTGTCTTATGGATTACTAGCTTGGATTTACAAGCTAAAGGGTTCAAATATTTTGGGGAAAGCATAGGGGCCCATCAGAGAAAGCCCATCTCATCCTTCGGTATTTTGGCTTCCTTTGCAGAGTTTTGGATTTGCTTGTAGCTGCCTTTGCCAGCAGTTTGTACCAAGCCAGCTAAGTTTGCACCGAGGCGAACAAGTAGCAGACAGTCACACAGGCTCTTGGCCCAGTGATGCCAACCCTGCCGTGGCAGGTGGTGGTGCCCTAAATCATACCAACAGATTCTCCAAGGACCCGCTCATCACATTCATCACTAAGTTTGACCTTCCACACATTTATCAAACTTGTAAAAAATTAAAAGCAAATACCGTAGGAAAAACTTCAAAGATGCACCCAAGCTGTGTCCCTGGCTGCTATAATAAATATATGAAATGAGCCAAGGTTAGTTCTCAAAATAGTTTTTAGATATCCAAGATCTGGAGGCAAGGAGGAGAACTTTGCAACTGTCACTCACAAGTGCAGCAATTGCCTCTGTTGAGCATCAGACCCTTTTTTCTGTAGTTGACTGTGACCTGTCTAAGCTGGAGGGTACATGAAACTTCTACTAATTGGGCCTCCATATTTATGTGTTTTAATAAAGAGACGTAGCTGTGAAAATGAGTGTCTAGGAGGGTGTGGTTTGGGGTTTTTTTGTGTATTGTAATTATTTCAGGTCTATTAACAGAATCATCTTACATAAATTGGCTAATCCTGAATGGTAGCATTTTATGCAC
>NW_009970716.1:2430639-2476102 GCF_000747805.2 Chaetura pelagica
TTAAATACAGTTCAGGTGCAATTGACTAAAGAGGGCTTATGAATGTGTGTGGATTACAGGAATCCCCATAATTAGTCCCACAGCATTCATTTAATGTTGCAATATTGAAGCACACAAGTTATGAAGGTTAAAAGCAAAATTTCTTTCCAGCTGACACACTAACATTTCTGTAAAGCTGTAATTTGAGATAATATGATATTCATTAATAATAATGTTGCTTTTAGTTTTCATAGTTCCTTTATTTATTTTTTTTATATTTTTCACAGTAACATAGCTGCTGTCAAGTTTCAGGTGTGTTCTACAGAGGTAATAAATTTCTTGTAAAAACAGACCAAGAGAGTCACCTCTGAAGTAAACTGTCAGTTGTGATGAAGTGATTCATTTGATCACACTCTTCAAAGACTCTTTTTATGCATTTTAACTGATTAAGCAGAAAGGTTGTACTTAAATAGTGCACCCAGTCATTGGTGCTTAACTTTTTTTAACCTACTTGTTAAAGTGGGAATTATCAGTAGTCACCTCTCGAAACGTGTTGCTTGTACCTCACCAAATTTCAGTTCTAAGAAATGGAAATGTAATTGCAAAAGTACTCGTTCTCAGTAGGAGCAATTATGTGTTTGCTTCAGGATGCACTTCGCTGTCAGTATCGCGGCTAGTTAAAAAGTGCGTGTTTTTATTGCAACTGACATCTTTACTTATTTGCCTTGTAAAATAAGCAAGAGACATACTTTGCTTTTTCAGGGGAGCAAGCAGTTGCTGAACAACTACCCTGTCTACATCACTAGTAAACAGTGGGATGAGGCTGTAAATTCTTCCAAGAAAGACGGACGACGGCTCCTTCGCTATCTCATCAGATTTGTTTTCACAACCGATGAGCTTAAGTACTCATGCGGCCTTGGGAAAAGGAAAAGGTCAGTGCAGTCAGGAGAGACAGGTCCTGAAAGACGTCCTCTGGATCCAGTAAAAGTAACATGTCTCAGAGGTACTGCATCTTTTCGCTCAGTGTCCACCATATGTGATCTCATTTCACCACATTGGCTCTGGCTCAGTAGAAGCATTTGGCTAACAGTTGCAGAACTAGAAGGGGTTTCACAGGCAGGTGACAATCAGCCAGAAACCCTCTGCTTTTCCTTTACATATATACATACACACACACAAACACATACATGCATATATGTATGTATGTATGTATGTATTATGTACGTGTTCTGGGTTTTTTTGAGTGGGAAAAAACAGGGCTGCATATTTAAGAGAGGAGACACAAAGGCAAATGGCACTGATATACTTCAAACAGCAAAGAATGAAAGTGAGACAATCTGATTACACTCTTGTATAATAAACTGAGAGGGCATTCTCTTAACTCTGATATACAGCAGAATTAACCAAAGGAATATTTATAGCCTAAGAGTTAGTAAGCATATGGCACTCAAGGCCACAGAACATCATGGGAGTTTAAAAGATGAGTTTTGGACTAGGTTTGAAGATTGTGTTGTACCAATAACATTTACAGGGTAATTACATGCAAAGCATATGCAAATGCATTCAAGGATTTAGCTTCTTTTTTGAAGTACTGATGCAAGATTGACTAAAAAAGTTAGGGAACAACTTTCCCCCATGTTTAGCCTGAAAGGGAGGGGAATATTTGCAAGCGTGTCACACTGTCAGAGTAGTGAGGCTGTAGTCCAGATTGAGAAGAATTACATTGTGGCAGTTCATACTTTGGTTTCCTGAAATTGTTCAAAAGGTCTGGGACTGGCCTTTATAACAAAACATACAAAATAGGACATCTTAAAGCCCAGTTAAAAATGTTTTTGGTGTCAGCATTTCCATTTTATAAATGCATAGGCTTATAATTTCTTTAATTAACTCATAGTTCACTTTATAGTATTTTGAGTGCAGATACACAAAATTGGTTGAACTGAGTTCAAGAATGTTCTACTAATCAGTGTAGTGTAAAATGCTGCATTTTGGGCAGTCAGTGATGAAAAGTATCTTTAGTCATCCAACTGAAATCCAAAGTAGTTACATACATCAGATGGAGCTTCTTCCCATCTAGGGTAGAAGAATCCCACATGGCCAAGTAAATAAGACATGCAGTTTGGTGCGTTGATGTAATCAGTTAATGAACTCAGACTTCACATAGAGCCAAATTAGGCAAAGAGGCTCTCTTTTACTACAAATGAAGCTGATAACCTGCCATCTGATAATCTACCAGATCTTACACTCTACCAGATCTTATATTCTACCAGAAATTAATAGAAGGGCAAGTCCATTGCACACTATGCTGCACAGAGGTCTGGAACAAGATTCAGGGTCTCAGAAATTCTTCTGGAAACTGAGGCTAAATACAAGTGCATTAACCATGTGCTAAATAACTTCAAATTTCACTCAGGAATTTATGCACAAGCAGGGTGTTAATACTCGTTTCTTTCCCTTTCTCCCTGCCTCTCACCAAAACTAGTAAATCCACCTGTAGATGGACTTTTGCTTTTGTCCACTGTCCTTTCTGGGCTCCTAAACATACAGAATATGTGGAGCACTCTTTAGGAGAAAGGCCAATTTTCTGAATTTTCATAATCGTAACAAAGAAGCCAAAAACACTGAGTATCGAAGGACCAGTTAAGAAAGTGGAGTAGGCAGCTCTCCCTTTGGGCTTTTCTATGTGCTTGGGAAAATGACAGCTTCCTCTGGTGCCAAGAATCGGCCCCTGGCTCCTAACTATTTTCAAGCCAAGGTAGCAAGGTTCTGACTAATTCTCAGCATGTCTAGTTATGCCTTCTCACCTTAGCAGGGAGTACAAACTTCTTTTGTCTCTGCGCTCAGAATAGTTTAAACATCTATAAACATTTTTAATACATTCCTACAACTGACTGACATCTGGAACCAGTTCAAAACAGCCTGGCATCTTAAATGATAGCATTAGTTCTTTACACGGTAACCATTTCTACAGCAGTCTTTGGAGCCCCACGTGAACATAACTAGGTAGGAATTACTGTTGCATGTGTGGATTTCCAGGGAAATAAATTTAAAACAGAGATAGCTATCACAGTTGGAGGAGCTATACAAAAATCACATCTTAATTGTCCAACAGATGAGATACCTTGAAGGCACAGAAACTCACATAAAAGCACAGCATTCCCTGGTCTCAAGATGTGGTGACAGTAATGCAGTTACCTTGTGCCAGTTATTGAGCTTTTGGCTTGTCAACAGTAGAAAACAGAATTTTAAAATATCCTGGGACACACAATACCAGTATGTCACAATACCACATGAGGGAATAACTAATGCTACAGAATAAATAAGAAGCTCCATTTCCATACAAGGTATAATGTATCCAATATATCTAATAAGGTGCCCTCACATTTACAATCGTATTTGGATGTTTCAAAGTCCAAATACACCTATTTGAGTAATGCCTATTCTAGCAATTACAACTTCAGAATTGGTAAGGTGCCTTCTGCAAGTTTAGCATATTGCACGTCAAAGAATTTGAAAAAGAAATAATAAAAGATGTAATTATCACATACAACTTGCTGTCAGTGGAAGTAGCAGATACTTAAACAGCCAAATTACATGTAGTACAATTTATTTTCTCCTGCATTGAAAACTATTGCAAGGCCCCCCAAATTAGCCCTCTCATCTCATTTAGCTAGTGCTATGGCCAGTTTAGTCACTGAAAAACAGGTAGAGCAGGACTTAAAATGGAAGGTATTCCAAACAGAACGGAGCATCAAACTGAAATAATGTGACATTTTCAAGCACATAGTGGGCTAGTGCAGCCTGCAGATGTTGAAGCAGCCAGCAGAGGGAGAGCATAAAGATCCATGAGAGTAATCACCTGAAGGTACCACTACACAACAGGTTTCTAATAAAATACATCCCGAGTTCGTGTTAACTTTGACATGTTGCACACGCTGAGTTACAACCATCACTTTGAATTAGTTCTTTTTATTTCCACGAGAAGGGATTTTACCTCCGAATCCCATGCATCACATAATTAGCTGAGCTATAACATACACTGCATGTGGAGATACACACTTGTGCAGAAATAAAATAGGTCCAAGTGGCATTATCATGGCATCCCCCATAAGGCTTTACTTCTGCTTAAGCAGCACAGCAATGACCCCTTTCTTATTTCTCATGGGCTTTTGATGCCTGGGCATCAAAATGCTTCATGACAAGTTGTTTATATCCTTGCATGTTTTCCTGCAGAGTTCATTAGGATGCACTGTACTTCCAACCCAGACTGGTGGATGCCATCTGAAGAGCAAATAAACAAGGTATTCAGCGATGCAGTAGGACATGCGCGTCAAGGGCGTGCGGTGGGGACATTCCTTCACAATGGGAACTCATATTATGAAGGGACTGACCATCCAGGATCACAGGACGAAGTCTTCAATAGAGGTATGCAAGATGGATCTGGTGATTGATGGCAGTGAGAAGAACCTCATACAACCGTAGCAGCCACTTAATTTAGGAGAGACTATTTGTTAAACATTAGTTACCCTGCTGTTATTTAAGAGTCCAAAGCATGTTTGAACGCCTACTGCATACATTGCAGCTTCACCATCCTACCATATCCCAGGTAACAGAAAGAAATCCATTTCAAGACCTGCTCTGTGGGATTTCTCAGTGCCTATTATTTGCAAATCCTTCATAGCACCCTCAAAGGAAAATTGCAGTTCATTTCATCTAGTTCTAGAGGAAAGGTCATTTAAAAACTATAAAAATGTCAAAAGCAACAGCAGCTACTATCTCATCTGCCTATTGATAACAAGCCCAGTTTAGACCTAAAACAGCTGGGTAATACTTGCTTTCCCTAAGTAGATGTAAGAATAAGTCTGCACACTTAAAACAAAATAAAGAAGTGGTCTACCATTTCCTATCAGAAAGTAATTACAAACGCTACCTTAAAATACTGCACAAGATGGAAAATTCAGGGACTTCCTTCAGCCAACTCTGTCAGGAAATTATGCTTCCAGAGCAAAAAACCAGCACTCATCAACAGCAGAATCCTTCAAAAACCCACAACAATAGCAGACACTTCTAATAGATAAAAACTGCTTTATATATCAGATAGAAACTATATTTATCTAGATTTCTAGTGGATTAGAGTTGATCATGACAGTTTTCATTAAAACAAGATGGCTAAAAATAAATTGCCATTTCAGAAGACAGGTTTTGCTGTATCTGTTCTTATTCTGCAGCCATATTGTATAGCTTTAAAGGCTTTAAATTGCCTTTTCTTGGTTTTGTTTTCATTTTCATTTTATATCCATTCCTTGAAAAAGATGGGGCAACGTGCTGGTCTTAACAGTCAGGCTCTCAGTGCTGCATTCAGGGAGGGTAGGGTAGGAAGAGCCTAGTTTAACCTTCCACTGTAAGCGAACACGAGGTCCAGACTAAGAGCTGTAGGAAAACAGCTGTGCTGGAGCAAAATTCACAACAGCACACAGCACTGGAAGCAGATACCAACTTTTAAAAAAAAACCACAAAAAACAGCAAACAAACAAAAATACCAGTTCATTTTAAACCTTTAAAGGCTTTGGAGTCCATTGTCCCTTCAAATTGATACACTCCAGAAATATGTAACACCAAAGAAGCTATACTCTTTCCTTTCTGCATCAGGGTGTTTCCATCTCCTTGCCCTTGTCACTCAGGCCAGTGCTGGCATCCTTCACAGCCTGAACCAGCTCTCCTTGAGGCAACATCTCACCACTGGCAGGTAGAGGGTTTTTGGAAAGAAAGTTCACTTTGCTTTTGACCATTGTAGTGCTGCTTCATCAGCGTTGACTCTCCTGAACATGAATCTCATATTCCCTATGCTTGCCCTGTGCAAGCCACAAGAGAAGCTACTAATTGCTCATTTTACCCTTTCTTCCCACCTTCCCAACCTTCTTGTGTGCTGGGCAGGGCAGGAGACACCCAACCCCTTCCTCAGAGATCAGGAAGAGCCCTCTGGGGTGAAGCACTCCTCTAGCTCCAGCCTGACCACAGATACAGGACTGAAGTGGTCCCTCAAAGGCCACCTTGCATACATGATAGTTTCTTCCCACCATCTGCCTCCTCTTTGCCTGTAGTCTCTTATGGCCGGTGTCTCAGGACACTGGATGCACCGTGCACTGCCGTAGACGGGACCTCCCTCAGCCAGGATATGCTTTAGACCCTTAGATGTCCAATACCTCAATTCCTTTTTATTTTTGGTGATTCTTAAAGGGGGCACTCAGTTGCCCCAGAATAATTTATTTATTTTCTAAAAGTGAATGAGCAGTTGAGTCTCAATGGACCTCACCAGGCCAAGGGATTTTTGGACCACTACACTACAGGCAGAAGATTATTTCTCTGAGTGGTCAATGGTGTGTGGTGGCCTCTGGAGGACAAACTTGGTGTATAGAAAATTCACAGTACAGATACCATATAGTAGCTTTTCAGTGTTGAACTTACACTTTTTTAAGAGCTATAATAGAAGATGTTACATTGCTCAGATGGTGTAAGTCTTGCTGGTCTATGTTTAATGTGGTGACCCTTGCCAGAACTACTTGGTAAAATGTGTCAGAATGTGTAAGTCAACATTATACTGTAAATTTGTCCACAGCGATATGTATCATGCTGTACTTTTGTAAACACTGTGATGGTTTCCTTTCAAATGTTTAATCGTATGAGGTTAAAAATATGAACACGTCATTTTTAAGTCACAGAATGGAGTTGCTGGACTAGACAGACCTCTCTCACTTAATAACCTAAAGATTTGCTGAAACAACTAGCAAGCCTAGCTTTATTTTTAGTGTGAAAAGTGTAGCCAGCATCCTGGAACCACTCGCAATCCTCTAATCTCATATTGTGCAAAATAACAAAACGTATAGTTTCATCCTGAAAGCCACTTTGGGGGTAGAAATGGCTTTGCAGGTTTGGACCTTTCTTTACAAATAAAATTTTGCCCTGTTGCTTGTGTGCACTGGCCAGTGACATGAATCATAGTTACAGACAGGCATTAGCAGACAACAACTCATGTTTTTATTCATGTTTGGTTTTAAAATAACAGAATACAACAACTTTTCTCTGTTGTCGTTTTCTTTAATTGCCATCATGGCCACTTGACTCTTGACCCACTAGTTTAATTTTTAGAAAATCCCAAACCTTTCACAATATCTCGTTCTGATTAATTTGCTCATGAGGCATTGTAAATTCATACACATTGAAGTGTCTAAACATCTGCAAGATGTTAGGTATTATACTATGGGAGCTGAATTAATAGATAGCACATAAGTCCTTGCAGGGCGAGATATCCATATGGAAGCAACGTGCTTTGTAAGTCAGCACATCCCTTCCCAGCTCTGGATGCAGACAGCAGGCTTGCGACAGAAGGAAACCGCTATCTATCATGTCACTCCAGAAAGTCCCAGGAGGATAGAGATTCTTGTCTTATCCTTACCTATTCCTTAATCTTACTGTCATTTATGTATCTGCCTTCTCTCAGACGTTGTGTAGCAGTACCGCACGCCCATCTGTGCCAACATGCCTTCGCTATATTTTCTATGACAAATATTTGTGGAGAAACTGTGATTAAAAAACCATTAATCCTGATATTTTTATTGTTATGGTGTAGTTAATTCTATGAAGGCTTTCTAATGATGATTGTACTGTGTAGAGTAAGTACAGGTTAGGGATAGATCTTTAACAGGTATTGTACAAAAAAAGGTGCATAGTGTAATATAGACTAGTAAGGTTTTTGTGACAATTTCTATAGGATGTGTGAATTGTTTTCTATGTGACAGCACACATTTCTTTTAAAGAATATAAAATCTTAGAGAATTTTTTAAACAGTCAATATTTTTTGATTATAAAGACATTTGTTACCTACAGTTTACTATTTCAGGTGTTAATTCTAATTTGAATATTGGTTTTATTACTACATACCTCCAGTTCCATTTGTTCTGTTGCATAAAAATGCACAATAAAAGTTAGTCTCTGATTAAACTGTCTCTCTGTTTCTCTATAGGTGTGTCAGTGTGACAGACATTACAATTGGCTCTTGCTATAAATATATATTCAAAGTTTTAGAATTCTATACAAGGTTTTTCATTAAATGATTGTTTGGTATGAAGCATCAGCAAGCACAATGGAAGATTATGAAGAATTAAAGTATCAATATAAATAATTTTCACCACAAAATATAATGACATACATTACACCGGTTCGGTAGAAAGACAGCTGAGAGGAAGCACTTATCTGCAATCTTAAGACCTGGATTTTCAAGCTGTGAAGTTTAAATCCCATTTTAATTCAAAATTCAACCACTGCTGAATGTTCCCTGTTCTCTTAAAACGCTTTAGAAAATCCCAACTTGAAATAGTTTGTAGAGGAATTTTGGTGACCAAAGTTCACCACGACAAACCCTTCTACTGGGCAGCAAGGCAAGACACACCTGCCTGCAGGCTGCTGCCATCCATTAGAAAATGTTGCCAAATATTTCCATTGTAAAACTATGCCTTTGCGTGTCTGCAATATCACAAAACTATCTGCTTGGGGTGATATTTTCTAGGTCAGGGGCTTCAGTCTACTGCATTTTTTTTGAAAACCCTTATTAATGGAGCCCTCACCGAAAATCCTTGTTTTGAACCACCTGGAGACTGCAGCTCTATACTGAAGGTCAGAACAAAGGAAATGAGTGAAAGGCATAATGGGGAAGCACAAGAATGGGTCAAAGTCCACAAACTTTGAACAGGCCTTGCTAAAAGCAGCAGTCATGTCCTTTGCTCAGTTCTGTGTGATGAGATGATATGAGTATTTACTTATTTCCTTTGATCAAAACGTAAACTCTTAGTGGAAGCAACAGATCTAAGCTGTATAGAGAAGCTGGGGACAATTAGGTTATAAGAAAGCTTGGCTTTCTTCAATGGCAGAAGAGCAAACTAATGCCCTCAGATTTATGCTTGGGGAGAATGAAAAAATGTGAACTGCTTATCTATTCAGGAGCTTCACTCCAGCAATAGACATGTTTGGCAAAGTTGGCATATCATAGAATTTTGCACAATTTTAACTTGCAAGAGCAATATTTCCTTATTCAAATTAAACAATTACCAAAGCAAACATTTTTCCATGTCACCATGGGACCAAATCCTACGGCAGAGATCTCATTCAACATTAAGAAACAAAACACTACCACAAATCCACTCTCCATCATCTTCGGTGAGTCATGGGTAACAAGAGAGGTGCCTGAGGACTGGAGGATAGCAAATGCTTTTATTCTGCAGGGATCTTGATCCTTTCTCCAGGTGGAGCAGGGCTAGAAAATGTGGTGTCAGGATAAAGAAAATGCTGTCAAAAGTATTCCCCCACTGAGGTATTAATCTGAATTTAGCCCTGGATGTCTTGCTAGGGCATCAGCTTTTGGCAAGGATTAGCACTGACATACATTTAATTTATCCTTAGCATATAGAAGTCAAAATTATGCCTTCCAGGCAAACAAAAGTAGTAGAGAATGTGAGAAAAATCATACACCTCTGTCCAAATCACTTGAAAATTGTTCCTTTTATGTACACTGGAGGTTGATGATATCAAAGCAATGAAGTTCATCGTAAAACTATTCAAACTTCTACCTGTTGCAAATAACATCTCTTCCATTTCTATTACCTTCTTTAGCTTGCACTGTAAGACATGATGGTATAGCTCAGGTATCCCCTTACAACTGTCTTGCTTAATATACTTGTGGCGTTAACTGTTTCATTGCTCAGTTCTCCCTACCTTCTTCCTCTAATGTCAGTCAGTCTGAGTGGCTACAGATATAAAAGCAGCCACACAGGGTCCAACCATGGGTGATCTTAAAGGTCTTTCCCAACCGAAGCTGTTCTATGATTAATGGAACTGTTACTTCCCACCAGCTGACTGCAAAGTCCCACTCCAACCCATTATCAACCATTTAGAATCACAGAATCATAGATTCAATACAATTATTTAAGAATGGTTCTTCAGGAAATGACATAAATGGCAAACACAGGATTATGAAGATTCTATGTTACATTACATGAAAAGACAGAGCTCTCTCCTTCTTTCAAAGTGGAGGAGACCATCTGCCTGGTTATTCACAGCCCAAGAGACAGTCCAATATTTGCTTGCCTGTAACAGACAAGGTTTAAAGTGTTATTTCCCTGCTCAAGGCAGATTTTGTGCCACTTGGTTCATTAAAAAACAAAACACCAAAACAAAAGCAAAACAAACAAAACAACAATAAAAAGCCCACCAAACCAAAACTGCTGTCAATGGTATCACCACCAAAAAATAATGTTGCTGAATGTGAAAAATGAGTTTGTGATACACAGTCTTTTGCAATCTGAACACATTACTGCCCAGTGTCCCTGCAAGAAAAACCCTTGAGAAAAGGAGTCTCTTCTCTATGAAATGAAACATCTTTATCAATCAAGACACATGCTGCATATCCAAAATGTTTCCTAAAATGTTGCTTGATCAGCTTATTTCTAGTATCTGATACTATATAGGCATAAACTCCAGTTTTCCACTTGTCACCACTTTATCACCCAGGCATCTTGGCATTTTGCCTCTTCTTTCCAACTACATACAGATTTTTTAGCCAAACTAGTAGTTCTTTCCATATCTGGATAAATCATCAGTTTTCATCAGTATCAGTGATAAAAAGTGGTACTTTATCATGAATCAGACAGTATGTTACGGGATTGTCAAACTGCAGTTATTATTTCAGTTTAATACATAAACTCAAGCTCTTCAAGAAATACCCCACACCCCTGACTATACACAGACTCGCAGCTCTCACTGTTCTGGGGAAGGAACTGCACTCTTTGGGGGTGGGGGTGAAAGGATGAAAAGCATGATTGCCAGCGAAGTATGGAGCATTAATACACATAGCTTGGCTGTTCTAGGCAGGTTGCTTGTGTCCCAAGTGCATGCTATTTAACAGAGTGTGTACTTTCCACATCACAAAGGCAAATTAAATAACTAGTACAAATAGACAGATATAACCTTTGTTTTGCATCCATAAGATACTGTTCCAAGCTTTCTGAATTCAGAAATGCAGCAATTAGTCAACTGCCTGAAGCCAGCGTTATCTCTTACCTTTACAATATATACAAATTGCATGAATTAACAGCACACAACCTTTACTGGCTATGTAACATTTTACTGTATAATGACAACTTTCAGACATTTTACAGAATGTACCAAATTCAAGTATAATGACAAAAGAAAACATATTCAGAGAAATACTTAAATGTCTACACCTCAGAAATCAAAATTACTTCCCCATACTAATATGAAGTAACCAAAACACAGAATGAAAAAGTCAATACACCAAAAAGTGGAAGGGAGAGGGAACATATTTGATCAAAAAGGCTCCATGGAAAAAACATGATTTAACTCTGAGACTGCCCTTTGAAACTTCTACCACCAGTGAGAAGCCTCACTGGTGGACTTTCAGATTTAATAAAATTTTTGCCATACCCAAAATGCCTTCCAAATGCTTTAGACATTTTCTGAACACTTCTCATGTAGTTCTACAGGATCTATAATTTTAAGAGAAACTTACAAAAAACCCCTTTATATTACAAAGAGCATTGCATTTTTTAAAATTCTGTCTTCAAGTTGAAGCAGCTGATGACAACCTCAAACTTTAAATACAGTCAAAATGTAGGTTATAAAAAATAAGTATATCCTAGTGTCGAGCTCTATTCCACTACATTAACAGACACCTTCTCTCCATAGCAGCACTATGAATATGCTGGCAATTAAAAATCTGACCAGGCTTACTGTTAGTGTAACACTCACAGAAAGTAACTAAGACCTTTTATTTTAATTGGTGGCTTTTGTTTACACAGAAAAACAAAAACAAAAAAATAAAAAACAACTGTCCTCAAGAGCCTTGTGTAATGTAGGACAGAATTACAATTTTCTGCCTATCTACTATAATCCATTATAGTACCTATCTGTGATATTTTAAAAATCTACATCCTTTTCACATTAAGTTTTAAATATTTACTTAAACTCCTGTTCAGAATGTGATTAATTTAACTAGAAAACTTGCTTATCCACAGGTATTTAAGCAGCTTGAAAAGTACACTCGCATATTCACCAATGATTACAGTCCACTGCAAGAATTCTGTACACCTCAGAACATCATCTTTTTTTTTTTTTCCCCTAACCTCTTCAGTGCTTCCATAATTTTCTGGCTGAAAGAATCAACTTTCTCTTTCATTCACTCCAGCTCCCATTTCCACAATTGAAATTATTCACCCTCCACTTACCAAATATATACCTCACCAGCAAAGTTCCAGATGGCAATTACCCCATCACCTTTAGCAATAAATCCAAGTTTTCAGAAGCAAGACTGAATAACATATTCAGATACAGTTAAACAGAGGCACTGATTTTCATTACAAGAAAAAAAATATTTTTAGCTAGGGGTGGTAGGGAGAAATCACCCAACTAAGTGAATATTGCCAAAAGAAAGACAATGTCCTACTACATAGTTCTATGCATTCTAATAAAAATACAGTATTTCATACTGTTCTTTTCCTCTCTAATAATAATTTCTTATTTCTGGCCACATTTTTTAGATTGTGTTCCTTTTCCCGAGTGCTCAAAATCAGTTTTTTTTTTCCTTCCTTCTATTTTTTTCTTTCTACCACACACTTTGTTATAGTTTCCTTTCTTCTGCTTCAGGAAAGCCTGACTGCAGTTTCTGTAGCCCATACAACCACTTGAAGAGTTCCCGGCACATTTTCTTTTCTTCAAAGGACATGTATTTCAAAATCTGACTAGTGTGCTTTAAAGGCTGGGTTCCTATTTCTTTGTATATGTAGTAAAGACATAGTTCTACTTTTGACGTTAATTATTTGTGTCTCACTAACAAGAAAGGAATACTTACTTATTTAAGCTACACAACCCCTCCACCAAAAAATTTTTTTGGTACACCTTGTCTTCCTATTTATACTAAGAAGGTAAAAAGATATTAGCTGTACTCTCTATTCAGAGCTAACAAGAATGGAAGCAGCACAATACCTAACCTAGAAGAAAAAAAGCACAGTGCCATTCTATATTAACTTCTGCAACATAAGCCTTTAGGAATGCACAGAAGTTCAAGTTTTGTACGGGAGTCAATATTAATCAATCCTTCTATTTTAGCAAGCCAAAATGCCTTATGAACACACGACCATTACATTGAATACTTTTCTTTCCAATCCTGAACAATATGCTTCTGTAGATTCTTTTCTGTGAAACACATCTAAATCAACTTGAGAAAAAGAGCTACTTAACTGAAAATTTTCAAAAATTGCCACATTCAATAAACAAAAGACTACGAACTCTTTGCAGGAAGCCTGTATTTGATGCACTCATCATTAATAGAGGTACTTCCATAATGTGTAAATTGTGGTTTGTTACAAAAAAAAAAAAAAAAAAAAAAGAAGACAGCTCAAATTATAACAAATACAGCAAACACAGAATAGCAATGAGTGTATTACCTACACAAAAGATACCTAAATCTCTTCTCTGTACTCCCCCTTATCAAAGAAGAGCCAGTAAAAACCCCTCAACAAAAACTGAGTCTCTGGATATAGTTGAAAAAACTGCACCTGCCAGAATCAGAAAACTCCAGGAGCTTTGGCTAACATGATTCTTATCTTTCAAGAGTAATCACTATCATCAGCTACCAATGAACAAGAAGTACAGTACAGAAAATCCAGAGACCAAGAGTAGCATCTAGCCATGGTAAAAACACATAACATGGTCATAATGACTTCTAAAAGTAAGAGTTATTAAAACAATATGTATCTGTGTAGGAATTCAAGGAGAAAAGCAAAGCCTAAAAAACCCTTCTGCTTAAGTATAAGTTCACAGAAGATAAAGATGCAACATGCCCTTAAAATTGTGTTCTGTTCCCCAAGTCCCTGCTACTTGTGGACCAGAACACACAGCAGTCTCTGTAACACAGTAGTCCACTGAAGTATTTACTACTACAATATGTTTAATAGACACTTTAGAAAGTGGAGGGGTAGAGGAAGAACACCTGAAATACTGAATGCCAGAGTGTATAAAGGAGGTAATTCAGACTTGACATTGATTAATGGGGGAAAACCAGTCACTTCAGAATTTTATCTTTTATAAGAATTGTACAAGAAAACATGTATTCTTAGTCTGCAACCAACTCTGACTTAAAATACATTAATATCACTCAGTGTATTGGAACACTAAGACAATTTTTTCAAACATGGCAATTTTTACAGAATTATGAGACATAACACATAAGCAACCTTTCACAAATCAGAGGGCAGTAGTACTTTAACACAATTTGAAAAAATTAGACCTGCAAGGCCAGACTACCAAAGTTATTTTAAGAGACCCTACCTTAAGTGAAAAAATCCTAGAACAGAGCTTTATTGTTAGCTAAATCCCCACTCCTTTTCCTTAAAATCACTCTAAAATAAACTTGTAATTCCACTTGTGATAAAAGAAAAAATCCACTCTTCCACACTTTATAAGTTTTCTTTAATTCTGAGGATTCTATAATGTAAATGTATTATCTAAACATTTTCTCCAAAAACACTAAAACAGAAGTAAACTAAGTAGTGGACCCACATCACCAAGTTTTAGATCATAAAGACAATTAAGAAAAAAAAGAAAGCTGTAAAAATGTCAAAACTGTCAAAAACAATCTGCAATTTATATTAAAAAAAAAAAACAGCTTGGAAATAGTTTTCCTTTCCAACTTGACAGGCTCAATGAATTCCTATTGTCACACAACTGCAAGACATGTAAACTTAAAAGGTACTGCCAAAACCAGTCTGCCTGCCTTTTTGTGGGACATCACCATCTGAGTAGTCTCTTAAAATGGAACTGGGATTCTCAAACTATGCAACTGTTATATAACAAAAAACATTCCAGTTCTGACTTCCTAAATTTAGTATATTGTGATGCCATAAAGACTAACTGGGAGACAAGGATCTGACTTTTATCTTGGAATACAAAATAAATACAACATCCCTAGGGGTATCTGAGAGAGATACAGACATAGTACTTGGGGAATATGATTTAGTTAAGGACTTGTCAATGCTAAGTTAATGGTTGGACTCGATCTTAAAGGTCTTTTCCAACCAAGGTGATCTTATAATTCAGATAAGGAAACTAAGATCAGAACTCTTATGAATTAGGTTGTGGAGTCTCCTTCGCTGGAGACATTCAAAACCTGCCTGGAGGTGTTCCTGTGTGATGTGCTCTAGGTGATCCTGCTCTGGCAGGGGGCTTGGACTAGATGATCTTTTGAGGTCACTTCCAACCCCAAGGATTCTGTGATTTTGTGAATTACTTCTCTGATGAATAAGAAAATATCTTTATAAGCTTTTGGAGAAGATGCCCAGAATATAAACTCATGCCTTCTCTTAAGCAAGGTGTGGGAACACTTCAGTATTGAAATAACATTTACTAACCTCTCAGTAAAATTTTTGCCCTGCGAAGCACATACTAACACTACTCTTATCAGTAACTCCAGTACACAAACCACATAGATCACATTGGCTGTTGCCACTAACCTCGCCCCAGTAAGACCATTTTCCCAGTTTTACTTCTCTTCAGGTTGTTAGGATTTCTGGAATAATGTGTTTATTAGAGTGTTTATTCAAATTCAATATCCATTTAAATATTTTAATAAGTTATGCGTTATCAGATTCCAGTGCTCTTTGTGTCCAAGACTAGCATCAGCAGAATGCAGGCTGAGGCGAGATGAAGTTCACGTGAACGGGTGAGGAGAAAGGTAAATGATTCATAATGCACTAAAATATGCCTCGTTTACTTGGTACAAGTATACTTCAAAATTACGTTCAAACTGCATTTCAAATCAGGCTTAAATATACTACCTAGTTCTACAACAGGAGAAAACCAGCTTAAGTAGGCCTTCTTTTGGATTATCTGTAATAAATTAATATGCTAAAAAGCCACCAATGAATATGGATTATGGACGAGGATGCTAAAGAGACCCTTTCGCCCACTGTGTATGAGAAGTCCCATCTGTAACTAAGTTCTGGAATGTTCTGCAACCTAAAATGACCAGCATGCAAAGTGCTTTGCAGTTGTCAAAAGGCATGCTATTTTAAATTCTCATAATTCAGTGGTAAGTGACACTTAGTATGAAAATAACGTTCTAAAATGCTTCTAAGTCAAATCTGGACATACTGATCTGCACAATTATTTGCTGCAATGCCTATAATTTAAGATTAAATTTATTTTTTAATATGTATTTCAAACCAACATTTCTTCTTTCAGCAAGTCTGTCGTTACTCAGCAAGTCATGAGAAAGGTCTTGTTACCACCTCTCACCCATGAGCAATTCTCATTTTACTGAAATCCGCTAAAGTGCATACATTATTTTCTTCGAGTTATTTATATGCAGTTCTTTCCTTGCATTTGAACTGTGAAGATCGGTAATCATGGCCTTATTAATAATGTCCAGGTCTCCCAAGAATTTGGTAGAACTTGGGTGCCCATTGCAGAAAGCCTTGAGGCTGGTTATGTACAGCGGTAGAACTGTACATTTTCAAGTTAAAAACTCTAAGCACTCATGTCAGGATTGTTGAGGACCACTCATAGCATGAATTTACTTTCCCAAACAAGCAAAGTCAATTCTTAAAAAAAACGCAAAAGCAAGCAGTTTAGAATTCAGAAAACAGATAATGTCTAGAGGTAAATAAATTAAAAGTACAATGTATTCATTTGTTTAATTATAAATACATTTTTCTCTATTTTAACTTCCAGCTACATCTCTTACACCTTCTATCAAAGACCGCATCTGGTAATACAGCCTATTCAAAGTATAAAAAGCCAAAAATGCCAGGTAACTCTTAGTAAGTACTACCATAAATATCTCCCAGATTACATCTGAAGACACAAATAGGAGAACAAGTGTCAAATAAGGGAAAAAAGAACAAAATTTAAACAGAGAAGTTCACTGAAATCTGTACAACAGTAATTTCTTCACAGTAACATAATATACTCCGGCTACCCACATACAGCTGTTTCCACTGAGGAGAAAAGACTATTTTTCTGAAGTGTGGTTGGTAGTAACAATGGTGGCAAAAAACAGGTTTCCAGGTCATTGTACTTGAGAGAAGGCCAGCACCTGTTTGGAGGAATTTATACCACAGAAAAGAAAAACTGTGAAACAATCACGCAGCTGAAATACTACAATTAGTTTAAGGTTGGCAGGTTCCACTGGAACAAACTCTTCCTAGCTAATCTTATTATCTCCCAAGAACCTTTAATGATATCTTGAAAGAAACTGAAGAAGTGCAAACTGACTGCAAAGGGACACAAACGAAAAACTAAGTGTGTTGTATATTTTCAGGCAGCTCTATTTGCCTAACTAAACCTCAAGTCTTAAGTACTGAATTCAGTAAATACACTCCGACAGACTCTCCTGTGGAATTTAAGTCATGTAGCTTTTGAAAACTGATCTTGCCACGGAAATTTCTGTCTGCAAGCCTAGCACTCTTCCAGAAACAGAAGCAGTGCTAGCAGTCCAGGAAGCCTATAGGAAAAAGTAAGCGAGGTATGGTGCTGAGGTCACTGCAATTTCAGAGGCTTTTCAGCCCTTTAGATGACTTCTTTCCAAAATGGTGGCGATCTGAAGATTTCTTCTGCCAAGTCTATAGTATCTCCAAATCCACATGACGAACATCTGGATTCCGTTGCTGAAATACATTTTTTAAAAAAATACATTTTTATTGAAAATATTGAAACACAGTTTTGCACATATATAGTTTTTGCACAAATAACGTATTTCTGGTATGATGTTGGCAACTGGATAAGAAATACCCTTTCCTGGTAACATAGGAACTATTTCAACATTAGAACCATTTCTAAATGAGAAACAGCTTCAACAAACATTGCCCTGACTATATGCAATTTTTTTATCTGACAAATACTTTCAAATATCACAGATCAATAATTTCTTACGCTTTATTAAGTATGAAGTGGCTATCTTGATTTTTAAAAGGCAGTTTGCTTTTATATAAAACCATGATGAATAATGAATAAGATTGCTGAAATAATTTCTTCTACACCACTTTATTTTTATTATTTATAGATTCAAAATAGTCTTCCTATTAAGAAATTGGCATTTTCTGATAGAAACATTATGCATTACATGAACTGTATAATCCACGAGAGGTTTACCAAAAGTCACTGATTTCAAAGTCATCCAGCATGTGAATCTGACTCGCATATTTAGTGAAGAATACTCAAAAGCAGCACAATCACTGAAATCCCTGCCTATACCAAAAAAGACTACTCATGCTTATAAAAAAATTAGTTACAATCCTACTCTTCAAAAACCACAAAGAACTGGATCTGCTGGTGCAAATAAACTCAAATATAATATTTTGGTTTTTTTTAACAGGACCAGTTCAGGAATAGAAACTAAAACTAGCATATTAATAAAATGTAATAATCAAGAGCAGAAACGCTCTTGAGCAGTGTCTCCTGATGACCAGAACGGGCAGTCACGATAAAAAAAATCCCAAAAAGCAGATGCAGCAATATTGCTTAATATTTATCACAGAATAAGCACTCCCTAACAGGAAGCTTAACATTACCTTTAGATCCTTCTCAAGTCTGTCTACTTCAGCTCCCAGTGTGTCAATTATATTCTCACCATGTTTAAGCATGAAGGCTTCTAATTCTTCTAGGGTTTTCACTTGTTGAATTTCCTAGGAAGAAATCAAATTTAAGTGGTTGAGATGAGGAAAAAGAAAGAAAGGAATAACATTACAGAGAGTCCTGACATATCTCACAGCAGGGGAACGAAGCAAGCCTGAACATTTCTAAGCTTTTACCATTTCCTTTCAAAACACCACCTCTTCTTATGTCTCAAAGACACAGAAGAGTAGCATCTATTCAACAAAAACAGCTGGATTACACCTGCACTTGATATAAAGCCTTCTATCTTTAATGATTTCCTCCTTCATTTTCCAAATAAGTTCAGAAAATTTCTTTCATTTTCTAGAAGTTTCTGGGGTACCCCATGCTCACAGCAAGGCAGGGCAGGGTACCCCTGTGTATTCTTTCCGCATTTTCATGTGTTCTTGATATTCCATTACACTGCTTAGTCTGGGCATCACATTATCAGCTCATCTGAAAGTCCACGAGGATTACTATAAATGTTGCTGTAAATTTAGCTCCTCCAAAATATAAAAAAACTTGGAGAACCAATAGGAACTGAGACTAGGAGACCCATACGAGACTGAAGGAATGACGTCAAGGAACACAGGATGCTATGCTGCTACCTCCAAAAAGAACCAGACATCAGAAGCACCAAAGCAGGTATTACAGCATTATGAGTCTTCCTTAGAGGTTTAACACCAAGTTGAATAGAAGCCATTTGCCTTGCAGTATTTCAACCACAGTTTAGATGATACAGCCACAGAATATTTACGACAAATAGGTTATGACTAACATAGAATCATACAGTTGTTTTTGTTGGAAAAGTCCTTTAAGACAATCAAGTTCAACCATGAACTCAGCACTGCCAAGTCCACCACTAAATCATGTCTTTAAGTCATCTACATGTCTTTAAGATGTCATCTACACATCTAAATACCTCCAGGGATGGCGACTCCACCACTTCCCTGAGAAGCCTGTTCCAATGCTTGACAACCCTTTCAGTAATTTTTTTTTTCCTAATATTCAATCTAAACCTCCCCTGTCACAACTTAATGCCATTTCCACTTGCTACTTGGGAGAAGAGACCCCAGCTCGCTACAATCTCCTTCCAGGTAGCTGTAGAGAGTGATAAGGTCTCCTATGAGCCTCCTTTTCTCCAGACTAAACAGGCCCAGTTCCCTCAGACTCTCCTCCTAAGACCTGTGCTCTAGACCCTTCACCAGCTTTGTTGCCTTTCTTTGGACATTCTCCAGCACCTTCAGGTCCTTCTTGTGGTGAGGGGCTCAAAACCGAATGCAGTATTCAAAGGTGCAGCCTCACCAGTGCCAAGTACAGGGGGACAATCACTTCCCTAGTCCTGCTGGCCATGCTATTCCTGAATCTAGCCAGGATGCTGCTGCCCTTCTTGGCCACCTGGGCACACTGCTGCCTCATATATTCAGCCAGCTGCAACCAACACCCCCAGGTCCTTTTTCCCTGGGCAGCTTTCCAGCCACTCTTCCCCAAGGCAGTACTACTGCAGAGTAATTAAATAGGTAATACTTCTTGCGTATACAACTACAAGACAACATCAATTTCTCCACGCCCCTGCTAGTTACTCTAAAGCTGAAGGGAATAATGTGAGCTTGAAAGATATCCCAGCCACAGTAACCTATGACTACGGTCATGGCAAGACTAACAAGATAAAGAAATGAGACTATCTGAATGGCAGCATTTCAACAAATATTTCACAACTATAGAAAGAGTCATGTTGATAGCAATGCTAGCTGAATGAGCTAGTTGTTTAAAAAACTAAATATCAAAAGGCAAACACGACATCAGCCCTTTCCTTCAAACAGCTGAGTCTTGCTGAAACCTCTACAATGGTTTTGTAGCTGACAGGAGGTTACTACATGAAACTACACTGACCTGTGTAAGAAACAGTTGTCAACCTAGAAACCATCAGGAAGAACTTCCCCAATAACACTAGTTGGAAGAACCAGTGGTGTTTGTATGCAATCACCAAAGGGAACAGTGGGTAAGGAACAAAAGCTAACAATGCCTTTGAAAAGATTAGTGTACTGAACAGCTGCAACAGCAAAGTAACTGAGACTTGGGACATAAACCCAAGGTCTGTAAACCATAACACTGTATCGTTAGCACCCAAGGCAAATGGCTCTGCCAAAGCAGATGCTTATTCTCATGTGACAGGCTTCCAGTTTCAACTAGAGATCTTGTAATTCAATAAAAATATTATTGGAAGAATTGTGTTCTCATCAAAATTATTTTGGACATATCTGTATTATCTAACAAAAAACTGAATTTAAAAAAAAATCTACCCTGCTCCTACCCAGCCCGTAAGTGTCCCTGTCTCAGCAGCATATAATATGACTCTGTTCACAGATCTTTAACATTCTTACACAAAATGAAAACATCTGCAATCCTTCAAAATTAAGAAGTGGAGTATCTCTCACCTACTTTAAAATCTTTGTTTTAGACATACTTGAAATTGGAAAGTAAATATCAAATACTGCAACTTACAAAATACTTTTTTAACCTACTTGTAGCAGCTGTTCAATGTCTTGCTTTTCCAGGTAAGAACGAGTAACAACCCGTCCATCAAAGTCTACTTCTGCTTTGAATCTCACTTTGCTCATTCCCATGTCTGTGGCTTTAACATCATGAATTGCTCTGAAACACATAATTTTAAAGAAAATGTAGAACATAAAATGAACAACTAGCTAGTTTGGCTTCTGACATTAACAATATTGTCACAGTAAAATGATCCTGTAAATTTAAAAGGCCACAGCCTTTGACTAACATGTCCGCGTTTTGACACCACACACTTCCACTAAATACTGATTAATATTTAACCAGTTATACCACTTCCACAGGTATCTGCTACATCTACAAGTGGCTCACTGCAATAAAGACAAACTACGAGAAGCACTGCAGACTTAGAACTAGATTAACACTAAAAAAAAAAGACACCAACCCATCCCACAATAGAAAGCAAGAACCTCCCTATTTGGAGTTAAACTTTTAAGGTCAACTTACTTGCTACTGCACAAAAGTTTTAGTGCATGTACATATACACGACACTACTTAACAATCTTAAAAGTATCCTCAATTCTGAAGTAAGGAACCAAAAAAATATATTGTCAATTACTGAAAGCATACATTGCAATTATAGAAGTGATGTTTCCTAGATAACTACAATTTGTAAAGGCATGACCTTTTGGAGAATTTTCTATTCTAAGTTATATTTTATATAAGAAAAAGATACAGATATTGTGTTTGGAAATAATTTTTAATCCTACTGAATTATTGATCACAACTAATGGCAATACAGCTGTTTGTAAATGCTGAAAATGTATATTTATTTAAAGGCTCCTACTAGGTCTAGAACATGAATGCTGCAATATGTTCTGTTTTTCTATAGCCGAGGTTTGCTTCAGTTTGCAAGATAAACTCTGTAATGTGTGAATAAAGGTAATATACAGCACTCTGTTTTTCAGGGACAGTAAGATATGAAGAAACCCAGGACCCAGACATACTGTCGTGCATTTCAACAGTGGAATAAACAAACTAAAATCATTAAGTAAAATAAAGTAAAATACTCTAGGGGTTTTTTCCTAATTAGATTAACACAAGCTTAGTTTAACTTTAAAGCCAAGTAGAATCTAAAACTGCCACTGCACAATAAATTTCTCTACTATTCCATCAAGGCTGGAAAAAAAAAAAAAGTGTAGACTAAAATATGGGATATAAATACTAAATAGGTTTCAATTTTAAAAAAATATTTCTTCTGTACGCAGAACAAGTGTGTAAGGTTGACTCTAGAATATCCCAAAGATTCTGGTTTTATTAACTAAAAAATGTAATCTTGACATTTTTTAAAACTCTAACACAAAATCTGGATTCAGCCCTAAAACTCACTTGATGGAAAGCACAACACTTTTTTTTCCCTGTTTGTTTTACTAAGTTGTGCAATTTCACAGCATCTTTACACTTAGCATGTCCTTTATCTCTTCCCAGCTAGAATTTTCTCCTCCCAACTAGAAACATTTCTTCTCATTTGAACTTTTATAAATCAGAACCAGCTTCACAGGTGATGAAAGTGAAAGGCCTGTGTTTCAGAAGTAGCCTGCTAGAGCCAACAGCTGACAAAGAACAGAAGGCAGAAGTGTAAGATGAAGTCACAGGAAAGTTCATTAAATATTTCTTGTAGTACTCAGTGTGGAGGGATAAGCACACTAAAAAAGAAAGAGAACATGAACTAAATACAGAGACACTAAAAAATACATCTTAGTAAACATTTAAGCAGATTAAAAGAACTACCAGCTTACTGGTAGTAATAGAGAATTTCCAGCTCCAATAAAATTTACACAGCTATTCTGTGGGAAACTACCAAATCAGAACAGTACTTGCTGGAATAACCCAGCTGGCATCAAACTACCTCCTCACACATCACGGTATTTAAGATAATAGATAAGGTTCAATGAGGGTTACTAAAGAGAAACTGAATGTGATTCAAGAATGTTGAAGATACATCAAGTGCCTATCAGATCCAGACAAGAAGATACAAGAGATTCAAGATACCCATTAAGCAGTAACCTGATAATATTCAGTGGAATGATGCATGTTCTGGAAATGTGAAGAAAAAAGTCTACCTCACTGCTTAGAATCTGTTCAGGAAAGATAAGACAGTGAGTCAGGAGGAGAAAGTTTACTAATAATTCAAAAATACAAATACATATGCCCAAACTTAAGCTGCAAAGCTTGCTCATGGAAGCTTCTGGATGCCTAGTATACACCATCAATTCAAACCAGTGAAAAGACGAAGTTTCACGTGGATGAAAAACTTGTTGGAGGACATCAAGTTAGTGGCTTGAGCCATCAGTTGTAGTAAAGTAAAAATTAAAGGTGAAACTGTCACTAAGAATAGTTTATGCCTAGGAATCTGTGATCACATTCTATAAGAACAGAATCAGGACAGTGTGATCATATATTTTATATATTTTATTTCACAGTCCTGAAAGCTAAGATGAACAAAAAGATTTAGGCACCAAAGGTTTGAATGAAGAGTTAAGAATGGACTGTTTGTATAGCAAAAACTAAGATCAAATAATTTTCCAACTGAGAACAATTCTGATACCTCATTCTGGTCCACAAATGCAATAAGGGCTACAACTAGAAATTACCAAGCAAAATGAAAAGAAAGGGAAAATAAAAAGCCATGAGCCTAAAAAGAATAAATTATTAAGTCCAACACACTGATAGAAGCACAAAAAAAGGCACTGCACACAATACAAACCAACAAGTTTTAAGTATAAAAAAAAACAAAGAACAACCTGGGAATACACTTGCTATCAGAAGGAAATGGTAAAATTTTTACTGATTATACATAATAAGCAGAAACATGCAATAATAATTGTTTTCTTGATCTAAAAAAGCCAAACAATATATTGGTACGAAAAAGCATTTCCCTATTAGTAGCTAAGAAGCATACTGGATGTTTAAAAGGAAGAAATTATTCCCATTCAGCAGGCTCCATAATGTGCTTTCAAGAATATAAAATGAAAAGTAACTGTGAAGGTCAATTAATTTTTCATTCTGCAATACTGATGAAATTTTTTTTTAAAGGTAGATTAACAACACTGCCAAAACTAAAGAAAGCAAATCAGGCAATTTAACTAAATACAACTTCACCTTTCAGCCTAAGGAAAAATAGTGGAACAAGTAGGGAAAAAAATAATATATTAAGAGTATGAATTCCATTCACTAAGCTTTTAGAGAATGTCTTGTCAAACAACCCTTTGAAAAAATATATTAAAAAATAATCAAGACTTAGCTGATAAAAACATCAACAACATAGATTATTATTTTAGGAGTACAGTAGTTAATATTGTTTGATAAATCAAATGCTTTAAAATTGGCAGCAGAACACGATGTTCAGGCAAGGTATTGCTGGAATAGTAAGTTCAGTGACAGTGCTGCTGACAAGGGCAGGGGGAGCAGAAATCAGAACCTCTGTATCCTTTGGTCAATTTGGATCTAAAATACCTTCTGCTAAATACTAAATGATTCCTTGATATATTCCTTTCAGATTTGGCAGAACACATCTGGAAATAAATATTGCAAAACCTCCCTGAAAGAACAAAGGAGGACTGTTCTGGGAAGCAGTAACTGCAAAAAGGATTGCATTGAGAATTTAGATGCAGTTTGATAGCTGAAAAACCTGAAAGGTTGAAATAAAAAGAGTAAATATTAGTCACAGCTTTAGACCAAAACTCAGAAGCTTTTTCTTTTACATGTGATGTCAATAGGAAAAAATTTAAGAGTAGGACATTCTGCTACACAACTCCATTCAAGAAAATGGAAAGTCTGAATGTTGAGGAAAATGCTGAAACTCTACTAAACCCAAAGCTATGTTGATGAAAATCCACAAGTAGCTTTTTAAAGAAATACTTGATGCTACAAGACTTCCTCATTTTACAGGAAAAAAATGAAAACAAACCAATCACAAAACCTAACTAACCAAAGGTTGAAATAAGAAAAAATAGAGTACCTTTTCCCCCAGATTGTGACTGTTACACACAAGGGCAATATATTTTTACATCTCCAAGAATTCCAAGATCAAGACCACATGTCTTATTAGAAGACTTAAGTTAACCAAACTCAAGATACTAAACTCATTACAGGAATAATTCTGTTAAAGACAAAGTGTGCACTAAAAGAAATCAAAATGGGTAATGTAATGGATCTAAGAAAGGTATCACTCAAGACAAAGCAGACACAGAAGGTGCTGCAAACAGAATTATGAGAAGTACCTAAATGTACCAAGCTCAGACCCTTAAGAGAAACATGCAGTTTCTTACAAAGTCTTAACTTTTTATTTTTCATGTCTTTTAAAAATTGGTTACTTCTTTTGAAAAAAAATATCTACAGCAAGAAAGAGATTAATTAAGCCTGTTCTGTTGAGAAGTTTTAGCCATCTACAAAATAGAATATAATACAAAACGGTCCTTGGGACAGGAGAAATTTTATTATTCCAGCTTGAGACAAGCAAAAGCCACCTGTGGACTTTAGAAAAAGTAGTACAGAAGTCATGTACAAATAATCATGTGAACTCACCAGCTTTAACACAGCACTGTTGATACACTCCACAAAGACACCACTATTTAACAGAGTTTAGTTACTGATGTGAAAATTCTAACACAATTCTATTCCAAAATAGGAATCTTGTTTAGCTTCTGGAATGAAGGGCATAATGTTCAAACCTGTTGCTTGCAATGGAGATGATGCAGCACTTAACACCAGAATCCTTGAAAGAAGTTATCTAATGGTCTTGTTTTTATTTTCCCCTACAGAGTTCAGTAACGACTATGAATAAGAAAGTACTAAAATATTCCAGCTGATTTACGCAGAAATATATTCCTGAATAATGATTAAGAAGAAAGTAAGTTTTGCTTCTAAGTCAGGGTTAATAAGGTTAGAGTAAGCTAGAATAGCTCTTTAAAAAGCCTTTAAACAAGATTTGAGGGTTAGAGAGCTACAAGCTTATTTCACTACAAATTGCAGATTACCAAAGAAAGAGAAATTACCATCGAGTTTATTCTGTAAGCATCTAACATGAAGCATTTATTATATCATAAAATTACTTGCAGCACTTCGATGCCAACTGCTACAAGATTCCAGACATTGAATATTAAAAGTAACAATTTAAATATTTAAAGTACTTAGATTCTTACCTTACTACAGGATCACTTTCCAGGAACTCGGTGAGTCGCTGCACTTGTTCAGGTTGAATAGACCGTCCCAGTAGGGCCTCAGTGTTAGTGTAGATTAGAAATGCTGACACAGTTCCCAGCAAAGTTCCAACACCTAGTGATCCCACACTATCATAATAAGGGTTTCCTAAATGAGACATTTCAAATTAATTTCACAGAGCATTTCTGAGATTGTTTTGGGGAGTTTTTTTTATTTCGATTTTTGGTGGAATGTTTTGTTTGTTTTGGGTTTTGTGATTGTTCTTTTTAATGCACTGGCAATTCTTTCTACTGCAGAACAATAGGAAGCTGGAAGAAAAAGAAAAAGTCTCAAGTCCCTCCTTTCCCTCTGCTACTCTTGTCTCCTGCAAGACTAATAAATGAGAAAACTCTTTTCAGCTGTTTTTTTTAAGTATAGATTTACCTTTATTAATATAATACTATATACAGTTAAACACAGGTAGTAGCACAGAAGTCTGTTCTTTTATCAGTAACTCAAAAACTTGCATGTATTAACCACTTCTGGAATAAAATACTTACTATATGTTTTACAACACAGTCACTCATATTCACATTTGTAGAAACAGTACTGTATTTTTAAGTTCATGAAGGAAACCAGTGATGGAACAAAAAAACTGACTTCTACATAAAAAAATTAACCTTGCAATCAACTCTTTAAAAGCCACAAAGAAACAAAATTACTGTATTTACTTTTTTTAAACAACTGAACAGCCAAAACCAGTACTTAAAAAAGGATAATCTTCCTTCCTTAGAAAACTTCACTGTGTAGCAAAGTGGCCATATAGATCAACCTGCCTGCCTGAGTTAGGATTCACACTGTTCAGAAGCAGCTATTGTAATCTGAAGACAACACTAACACCACCACTATGTCTCAAAAGTAAGCAAAGAATCTCTTAAATCCTCCCCACATGAACATGAAGCTGCACACCATTGAATAAGTAAGCTCGAATTTATTAAGTATGAGGCAAAACTTTACCTGTTAAAGAAGTCAGGCCCATACAGGTAGCAGCCACAGCCACACTCAGAACTGCTGCAGCGTCCTCCAGTAACACCACATTAGTACTAGGATCACGACTCTGCACAACTGCGTATACAGCAAAAAATTACTTTGGAAAGCTTAGCTTTACTACATTATGTACAGTACTTAACACGCTACAGCAACAACTTAAGAGAAAAAAATTCTGTAAGTATTTTTTGCATGCACACACATTTCAGAACAAGAACAAGCCCTATGCCAACTATGAAGTTGGCACCAAAATGTTTGAAAAATTTAAAGGGGCATTTATCCTGAAAAATGCAAGTAGTTTTGTAAAATTATCTAAGTAGTGCTACTTAAAACAACAGGTTTTCACCTAATCTGTAAAATGTATTTGCTACTATAATATAAAACATATCAATAAGGGTAAAGGGAAAACAAACAAAACTGTTTCTATCATTATGCAAATACTAGTAAATAGATTCTGTTTTAAATAAGCACATACCTTATTGCTATAAGGACACATACCATATTGATAAAATGACAGGCCCTTGGCTCGAGCACTCTTGCGAATTTCATTTATAGCAACCAAAAGGGTAGCTGAAATAACACCAAAGTAGTTGCTGAAAATGGTTAGAGGAAAAAAGACTTGTTTCCATTTTGAAAAGAGGGAACTTTTCTTTATATCATAGCAAGAAAGCTTTGATCAATACTTTGAATAATGACAACTCATAAAGTTACTTTCTTTTCTACATGTGTCTGTTCCATACATACTGGAACAGTTACATTCCATGATAGTTTAATACCAAGAAGTCATTCTACGTATTCTTTCCAAATTATGTGTTCTTCAACCTCTTATATAGACAGATCAGAGAAAAAGGTTTCCCACTTTTCTGTTTGTTTACAACATGAGTATTTGCAACAGAGCTCAAAACTTACTGTGTAATCAAGGACCAGTTATTACTGTAATTACACACATCATATTCTTAGAGATTGTGAATAACAGAAATATTTCTTGAAACTGCATACCTCCTTCAGACACCAATGACCCTGCTAAAATGCAGTATGCCTGTATGAAAAAAAACACAAGCTCAATTATTATGATATATGCATATTTGTACAGATCTCTTCACCACAGACTATCCAAACACAGCATTCCAGAATTTCATTACCTGTGTCATGTAGCTGTCCCTGAACAGAAGGCAATCAACAACATTTGAATTACACAATATATTGCAAAATAGGAAAGGAGATCCTTTTGGGGGGTGTTAAGATGTAGGGTTTAAAGAACAGCTCATTCTACTATAAGATCAGCTATAATTTAACGTTGGTTTTTTTTTAAAGCACATTCTCATTAATGATGGCTTGAGTTAATTGTGCTGGGATTCAAAGTGACTCAGGAAGCACATTTCAGACTGTGCCATTATCTTCTGTTAAGTCACCAGTGTTAGATACAGTATCAAACAAGATTAGCTTACCCAGAGAAGAGATTCTATAGGATGAGGGTGGAGCAAACCTATGATCCCATGATACCAAGAAAGTCCTGCACCCATCATGAATATGCCCACCCCACTGATCAGGGAGGCAATATAGCGCATGTTTGTGAAACCATACCTAGATGAAAATAAAGAAAGTGATTTTAGGAAAGCAAGATTCTCTATCTCTTCAAACATATCTACAAGTTGTTTCCATTAATTATGTTTTAGTTCATTATCATATCACTGGGCATTTATTTATAACAAAGTTGCTAAATTCAACCTAGCCAATTAAAAAAAAAAGGCCTAGAAAAGGCTATCCAGTACATGCAGAGAGAGCAAGAATACCTATTTTTCTAATTCAATTTTAATCAAACTATTTACACTGCTGGTATTAGCTCTCATTGCACAGACTGAGGATTTTACTACTGAAAAAAAAACCCAAAACATTCATGTCACTTTTACATTTTATTGAAATGCTACTTCTAAATGAAAACTCTAGCCTTGCAGGCAGCCAGTCTACATATTTTATAATGTTAATTTAAAGGGAATAAAATTTGTGACAACTTTAAGAAGATTAGTTAATTGCAGACATCCAATGCTTGCAAATTTTAAGAGCAGTGGGAAGAACTAAAGCAATAATAAAAAAATAACTTTATTCCTGTTTTTGGAATTAAGTGCTACTATAATCAGTACATTTCCTTAGCATTGTTTAAAAAACAATAGCACAAAAGACTATATTACGAAAGAAGGGGAGAAAAGTGAGAGGGGAAGAAGGTAAAATTAATATTTAAACATATTTAGGATTAAAATATATTTCAAATTACCTTATTATCTTAATGAATAAAGGCTTAACTGTAAATTAGACATATTTTGAACTAGTGCTTATAGTATGAATGACCTGCCAAACAGGTGAAGTGTATAGCAGACCTACCAAGAAAATACAATGGAGAGTATAACTTTTAACTGTCATGAAGTTGTAAAAACTTATCAATAATACCCCTATTACTCAGACAAGAACAAAGAGTAGTTTAAGCCAAACACATGTCCTTCAGATAAAAGTAGCTGCCTTGCAAAGAAGCACTTTGTTGAAAATAGGAAGAGGGCAGTATTTATTTCTTTTTTAAATCTTGTCATTCATGTAAATAGTGTTTAAAAAAAAAGTAAATCTACCCATTGGAAGAGGCAGAAGAGCCCAGAATGACTTATATAAATAATGTCAGTTAAAATAATCATTATTATTTCTTTTATTCTTTTTTATTTCTTTTTTAAATCTTGTCATTCATGTAAATAGTGTTTAAAAAAAAAGTAAATCTACCCATTGGAAGAGGCAGAAGAGCCCAGAATGACTTATATAAATAATGTCAGTTAAAATAATCCACACCAAAAAGCATACCACAAAACAAACAAATCATTAAATGTGACATGCATCAAGCCACTGAAGGTACAACTTCTGCAGTTTGGAATAAATCCCTTTTCTTATTTTATATATTGTTATATCAGAAACAACCCATTTCCAAATTGATACTAAACAGCAGACTGAAAAGAATAAGGTGACACACACAGAAGAGCTGATCTTACTCTTATATATAATTATCAAAATCATTATTTACTCAAAAAGCTTACGGATGACTAGGGTCAGGCGTCCTTGCAGACTGACTGATGCCCAAAGCTAGCAATGCCTATTTAAGACAAAAGAAAAAAAACTTTAGGTTAAAAAAAAAATAATTAAACACATTTAGAAACATTCTATACCACTGAATGTGAAAAACAAATGTGGATGCAATTTATTGATCTGCTCATATGCTTTGTTACTGATATTTTATTACAGTTGGAATATAATCTTCAAAATCTACCACCCCCAAAAATTGTTAATGATACTTCTACATATAACATAAAGGCAATTACATATGGTGTGTATACATAATTACTGTTCATTTTAATTTTAGAATTGCAACCAACAGTGAATGTTAGTTTCAATCAAAACTGTTGCCTCTGATTCAATGTGAAGGAATAAAGTTGTTAAGAACAAAAAGGTATTTAAATTAATCCCTCTCGAAGATAAATTTTATGGAGACTATGGTGATGGCATACTGTGATTAAAGCAGCAATTTTACACTGCAGCTTCCTCCACTAGTGAACTCCGAATTTTTCAAACTAAAGAAACATATTTTGAAGAAAAAAACCCTCTTGCTATGCAAATGATCTGTTTGAAATGTATTTAATTATGCATTTATTAAACTACTGATGCAGTAAGTTACAAATTTAGACCTTAATTTTGCCCAGGGGGGTTGTCATCAAGGCCAGGCTGGATGTGGCCTTGAGCAACCCAATCTAGCGGGAGGTGTCCCTGCCCATGCACGGATGTGGAACTAGATTATCTTTAAGGTCCCTTCCAAGCCATTCTATGACATGATAATTGTTTTTGCACACTAATATTATGTGCCCAGCTCCCAGTCTACCACACCACTTATCAAAGTAAATGTGCCAGGTATGTGGCTACCTGTGCTACAAGACCTTGCTAAAGAAGCCTAGGAATAGAAAACGAAACTAACATACACAAATTCTCACAATTATTCTACCAAGCAATAACAGACAGGAGAAGTATTTTGAATTAACATTTAACCAAAATAAGAAAGAGGTATACTTTGTACATCATCTTAGTTTCAAGTCCCATAAAGTAGCTACATATAGTTCTGCTTACTACAACTTCTCTCTTTCAACTCATTTCTAAAAATAAAAAAAAAAAACCCTAAGAATCTACATTCTAGCTTGTTTAGTTCTTACCTTAATAAAATGAAAAAACACCCAATAAATTAAAGTTAAAATTATCTGGAGGGGCACTTAATAATACTCTATGATAACCAATACACCATTCTTGTCCAGGAGGGGCATGGAGCAAGGTAGAGAAGAATGAGCATGTAACCCAAAGATATTTTGTCATGCCACCACTTCCTAAAGATAAGGCTGATCAACTTATGCATAGGCATAGTGACAAACAAAATTAAGCCTATCCTTGGACATTTTTTCTAATGTTTGTATATTTGACTAATATTATAACTCATTTAACCTTTTCTGGTGCACTTCATATTGATAGTTATAGGGAAAATAAATTGCAACTACAGTACAGATCAATTATATGAAAAAAATAAGTTTAGAAAAATAGTTACAAAAAAAGAACAAAAGTAATTGGGGCAGGTGGTTTGAAATAATGTAGATGGATTATAAAATACTATTATATTCACAGAAATACTAGTCCAAACATCATTCAAATAGATTTAAACTTAGAAGTTACTCTTTCTAGACTCCTGCATTTAAGGCTTCTAGACTTGGTCAATTATTTTACTGTTAGCTTATGAACCCTCCATTAAATTACTGGCATCAATAGAAAAAAAAAAAAAGAGCACCTTTTAATAGAAACCACTAGTTTAAACCTCCAGTTTGGGCAAGTATTTGCAACATAGTAACAACTGTGCACTCAGATTGGGAAACAGCAGAGAGCGCTCTGGGCTTCGCAATCTTTTTAAAACAATGTGAATTTCTGACAAAATATGCTTTCATCTGCCTACAGTTTAATAAAAACTGTATGTAACAACAACATCACTTTGTGAGATTCCCTTTTGTCTCCAGGAAACTAAAAAAATACAACTTCCCTCCACAGCACGTACACAGAGCTTCTCACCCTTTGGGCAGGCTTTGTCATCTGAATGACTGAAACTAGAAATTCTTTAGTATTACAGTAAAACACAAAACCACCCTCTCCCAAGCTAAACTGTTTATTAAAAAAAAACACCTTTTAGCCAGTTTGGCCTCAAAATCATTTAAACGGTCATTAGACTAAGCACTAGCTTTTGTCCTCCTAGAATACTACTATTTCTTCTAGGAAGCATGTACATCACAAAACAATGCAAAAATGCTCACAGGTGTTGAACAGGAAGAGCACTGTAAATTCATACAGCAGCAGAATCTTAAGACTCATTTTTAGTAAGAATAGTGGCTTATAAACTTGGGATTCCTAGGCTTCCATACAATGCTGATGTTATCTATGAGCAAATTTTGTAAAAGAAAAACAAGTATCGGCCATGCTCTCTAGTCCTCCTAAATAAAAGATTGTTTTCAATTCTCTGGTTCTTACTATTTAGACAGTATAGGCAAACCAAGAAATATTTATAGCTTGAATTATTGCTTTCAAGCATAATACAACTACTAGAAGTATTTGGCTTAATTCCTGAAACATTATTACAAGTGCTAACTTAAGCAGAAGGGAAAAAACACTCACCTGGTTACATGTGTCTGCTAAAGAATGTATGGCTTCTGAAAACATACTTGCAGAACCCGTGTAAACCCAAGCAAGCAGCTTAAAGAAAAAGTTCAAGCCATTTCTGAAAACAAAGAGAAAAAAAATAAGCTAAGGAACAACAGAACATTTGGCCTTTAGTATTTCCAGCAATACCACAAGTGCTGTATATGCATGCAAACGCATCTGCCAGCAAATGGTGGAACCAAGCATGGGGTCTAATCATTACAGATTTGTACAGCCAGACAGGCATACACATTTTCTGTATGATTACTGTTAAAAAGCCCTTTCAGCTAAACTTGATATGTAAAGATATACAATTTATTTTTCCAAAGTTGTTAATTTCTAAGCAGTCCTGCGTAAGTTACACTTCCTGAAAACTATCATCACATTCACAAGTCAGAATAACTAATTCCCTACCAATGGCACCACCTTCTAACACTGGATAGTAAGGCTCCCCACTTCAATCTCAGCTTGGGCAATTCCCAGTAAGGTACAAACAAAACAGACAGGAAAACGAGGGTGTCATTAGACTACACAGTAAGAACTACCTATGGAACTTTTCCATTAAGATGGCCAGCGTGATTTGTCAAGTCTTTTTTAGGTTAAGAGGTCACTGGAGTAAGCATTGTGTTACATTGTACAGAGGAAGGAACTCTTACCACTAAAATTTGACTCTACATGCTCATTTCAAAAATCAATTATCAGAATCAGTAGGCTAATTATTACAATCATTGTGAAGAAAATCAGACTAGAATATTACAACATTCTCCTCTATTCCCTTCATAATAAGGGAACTCTTGAGTCCATTTGCTTTAAAACAGGACCTTTAGTTTAGCTTCATTCAAACTTGTAAGATACGTAATAGGCAAAAGCCTCCTAAAATGTCCCTTTTTCCGTTAGAGAAGAAAACAGCTGAATAAAAGCAAAAAGAGAAAAGTTAATTATTTCCTGTTGGTAATATGGAAGATTTTTTTAAAGCACATTAAAAGCTTTCTCTGAAGAGGGAGCAAGAAAAAGGACAACTTCAAATGTATGCCTCTCCAAGTCCTTAAAAAATTTAATTTTTACTTTAATGAACTGCTTAGTCTGATCAACGTCAAAAAATTTTATCATCTGTACTCAGATATATTCTATCCCTGATTTCTAGATATTGATTAGTGTATTCAACTGAACTGTCTCATCAACAATTAATAATAAATCTATTAACTTTGGTTATAGTGACACAGTTATTTTCAGCTGGAATATACACAGTTCTCATTTCCAGGAAAATAAAATTTTTTTTTAAACTTACATGCAAATAGCTACCATTACCACCTTCCCTGGTCCCTTGAAAAACATAGCTGCTGCACTGGAGCGTGGCTACATAAAAAAATAAAGAGATTATTAAAATAAAATAAACAAATATTGATTTCTTGAAAGGCCCACCATACAAACTATTAAATAAAAACTTTTCATTGCTCTGTACTGCAAAAGTGAACCTACAGTCCTTGTAATTTACTACTGAAGGCTCACCCAAACTTCAGTTGGGTCTAACATACTTCTACAGATGCACAGTTATAAAAAGGATACACAACAAACAAAGCCTCCAGCAGGGGCCACTGCAACCATATGGACCAAGAGCCAGCTGTGCAAAAGATTAAGAAATCATCCTACCAAGGAAGAGCACCTGGGTGTAGAGAATGGGTCTGCTTAAGCAAAGAAAGGCTAGCTGGGCATGGAGCAAGGTGTAAATATTTTGGGGTTTTTTCCTTAAAAACCCTATTTAATTTTCTTTAAATTAACAAGATATGTACTATACATATTTATAGGCTATAGATTAAATCACAACTACATCTGCAATTTTGTTAAGAAGGCACTTGACTAAAAAAAAAAAAAAAATCCTTACTGGTGGATTACACTGCCACAGTTGGAGCCCACTTAAACTGGCATCAAAACATTTACCACTGCATTACAGTCAGAGATATATCTGGTATCTTACAGTGCAAATACATATTCCACTACCGTTCAGTTAGTTAAGCTTATGCAAATATTTCACAGCTTTTTCCATCAAAAGATTTCATAGCATATCTTGTGGCATTTTTCTAGCCAAACACTTTAAAACATCTCTTACCTTAGTATTTCCAAAGAACTCCTTGTATTCCCACAACAGCCTTTGGTTTCTAAATAGATCTGCAATATAAAATTATCATGAATACATACTAATAACCAGTAGTTTAAGGACCTAAATTGAATTTTTTTATGTAGCACCCAACTTCTAGTAAGAGGTACACAATCTGCATGAAAAACTCTTCTGGTATTGTTAATCAGAAACATATTGTTGTGTACTTATGCAAAATGCCAGATAGATACAATCTTATGATCCTGTCATTGCCATTTCTACCAACAAAGGATGATACACAGAGGCAAAAACTCCAAATACTCCCCAAAAAATCCAGGTATTTTACTGCTCCCTCCCATCCCTTAACCACAAAAGAGAGGAGAGGGAGGGGGAAGGATGTCTCTTAACATCCATATTTTTCTACCCATTAATCATGTTCAGTAACTTCAAAATAAACATTGTTATATTACAATATCTAAAAGTTGTAGTGCTAGATTCTCCCCTCCAAAGTTATACAAAATAAATTATACACAATCATTTAAATGCACTAAAACAGCCAGTGGAGTATAAAAATAATTTGTAAAAAAAGGAGTTACCACTTCAACTATACAATGTATATTATGACTATGAGTATGCTATTACGACTGAGTAGTATTTTTTTTAATCTCATTTTTTATGTCCAAAAATTATTCTACTGGACACTAAACATTTTGAAGCTGCCAACTGCATTCTCAGTACAAACACAGGTACCTTCACAAGGGACTGCAGCTCTAGCCTCTTTAGTAGGAGGGTGTTCCAGTGGCACAGAAGAAAATTAAAAGACCTCAAATTTTAAGGGGCATAATTGAAATCAGTACCTTGAAGCAATATTGCCTCTCCTATGATTTTAACTGACTAGACAGAGCAAAATCCATTACAAGCTACTGATCTGACTGTACTTGTTATTGACAATACCTGAAAGGATGACAAAAATAATTTTAAGCAAAAAGATGACTCGAGGTGTTCTGAAGAACAAAGGTAAGCAGAATTCATTTCAGAGGAAAAATAATTGAGTAGCACTGTGATACAAAGAATCAAATTGGTTTTAAGTATTTTCAAAATTCTCAATTAAAAAAATCCAAAATCATTGAAGATATTAGTTATAATTGAAAAACAGAAAGCCCCCCCCAAAAAAAAAAAAGACTATTGAGAGTATATTATTGCTAAATCAAATAAATGGTAAACTGTAAGATAGTAAGACCCCTGCATAGATGGCAATGCATTAGTCTAACACTATACTATAAAACCTTATAAGTAACTGCTAATTCCAAATCTGTATTATCTCAATGAAATAACACACCATCTAATGTGTTTGTAACAATCACACTTCACTGTTTACACTTGAAATTATTTGAAAACTCTATACTCACTTTCTCTGTACTTGATCTCTGCTTCTTTACGGCGTTTCCTTTCTCTAGCAAGTGCCTCTGGACTACCCCAAACTTCAAGAGACCTGCACAGAGTAAAAGTAACTTAAGAATGGCTCTATTTAGGCAACTTCTTTTCAATTTGGCTACCTTATAAATTCCTTTCCTAAAAGCAGAGTATCACATCATTCTTTCTGATAAGAAGCCATGCAGATTACTTCACAGAATAAAAAGCTGGACAAGGAGCTGAGAACAAGTACTTAATGTTTGGACACATGAAACATGCTCTGATTTTTTATATACATCATGTAATTATTACAACAATTAGGATATAAAATGTTTTCAGATAGAAAATTAAAGACACTCTTGCTCTTTCACGTTGTAAACCTGACTTCTAAAAGGTTTTCTTTTCTCTCTGATAATCCACTTTAAATGATCCAAGTATTTTCCTTCAGAAAAATGTTCTTACTTTGCCTCTACATCCGATCTCAGGTACACAGTGAAAGTCTCAGTGTCATCATGGGGGCTTCGTCTTTTAATTTTCCTCAGCTGGTCTAAATCACTAAGGAAAGGAGAGAAACAGTTTAATGCAAGAAAAACTCCATATTGTTCTGATTTTGCTTTTATATCTGAGTGATCCTCCACAATTCTGCAGTACAATTAATTAATTTGCAGTACTAAAAAGCCTGAAGTTGTTTACTGGAGGCAAACAGAACAGATACACAACATGAAGCAAGTGATCTCTAAGATGCTATTGCAAGCCACTATGTTTTCCACACTCTGAAGTCCAAATCATATTCTCACACTATGAAATACTATACAAAGTAACAGAACATGGAATAACAAAACATCCAATGAATGACCTGCATTTAATTGAAATGTGCAAAATGCTAAACATGGCTTAAATGGAACTTGACAGTCACATGATGTGAAAAGTTAAGAAATTTAACCTCAAAACCTACACACCCAGCACAAACTACAAAACACAGGAGATTACAAAACTGCTTGGGGGAACAGATAAATTGCCAATGCTGAGCAATACATGAGGGCACCTACATTGAGAAGCAGCAGGGAATTTTTTTTCCTATTTTTAATTTTTTTAATACAATTTTAGCCCAACCAATTATCTAGTCCTTTTTTCTTTTTCACCCTCCGCCCCACCAACTTTTGGTCAATCTAGCAAAATTTTAGATGGTTATTTCTTTTCACAAGCCAGTTATGACACAAACATGGCAGAGGACTAAGCATAATTTGTCACTGGATTTTCAGCAAAAAAACAAGTCTGGCAACATACAATATATGTAAAAACTGGGAAGAAACAGCAACAGGATAAAAAGTAATAAAGCTGCTAATCCTTTAGATTTTATACGGGTCACACAAAAAACATGCATGAAAGCCTCAACAATAGTGATACTTTGTAAGATCTGGGGGTAGGCTTGGCACATAGTAAAAGGCAGTAAATATTAATCAAGTAAACACAGGTTATGATGACCCAGATATTTTATTCTGAATTACAGACCTCACGTAACACGAATTTCCCATTGACTTTTCAGAGATGTTCATATCAAACCATCACAAACCCAAAATGCTGAAACAAGTTATTTGCGATTCCCCTCTATAACTGGCTTCTCAAGATGTGGACTCCCCTCAACTAGATTCATGGTCACATAAGCACAAATAAATTAGTTTAAGAAGCTACTACAGAAGCTACAACAGAACTAAACAAGAACTAACTTCACCCACTTTTGATTATGTATACCACAAAAACATTTAGAAAACGTTGCTGTGCAAAATCACTCTACAATTACAATTGCTTTTGAAGCACATACAAACAAATATTCAAAATTTAAAATTTAACTCAAACCCACCATACCTGGATTTCAGACAAAACTCATTTATTGCTCTGACTCCAGTGATGAAGTTATTCTGTGTGTATTTTGGTCCATACTCTCTTTTTTTAAGGACTGCTTTCACTTAAAAAGATAAGTAAGCAAGTTAAGTTAGTCATGGAGACTACAGCAGATACTTCAAAAGGTAATTGAATCTAGTGTCATATCATGATACCTTTATGTGGAGATCTGAAAAACAATGTCAGCGAGATCGAAAATTTACAGTGAAAAGACTGTTCTTCATTGTGGAAATGAGTACGCATAGAATGATTAACCTCCAAAAAATGCTACTTGCTAAATTGTAGTTTATGGCTCTCAAACATCCCACACACTTAACTGCCACTGTCAGCTACTTCTCCAACTTTGATGTCAGAGATGGTGTTTGGCTACTAAGATAGTATTCAAATATGGCAATTTGGAAACCCTTACTCTAGCAACTGAAGCGGCATCATAAAGTTCCATTTGCTTTTTTTTTCCCCAACACTTAACCAATTCCAGCTTCTGCAGATAAGATTTTTTATTACCTTTGCAGACTACACAGTGAACTGAGACAGACTTACACACAGTTTTTTCTCAACTACTACTTTCAAAATTTGCACACTTAATATTGGTCATAATTACAAATATACATTATTTATTTACAATGCTTTATATGTCTAGAAGATGTACCCTTATCAGATTTTCATGCATAAGGAAAAGAATACCACACAGTCAGAAAAAAGGATAAATGGAATTTTAAATTTATGCCACAATTTCCTATCTTACATAACTTCATCTTATATTCAAATGCAAGTCACTACACACTCACTTCCATTAAAAATATTATGCTTACTGGGAGAAAAGTTACAATTGCTGAAGGATGTAGCATTAAAGAACACAACTGAAAACAAAAAGCTCAAACAAGACTTATGAACACACACGAACTTCTTCAATGTAACAGGATTGACAGGATTTCTAATGAGTTCAGAACTTCTCATGTCACAGGATACTTACAAAAAGATATTGCCTTTAGAGACTTGGAGAAAAAAAAATCCCAAAGCTTTACACTGAGTTCTGAAAGCTTAAAGGCAAAATATATTGCTTGACACTTAACAAGGCACTAACACTACAGATACTAATATTCACCATAATAGTCTGATTTCTGTCATCCAGTTTGAACTTAAACAATTTCTAAGTACTTGAGTAATCACTTTCATCCCACAGTGCTCCTGAGTAAAGGTGATAAAAAAAGAGATTTCCTAAAAACATTCCACCGTATACTATGGTTAGAACAGGATGAACATTTTTAAACAAGAATGCTTCCTGTCTTTTCCTATTTAAAACAGATACCCATCCAAAGAACTTGAGGATTTATCAAACACCTACTAATCCATCTTTCAGGAACACAGGTAACTGTCACAAAAAGATAATGCCATAACCAACTGCACATTGCAGAGTACTTCAACAATCCTAGCCCTAGCTCAAATCAAACTGGCAGTAAATGTGGAGGGAAAAAAATAAATCATTTTGGTATTGCCAAGAGAATGATGAAGTCAAATAAAAGCACAATTTTTTAAGATTAGTGATTCTTTAAAAATGTTATTGTCTAGTAATACTTGGATCAATAAGTTTAAGTCACAGCAGCATCCAAACACTAGAATTTCATTTTTAGACACTACCAACTTCTAGACATAAACATGATTCCTTGCTTGTCTAAAATGTACAGAGGCAAAACTCTGAAAGACCTATTTTTACAATTATTTCAGGCTAATTTCTACAGTCTACTTTGTATGTTGCCCCTGCATGCATATGCTGACAACAGACCAAAGAATCTTATATAAATGATGCAGACAAAAGCGTACAGAAAATACAGAGACAGACACTAATCTCATCTTGTTACGAGTATTATGTTTGAAGTTTCTTTAAATGTGGGGGAAGATAGGAAGGAATTCTGATGCAACAGATAGCCTACTCAGTCCCTTCCATTCCAGAGATTTTTTTTAACAGAGCTTAAAGAGAAGTTTCTATTTCTATTTTGATCAAATTCCTTCAATACATAGAAGGCTAGGAGTCATCAAAAGCACAGGGGGTTTTAACAGCATAATTCTCATGGTAACAACACAGAAACCATTGGAGCGAAGATGGAGAGAAATCAAGTCATTATAGAAGCAGAAAGAAAGTTATGCTCTTATTTTATCCACATATGTTTTTAAACAATGTAGCTAAACACAAAAGCATGTATTTACTACAGGCACAAATGAAAACATTACAGGACTCAGATTAGGCAGTTCATGTGGTCAAAATATATTTAGAAGCAACACTGATTAGATTAACTCAGCAATAAGAAGGAACAGAGGAAGACTTAGAACAAGGAACAGGGAAAGATCAAGTATTCAGCCTAGCCACATGAAGCCCAAGATAGTGAACGGACATGCCCAAAAATGCGCAAGGACAGAGTGTGATAACAGATGAGCAAGCAAACTTACCTGTTCCTGCCCAAATGAAACAGTTGAAAACAGACACAGAGGAGTGAGTAACTAGAAGGAATACTATTATATTTTATTTTTCCAAAATCATTTGCAAACAACTGGGTACCAAACAAAGTTGACACACAAGAGTGTTATTCACATAACTTCTTAGGCAGTTGAAGAGGAATCACAGTTTCCTCAGATGTATCTTTTTTGACTACTAGCAGGCAGTTGTCAAGTTTCAATGCTTACCTTTCACTTGGATTGGCTCTTTAAGGAAAGACTGTTTCTGGCCTGCATTGGTCGTATCTTGTCCTGTAAAATAAAAATCTCACTGTATATATGGATGTACCTACTTTTCTTTTTACTAAAGAGCTTCATGTATATGTAAGAATATATCTTCATATTGCTTTCCACCCTGACAACTAATAAACAATTTTGCTACACTTTAACAGATCTCTCGAAAAAAAAAGAAATAGCAAAGAAATAAATAACAAAATAAGACATTTAATATAGCATTGATCAGTATCTCCTAGTAGCTTGCAGAAGAGCCCCAGCATACTTGAGAAAGTATTGAGTTTTTAAAAAATAATAAAATTACCAGTGTACTTAAACTCTGGGGCAAGTTTTATGCAAAATTTTATTTTAGTAAACAGAATTAATTCTATATAGTTTATAGCTGCTGATCCCCCGAGTCTCACAGAGCTTTCAAGCTGTATTTCAATTTTAAGGGACTAAACCTTTTCCACTTGAAAAAGTTTAACTCCTTAAAATACAAAATATTTAAACTAAAATTCACAACTACTGTGTCACAAGTCAGAGCTTGAATTAAAATAAATAAATAAATTTAAAAGTATTTTAGCTGGTTTTGAAATTTGAGAATACAACTCAATGAAAAGCAAATAAAATATCATTTACAGTCCTGTTAAATAAATCTTAATATTTGGAAGATAATAAATTCTAGTAATTCCAGTGATATTTCTACTTAAACATCAGAAATATCAGTTGAAAATACAAATACTGTATTCCTATCTCATATATCTTGACATAGCTCTCAGAACAAAAAACTTCTGATTCTAACACACAGAACCAACATACCCACTCTTCTGTCCCCTAACAATACCTAACATTGGAATTTTGCAACACATCCACAGTCATTAACAGAATTACAACTGACCTTACTAAATGTCCTATTAAAAAAAAACCTGAAGATTTTTCAAGTAGATTTGTGTAAATCAATAAGATACTCATAGCTTACCATGCTACTCAAATTATTCAAAGGTTAGATATTCTTGAAGCTTGGAGTACATAACTGTCTTTCCATAAGGCACTTATTGCTCTAACAGCAGCTGAGGACTGAGGCTAAGAACAATCAAAGTACACTTTCTTGGAAAAAATAACACTTACAAATTTACAAAACTGATGCTATTACCCAACAAATACAGCTGGCCTATAAACAGCTAGCATTCCTAAAACAGTCATCCCTATCAGTTATTGTCTGACTTTAAAACAAAAGCAAAAAAAACCCCAAATCTTTTCCATCCTCTCCTTACCTAAAACACCAGGCAGCCAATCTATCAATATTCATTACAAAACACTTAATCTGAGATTGCTTAGCAAACACTGACCAGTATCTTCTTTTCAAAAACTGCATGCAACCATTTACGTCCTTAAAAGAAATATCATCAACACTATTTAACAGGAGATGGGGTCTTAAGACTGCAAAGAGGGGTGGGGGGGAAGACACAAAAACATTAAGACATGTCTATGCATAGAGATCCACATACAGCAGGTAACCTTTTAAAGTTTACAGACTGGACAACATCACAGTGCATCAGTAAAGGAAAAAATATGGAATACTTCAATTCACAATTACTGTTTTTCAGACAAGCAGGGGCTGATATGAGAGAACTTTCCAGATTAATATATTACCATTTTCAATACCACATTAACATGAAAAGCATTTCCCAATTTTACTGGCAAAAAAAATGGAGATCCAAAAGAGATCAAGTATTTACGAAATAGTTAAATTCCTTGAGGCTGTGCTGCCACAAAGGGCAGCATCTCTCCACCAGCCATGTCAGAGGCAGTGAGCAGGATCAGCTTACTGATCCATCCGACCTCTGCTCAAGCTCTGCAAAACAAGCAAGCTATTAATTTTTCACAAAACAGGACTAAACATCATTAATGCCACCATAAGAGAGGGAGTAATCAGACAGGGGTGGTAGAAGGTTGAAACCCCTTCAGATAACAGTCAAGAATTAAACTCAAGACAGTTGTGAAAGCAATAATGCTAGACAATCTTCACATTCAATTTTCAACTGCACATTAAAAACCCAGAAAATACCAACAACTACAACTGGCTTTAAAGTCTTTCACTGTATTCAGTCACTCTCCCGCAAGAACCTCACCCTCTAGCAACCTTCTTCAGTTCAAGACTTTCCAAGAAGCATAAACGGTCTTAAGCATTATCCTCTTTTAAATTTCAGACTTACAAAGCAACATCTAATTGTTACACTTAGAACAACACAGATGCCCACAAACAACAAATATTAAGAATTCTGTAACTGTACTATCACACAATTGGGGAAAAAAAAAAGTTTGCAATTGTTAAATACATTTAGTTTTTACATTTCTGTAAAAACTCTTTATTTTTGCTTAGGACTACCTGTTCCAATTTTTTGCAGGTTTTCTTTAGGGGTTGATCCACTTGTATCTTCTGATCCAAGATCTTTTTTCTGACCATTGGAGGTATAAACTCTCACTTGCCTCAACAACTGCACAGGCAAACGATTGCATTGTAAAATATAAGACAGACTCCCACTTTTCATTGAAGCTTGCCATCCTAACGGGGAGAAAAAAAAGTCTGTTTCAGGCAACCATTTAAAAGGAAAAATAAGGGAAAGCAGTCCATCTATACCAACATAAGCTACGGAAAAGCTGGCTTTTCAGTACTGATCTGTGCATATTTTACCCATGTTTAGGAATTACAAAATAGGGAGTACACAGCATGCTTTCACTGTCTCCCTTCAAACAACCACTTTCAAAAACTCTAGTATTAGGGCTCCTTCCCCATATAATCCAGTAAGCACTTTTCCTAAAGACCTCTAGATGTTCTTGGTGGGGGAGGGAAGATACAAAGCCATTTTACAAGATTGGCTTACTGATGTATTAAGTCCCATTCTAATCATACTGCCTCAAACTCTTTAAAAAGCAAGTATTGATAAAAGAACTAACACAGACCACTACAAAACTATTACCCAGTGTGGTCACTTTTCTTCACTGTGCAAATCACAGCTTACCAATTAAGAAAATTTTAACTGTATGTATTACACATTAAGAGCAACTCGCTACACAAAATACATTGAAAAGCACACAACATTGTATAAAACCTTTAACACAGAAGAATCTTCAATTTTACAAAAATAGACAAATTACAAGATAAACATGTAAAAAGCCTCTTGAGGAACCACCCTGGGAAGGCAATCTGCAATTTCGAGAACTAATCAAAAGCAGAACTGCATGCAGTACAGGTCAACCTGTATTAGCAACCAGTTTCTTTTAAGCAGCATAAACACTTCTTTAGAGAAGGCATCTAACTCCTCCAACCAGAAATGCAACTGGAAAACTGGCTGCTTTAGAAAGCACTCATTAAAAAAAACCAAACCAACACACCAAGCAGTGCTAGTAATTCAAGTCATACAAAGTATGACTAATCAAGTATGAATAATGCATCCCTGAATAAAATGATAATATTGTATAAAACTGTTCCATGGAAGTCTCAACAGCTTTCTTTTTATTTTAGTCTTCTACAGTACGGAATAATCTGCATGCATGCACCGATTTGAACCTTACAGAAGATAAATTCCACCAACAAAAAGTCAGATAAGCTCTCACCGATTATTAGTTGTTGCTAATGTGACAAAAGCCCAGCAAAACCAACTCAACACAGCTAAGTGCTAGTAACTTACTTATTACAACTCATAAAAATACTATAAAAACATACAGCAAAGATGAGCAGTGTTGCTTCCTAAGCTTTGGTGATGGTAGAGCAGGTGAAAACAGGAAACTTACTCAGCATGTTTAACTACATCTTTCCCACTAATCCATACACACACAGGAAAACACTACATTAAACGGGTATTTGCTGCAATTCAACTGTAAGTGATTACATGACAAGGGACAAAACTGGCCTGCATTTTGAGCTGCCGGGAGCTGTGGCCTAACGGAAAGGACAGGGCTGACTCCTCAGACCAACACAGACCTGCAAGAGGCCGCTTCATTTTACAGAATTTCTGCAAACTTCCACCCCAGCCCGGGCATGACGCACCAGTTTTACGTAAGCCCGGGGCCGGCAGGGCCGGAGGCCTGCAGAGGACGTGCGGGCACACCCGCAGCGCGGCGGGACGCGGCAGCCGGGAC
>NW_009970716.1:2476876-2487418 GCF_000747805.2 Chaetura pelagica
TGCTGCGCGGGTGCCGCTGGTGAGACCCAGGCGGTAGCTACGTGTGTGTGTGTGTGTGTGTCATGCGCAGGTGCGCCGGGTTTGTCCGCACAGGTAGGAACACGCAGCGCTGTGTTTTACAGATAACTTTTTAAAGCTGAATCTGTTGGCAAGGTAATGATGTGAAAATGCCACCCCCCGAAACGTGATTCCCGAGCAGCGCTGGTAAGGCGCGATGTAATGCAAAACTTGCTGTTCCTCCGGAGGCAGGACACGCTGCCGAAGGTCCTGCAGCCAGGGCGGGATGGTGATGTCCTGTTGTACCCGTCCGGCCCTGCTGGCGCCCCCTGCGCCTCTCCCCTCCGGCCTGGCTCCTGAATCGGTCCCACCGGCACGCGGTGATTCAGGTTTTCCAGAAGGGCTTGGATACAGTTCACCTGACTCTGACAAGATGTCTCTGGCTTTCTTGCCTTTATTTGCACACTATGAGGAACATGGGAGTTTGCCAGAAATTGGCTTGGCAAGGAGTTTGGATAATTAATGTACCTGATAACCCACGAAGCATTTGATCACCAAGGAGAATTACCGTGGCCGTCCTTAAAATACCCAATTAGATTTTGAACAAGGTTAGTTGGCACGTAACTTCTTTACCAGGCAGCTAATGATTAGCATTGCCAATAGAAGTTTTCCTAGAAACCCAATGGAGGCAGATTGAAGTAAAATACTTGCACAAAATAATTAACACCCACCTTCCCAGTAGTCCGATCACAGCCGTACCAAGTCAATCAAAAGTATTGCAACAGATGCTGTGTCATTAAGTACCAGATGTACAGTAGTGGAGTTAATTACTAACTTCACTGGAAGCTGAAAAGTAAAAAAGGTGAGGTCAGTTCACCAATTTTAGTTGGGGTCTAACATGCAGCTGATACATGTTTTGCTGGCTGCTTGTTATTTTGGCAAGAGCCTAATAAAAAAAAAGAAGAAATGTGAGGTTAACTGAGTTCCCTTTCTTTTTTTCCTGCATAAAGAGATTTGAAAAAATATAGACATTCTTTCATTAGAATTTCTTTCAAAGAACACAGAAATTCTTACATTTGTAATTCCTGAAGAGACTCTTCTGTACTCTAGAAGAGATGATGATTCTGCCTCACTTCTAAAACTATTTTTCTCTAGGTTTCTAATTTCCTATCCAAAACCAAATGGAATTACTAAACTATTTAATATTATTTTATCCAGTTGAATAACTGAGTTTGCCTTGTCTGGTTTTGTTATTATAAATATGAAACAGGAGGCAAACAATGCTTCTGAAATACCATAGACAGATCAATGGATACTACCAGTGTGGCGATCAACGAGGATTTACATGGTCAAGGGCTCTGGACGAAGATTTCTATTGATAAACACTGAAATCTGAGGAAAAAGAGAGAGAACAAGCAAAGGAGAATCAATAATAGCCTATTCAGTGTGGGGTAGCTGAGTACATAAACCAATTTATCATGAATTACTATGTCTCATGGCATGCAGATGCAGCATCTTGAGACAGAAATCTCAAATGCTTATTTATGGGCATCACAACCATTATTTACCAATCACTAGCAAGGAATGGAGAAGCACCCTAAATGGCAGGGAACTGTTTATGTATTTCAGAACATCCAAACTGCATGAAACAGCTTTTTGCCTATGGCAAAGACTACTACGTGTAGCCATAGTGAATAGGTGAGATCTTGTTTCTCACTGAGTGATTTCATTCAACATAGTTGGAATTGCATCCTGAGGTTTAATTTTGAATAATGGTTATTCGGTAGCTATTTTAAGCCTGTATTTCATTAAATCAAGACAGTTTAAATTAAAAAAATAGAAAAATCTCCTTCACATTCAAGTTGCTAAACTCCTACCTCATAAAGATTATTATTTATATATATCATGCTTGTACAGGGGCCTCTGTGCCTCAGCTTATGGCTAGGGAGCAGAGGTTGCTCATGTATCTATCCCTGTGAAGATCTCTATGCTCATGAGAAAAGGAAGGCTGGCTACTGTATTGGGGTAATTTCCTCTTTTGCAAAAAGTCCAGAACCTTGTTGTGTAAAGCATATTATCTTGTCATTAAAAATCTTAGAAAGTTAAGTTGTTTTGCCACATTAAAGGTCATCGGGAAAAATGGGGACTGAGTGGCTACAACCTTTTAAGATTGGGAGTCTGCTTTATGGAGACACTTGAAAAGTTTCTTGCTCTTAAGCAGTTCTCTGTAAAGACAGGCAACTGGATTGAAATATAGATCTTTGGAAACTTTTTTGCCTCTTTCCTGTTTATTTAAAAGAAATAAGTGACTGGATTACTTGAGCCATAACACTACATCATGATTAAATTCTCCAATGTTACTGCCTAGCAAGAAATCTGTGATGCATAAAAGCTAATATACAGTGAATATGTAATATTCACTGGTAATATAAAGCAAATATAAAGCAAATGTTAATATTTTTAATCTGAAAATCATTAAATATTTCAAGTTCATACAGTGGAGGAAACTTGCAGTGTCCCCAGATCAGCATCAAGAGCTGAAGTAATTACTTAAAATAGTTTATATTACTCTTTGAGATTCCCATAACATCCTGCCTTTTGTATCTTTCACTCAGCATAGCAAGGTTTTTAAAAAGGAAAGACTGTTTTGATTTTATATTTTTTATGATCCTACATATTGTCAATGCCAAGCAAATACATACTGATAGTTAAAAAAAGTATTAATACATAAAGTGTCCAGTAATTCTAAACAGCCTTTAAGTTTTTCAGGTAAAATATTTAACAGCAAAAAGAGAGAATATTTTGTGGCAGGCAAGTGCACAAAGGGAATGACTCTTAGGAAGCACAAAATAGTGAATCTACACAAGTCTGCATAACACCGAGTCACACAGTTCTGTAAAGTTTTTTCATGATCACTGGGTCAAAGATCAATACAAAGTAGAAGTAAATATCTTTCATTTCTGGCACTTGGATGTTTTCAATAATTCACATGGCAGTTCATTCACCGGACCACCAGCAGAGTCACCTTCAGTTTCTTGAACGGCACGCAGCAGTGCTCAAACAGCCCTTTGACCACAGCAGCAGCCAGTGACCTGCTGCTGGAGCAGCTTCCAGTCTTGTCACAGCACAGGCTGGCAAATGATCCTTTCCTCAGGAACCCAGGTGACACATGCCAGATCTCCCAGGAGGCTAAGCTGACATCAGTACTGCAGAATTGGTTGAAATGTCAGTATGATAAAGCTGAGGAGATAAGTAAAGAAGGGAGGAAAAGCACGAGCAGAGAAACATGGGATATACTTTCAGGGCTAGAAATTGACAGCAGCCATAGAAGCAGAAATATTATTTTGCCCTTTATTTAGTGCTCAAAAGACCTCAGAACACCATAAGTTTTCTCCACAGTCTGGAAGCCCTCCACTGCCACATGGACTTGGAGAACTTGGCAGCAATGCAGCCCCCAGGCTGGTCAGGTCCTGTACCCCTGACAGAGACTAGAGCTCATTAGGAGTGAGCCTAGAGCAGACCTTCCAGTTTGGTTTCATGGTAAATGCGAACAATCAGGTGATTATTTTAAAAAAACCTCAACAGTATGGCTCTGATTTATTATGCCAATTCAGGCACTCCTTTTAGCTACTCAGTACTTTGTTTTCTAAAAGGGAGGCATTACACTTCGGAAGAATTTGCTCTCCCACTGAGGAATGGAGAGCTGCTTGCCTATCTCAACAAAAATCAGTAGGAGTTATACTGGGACATATGCAGCTACAATCAAATTAGGGGAAAGGGAAAGATTCATACAAGGCGTATCCAGAAATGTGTCCTTCATGGTTATGCAGGAAAGATTAAAATATTACTGTTCCTGGATCAATTATCCCACACCCACACACATAGGAAAGGCTTCAATTGTAAAGCAGCAATATCCTACACAAAAAGGAATCTGGATTCTGCTAATAAAATTACCGTGCTTTATAACTGCAAGGATTTGACAATAAGTGTTTTAAGATCTTTATTACAGGATGTTCTCTCAGATCGTTCTTCAGCTTCCTAACAATCACAACAAACATTTGGGCTTGTGAGTAGTTACTTCCTTAAAGAAACCTTAACCATAAATCTGGTTTTCTTTTGATCTTTTTTCTAATGCATAATGCAGACAGATACTTGCAAAGCCAAAGTACAATAAATCATAAAAAGAGTATTCTCTTAAGAAATTGAAAGAGAAAAAAGCCTCTCCTGTAGCCAATAGACACATAAGGACTATATTAAATTACTAAAATATCTTGCTTTATAGTTACAAACCAGCCACCAGAGGTCAGTGGTTCAGAATAAAATTAGCACTCAGAAGAATACCATATAATTTCAAATTACTAAATCATACCACCAAATGAGATTTCCAGCTTTTGAGTAAGGCAAAAAAAAACAACCCAGTTAAGGTCAGCAGCACTGATCTTCATCCTAAAATAGAAAGCTAGTTTTAAGTTCTTAAAAACAATACTAGGTACATAATACATAATGTATAAAAAAAATATTCTTAACTCTCTACAGTAACATGCAGATGTGCACAGGAACACAGGACTGGAGGAAGCTTCTTCCTGCGTCATCAGATCTAGTCTCCTGCTACTCCACCTGTCCTACAGTCTATTACATGAACAAATCAAGGACCAGCTTAAAAGTAGCTTGATTTTTCTGCTTATAAGAAAAAAAAATACAAGCATGTGAAAAAAAAAGCTTGACTAGTACTTTAGAAGTGTATAAAGGAAGGATATTAGAAGCACCTATGCAGAGCATTCATTTTTAAAGAAAAACTGTTTCCCTTAAAAGTATGTAAAACTGCAAAGAGAAGGCTGACAGGGCAGGAAAAGGCTTTTTAGTTATTAAAAAGTATTAAGATAGCCAAACTGCAAAAACTCTCAAAATATTGTATGTTTTGTCATTTAGCTGCTTCTGTAAGTATACACACACAGCATTGAACCGCAGCACATATGTATACATTGATGCAACAAAATACCTTGCTTACCCCTTTCCCAGGTAACGTTAACAAATTTGAGAGAATTAAAAATGTAAATAGAACCACTGAATGCTCAAACACACATTAAACTATTGCTGGAGGCTACAACTCTAGTTCGTAAGTTTCAATACTTTTATGTATGATACAGTTGGATAATTGATAGTCAATAGTCAGATTTTCTAAATTAAAATAATTTTTAAATGTTAAAATGCTAAGTTACAAATATAATGTTCTATATTTGTCTTTGCACACAGAAGCAGACATAAGCCAGGACAAAACCTCATGCAATTGCACATATGATATCTTCCCCTAGATTGCCAACATAAAAATGTAGCCAAGTGACATGGAAAGAGAAAAGGATAAAAAAGCCAAGAAGCCCAGTAGCTGTATAAACCATATTAACTGTTTATTTCTTTACTTTTCCACTACAGGAGCTTCAAACATAATGGACAAGAATGAATAATCCCACTGTAGCTGTTTTCCATTTTACGTAAACCAGCATCTGAACACATTATTCCAGTTGCATTTTCATAGAGACTAAATTAGAAATAATTTACAGCTAGGTATCTTGAACACTCTCCAGAGGATACTGATGGCATAAAAACCATGGTGAACTGGGGCTTGTGAAAGAGACAGAGCACTTAGTAGGACTTCCATAACTCTTTATCCCAGAGTTGAACTCTTCTGTGTCACCGTGATTTTTCTCCCCATTCTTCTTCCTTCTCCTTCTATTTAATTTCTACCTCTGTGGAAGCTATACGTGATATTCCTTTAAGCCTTGTAGATAATCTAGCCCTGCACCTTTAGAAGTTCTGATTTTCAGCTTAATTTTCCTGTGAAATCTCTCAACGAACTGATGCATCATCCTCATCCAACATACTCTTGCTCCTCACATTGGCAAAGGTGCCTGAGTGAACATTCATAGGAACACATAGAGCAAATGGAAACACCATGATCTGCACTTGTTCTCAAACAAACCAGTTTCCTCACTCAGGCAAGAGTCTGGATAGCTTCCACACTTCGCTTGCCTCAGAAGCAAGATACTATGGTGAGGCACATGGAAACCAGGAAAAAGGGAAATGAACTCAAATTAACCATTGCCTTTTTTTATGAGTAAGGTTTTTCATGGCTACTGCTACAAAACCACAGCTATGCATGGTGGTAGCCAGCTGTGGTAAAATAGAGCCCACTTGGTTGGCACAGGGGTTGAAGTCAGCTATTTAACATGCCATCACAAATGAGCTAAACCTAGCCCATGAGGAGAGGACAACACAGGGTCACATTATTAACAGTGGTTTATTTTCCTCTCTAAGTGCTAAACAAATTACTATACTGATAAAAATTCCAAGTAATCAAGCACTAGCTACAACTCACTTTCAGTTCAGGAATGGCACTTAGTGGGATGTAATCATAGTCACAAAGAAACCTATTTTAAGATTAAAGGGACAGGACTCCTGCCAAAACACAGGTGCACCATTAATGTTCTCTAAAACTTGCACTGAAAATATGGCAGGCAGTAAGGAACGCATGTAGGTAATTTCTTTTTCACAGGACTTGGCATTACCTATGCCAGGTCTAAAGCAGAATAGCTTCAATGACTTACAAGACAGGGAATGGCATTTTTTAGTTTTCATATACAGCTTAATCTTCCACTTTCTCTAGAAAAATCAAATGAAAAGCTGCAGTAGCTGACTGCATTCTGCACTATTCTAAACACACAAACACCCCCACAACACCAAGCACGCACCTAGAACATTTAACATGGAAAGCTTTTAGTCAGTAACTCAAACTCAAAGATTTGAACCTAAAGAAATGCTGTTTTGCAACACAACATTAGTAATATTTTAAATCCAGAAAAAATCCTATACAATTTGATTTCAAGAACATCAACAAATCCATAGCTGTATCAATACAGAAAACAACTTAATTTGTTTTGAAATAAATATTTCACATACAATGCACATAAAGTGAAAAAGGGTCACAGTAAATTACAAATGGAGATACTTGCTTGTTCACTGAGAAAAGCCCTTGATATTTCCAATTTCATACCATCAAATTTATCATTCTTGCTGATTTAAGCACAGCACTAAACAAATATGGATCCCAGTGCTTTCTTTCACAGGTACTGGCATGGATAATTTACTGCAGTGATCCAATTTAAAAATCAGTAGGGACCAGTAAATCGCTGCATAAAAGAAAGAGCGAATGAGGTGCTTTTTCCTTGGTGTCAGCAGCCTGTGATTATTATGTTTATTAGATTTTCTTGAAAGGGCTTCACATTTTCTCAAATATGCAGGAGAACTATATTTCCCCTCTGAGCCCTTACATTAGCATTTTGTGCCTCAGTCCTTGAATACAAGTAAAAGATGAATTTTTCAATTCATTTTATAAGTTTGTACCATCTGGATGCCACAAAACTAAGCAATGAAACTCCCTTACTTGCCCCGTATCAGCTGTTATCACAGAGCTAGCTTCTGCAGGAAAGTTAATAAGTAATGCTGACATTTAATGAAAAATGTATTTTCAAATCCACTTTTAAGATTAAATTCAATTACATTATTTGAAATAAAGGATTGCTTAAGGTTCTATCCCTAAAAGGTGATTTAAAACAGCAAGGCCTGACTCTTCCTGTGATTTTAAGAAAACAATAGCACAATAGTTACAGTATGAAGATGCACTAACCAACTTCAGTATATATACTTGAACCACAAATACTTGCATTGCAGCAATTAAAAATTATAGACAATTACAACAGATCAGCATACCCTACTAATATGTAGCATGTAAGTGGCTTGCGATCTCACTCTGCTGCTTTATTTTTCCTCACCAGAATGATGAGGATGCCAGAGACTGTACCTAGCTCTTCCATATTGGAATCAATTTTTGACACCACTTTAAAAAAACATGCGGTTCTAGCTCCATGTTCTTTGCAACCCTTAATTTAAGCACCGTAAGGTACAGTACTTTCTGAAGGTGTTTTTAGCAGCAGTATTATTTTAGTATAATTTTGGAAACAGGACTAAGACATATGTGGTGTAGAAACATATCAGTTAGCCCCAGACCCTTCTCCAACTCTTTTTTTTGCTGTTTCTTGCTCTGCCAGAGCTCTTGCCTCAGGTGAGTTGTCTTTCCTTCCATGCCTCAGTTCCCATCTGTACAACACATGGTAACTGCAATTCCTTAATTAACAAGGGGTCTGCACAGCAAATGTTGCAGTACGGGTGCCCAACAAGAAGAAGGTCCAATGGAGACTATACAGAATAACCACCTACATTATTTGTTTGAACAGTACTATCACATACATAGTTAGCAGCTCAAAAACTGTTGGAATGAGTAGTAGCTCACAATTATAATAGATTGAAAAAATCCTTAGAATGTGGCCCATAAAATATTAACAGATATTGCTCCCCTTCAACATCCATCAAAGAAGGGAGCAAAACAAAACTTACAGGACAAAAATTACAACAGAAGTGTAAAATTAAAGACAATAAAGGAAAAAGACACATACATTAGTGAATTACTTTGTGTGAAAGAAATTCCAACTGGCATTAGCTGCTCCAACAGACACGGTGGGTACCAGTGCTTTATCTATCTACAGATGAGAAAAGACAAGTCTTATGCTGGAGCATCACTGCTACAGCAACCTTGTGCACAGCAAGGTGCAGAATTTATGCAATAGCACTTTAAGTTATGAAAGGTAAGAGAACATAAAAACAATAACCAGCATGATTTATACCAGTGGAAACAATTGCTGCTTTAGGTACATAATATTTCAATAGAACAGAAACTCCTCTGCTTCACATTTGGGGTTGACTGGCATTTTATAGGCTGTTGCAAAGTTTTTCTACTACCCCCAACTTCTGTTACAGTCTTTGTGTCACAGTTGGCTGCTGACAGCACAGCAATGTGTTCTCACCAGAAAAACCTCAAGCTACCAGCATTTCATGCATTTAACTTAATTGTCAGTATAGAAACAGTCACAAACTGTGGTAAGGAAATGGGCACAAGGACAGAATTTTTTTGCCAGCATTGGGGAAACTGTGTTATCACTTACGCAACCTAAAGGCTACACAAAAATTGAAGTTGATGCAGACTGAAGGTCAGTCACCTGATTTTGCTTAGAAGTTATTTTTACCCCATTGTTCCATGTTTTCTTGGCACAGAGAGCTGACTTTTACCAGGCCACAAGTAAAATCCAGGCCTCATTTGTCAAGCAATTTCTTGCAAAGCCAAGAATATACTACCAGCCAAATCAAATCCTGCGTATGAAAGATCTTCCTGCTCCATTTCTAAGACCTAGAAGAAACTTCACAAATTCTGTATTTGCATGTAAGCTCTACTTCATGGCATTGTCTGCCCACTCTCTACTTACTGAAACCTCATTTATTCCTTTTAATCTTCCTCATCCGTTTGTAGAGTTGGATTTCAAGACTTAGCAGCCTTTGCTTACACTTGCTATACATGATATCAAACAGACTCTTCTCTAATTCAATAAAAGCATACAGTTAAAGGAACAGTAGTTTGCACCCATAACAGTAGTCTTAGACCACAAAAATTTGCTCAGGAGTAATGTATCATTTTGCTGATACTAATTACAGAAGTATTTATTTGTCCTCCACTCCCAGTTTGGGGAACCAATTTACATGACAAAATGAATTTTTACATTAGTAGTGCAAAGAGCTGAACGGTCTGGTGTCACCACTCAAAAAATGTACTGTGTAACATGAAAGAGGGTCAAGAACAATGCTGAAGAATTGAAATGTCAAGAAGTAGGTCTAGATTGCTCCTCAAATTATCTACCACTGTTGCAGTGCTTATTCTGTAGTTAAATTATAAGGAAAGGGTTGTAAGATTTTTGCACATTAGAAGGCAAAAATTCCCTATTAAATAATTTAGAAATGCACAAGACCTTGTCCCAGTTCACAGGTAGAACTGGGAATACTAGAACATGCATACATACACACAGGACAGCATTCTGCTCAACTTCGAGGTTCAAACATCAGTATGTTCTGCTAGAGAGAAATAAGCTTGAAGAGCCTAGCAAATTATGTTTAACACCTTTTATTGCAGTAGAAATTTTAGTTTTTATAAAATCCTCAAATTACAGGATATACATATAGTGAATCTCATTGCAAGTCTTTAGCAGCTGTAGAGCATTACTGCATGCAGTTGCTTCTGCAGTGTGCAAGTGTTCTATAAATAGCTAATCATGTTCAGAGAGCAAGATAAGTAGTCAAAGAGTATCATATTAAATTACCAATAGGTTCATCAGTACCAAGAGGTTGAGCAAAAAATGAAATAAATGTATAAATACAAGGCTCTGATCTAGCAAACAACTGGAAATTCTGAATGATACCCACATCACAAGATATATCAACAGTTACAGGAAAATATTTTGTTCCAAGACTGTTTTCAAAAGGGTTTCACAAGATTTTTCTGACCAAAGAAGAATAGCTAAGTACAGTGCAAAATAAATGTACAAAAGGCCAATGAACCCCATTTGATTTTTTTGCAATTAGAATACTAACATTAACTACAGAAGATCA
>NW_009970716.1:2487669-2496158 GCF_000747805.2 Chaetura pelagica
AGGGAAAGAAGTTGTGTTCAGACGGATAATATTCTTTTTCCACGACCTATCTTTCAGCTGCTAATGGAATGCATTATCAGCTCTCAATAGAATATTCACTTCCGTAGTCATGACACTGGCTTTGGATTAGTAATCAGATGGATTTATGCCCAAAATCCTACACCCATTTGTTTCAGAAGCTGCCTAAGCAGATGCAATCCTGTATGCAAATTTCCCATCACCATGAGTCTCAAACTGGAAGAACAATTTAGATAGAGCTAGCTACAGATTAATTTTCCAAAAAGCTGACATGCTTGAATTACTCCAGTCTCACATTTGTGTAGACACAAGAACATACCTGCAATGATTCTGCAAAAATTACTTTGTTTACATTGATTAGTTCACTTAAGAGATGGTTAAAAGTTTAAGCATTGCATCACTGTCTGAAAAGCCTACACATCAGCAATTTGGGTTGGTAAAGCATCTTGTTATGACAAGATAACTGCACAGAGTTTACCATGGTCAGAGTCTTGAGATGTCTTCCAACAACCTCATGTAAGACTATGTCACAAGGTAAAAACTTGGAAAAGTTCTTAAGTAATAAAAATATTCTCCCTTTCAGAAAAGGTGTTAACTGTGCCAGCCTGACAGATTTTAATCTCTATAGTTAAAATTAAAGTGGGCCATATTTTTGCATTGAGTATAGTAATTTAGACAACATGGTTCTACAGATACTTTTAGAAAACAAAAGAATACTGTCCAAAGTGTACTGCATAGGTACGGGTACCAACTGCTCTCCACCGGAGACATCCTACAGTAGCTATGGTTCAACAATCATAAAGCTACTGAGCAGACTTCAATTTTTAATGAACCTCAAACAATCCTTAATTCCTAAAAAAAAAACCAAACAATTCTGTATGACTGGGCATGTTTTAGGATTCAGCTGCTTTTTTTCACCACTTAGCAACACAGCACAAGAAATTTAAGTTCCCATGACTTGCTTTTCGTAAGCTAAATTTCATATTACCTCCAAGAAAAGCATATACACATTTTTATACAGCCTGGAGTGAGATCAGTGTAAAACCAGGAGCTTAGAATCATCATCAGAAGTGCCAGCTGCTCATAATGTTCACAAAACACAAGTGCCTGAAATTCAGCTATGCAACAGTTGGTGCCAATCTGCTTATAAAGGAAATGCTGCTCAGGCATAGTCTTCTTACAAAAACAGGACATGATGGCTTCATTATTAAGTGTTCAACAACAATCCTCAGTTCGGTGAACAGAGTCCTGAAAAATCAGATTTAAAGACAGTATTAAAATACTACAATATTTATCAGAAGTAAGTTGTATCTAAATCTATCTTTTTCATTCACTTTTTTTCTCAACACCTCCCCATTCTAGTTAGCAAGTTCTTTAGAGCAACTCAGTATTTCAGCATCCTGCAAGAGCTTGAGAATTCTTGTCCTTTAAACATTAACATTGCCATTAACTTTAATCTAGTCACCTCCAGCTGAGGACAGCTATACAAAGAGCAGGAAAATTCCACCTTCAAGAAAAAACAAAAAAACAAACAAAAAAAACCACCAACTATTAAAAAAAGAGTAAAGCTTTATCAGAAGTAGTGAAAAGGAGCTGAGAGGCAATTGTGTATTTATGCTGCTGCCTGCCAGAATACAAGAACCCTGCACTCTAGAAGCAATTATTAAAAAGACAGACATGACAAATAAAACCCACAACACTAGTTTCCCTTAAAGCTATATAAATGCAAAAAAACCCCATCTTGGATAAATAAATTCTATTGGAAGTTAGTTTTAGTATTGCACAACTTAAATTATTTTTACTAACCAAAATGGTAAAGGGCCTTCACAGTCTATTTGTGAAAAAACTAGACATGTACTAAGACAGAACAATTGATTTCTTACAAAATAGAAGGGAATAGGAGGTGATTAAGTTTATGATTCTCAGACTTGTCTTTGCATACCATGGCAGCAAAAGCCATTTGGCTTGGTACTTCAGCAAACCATTTTCTAATCAGGTAGTGATAAGACTGGAAAGTGTGTTCACAAAAATCTTACACTACACAACACTTGTCATAAGAAAAGTTCTGAAAAAGCACTGATCAAAGCAAATCCTTAAAAGAAATATTTATGGTTTCCAAGTTTAAAGTAATAAAAGTTGGTCAAGCCAATGCTCAACAAAACCAATAAAGCTCCACTTCAGTTATAGCTAACCTGACTTATTAATTTAACTAAAGGAGGTCATGAACATGGTTAGGATCATCCACTGATTTTATTTTTTTTTTTCAATCAACGTTACACAAGTTCATAAGTGCCTATTCAGGTACAGATCCAGCCTCATATAGCTCTGGAGCCTAAAAGTATGGATATATTTCTGGTAAACGGTTACAGAACTATCTAAAGACTTTCTTCTCCCAAAGCAAAGTTTTTACTATGCAAGCATGTTCTGAAGTCTCCTATTCAAGAATGATGGCACATTTCAGAAAAGTTCAACTTGAACCAACTGCTTTGGTTGGGGTTTTTTAGCACCCAAGTATGTAATTACCATTTGCACATTTAGTATTATGAGTTATGCATCCACTTCAGAATGAGAAATTTCTGAATGCCTTAACACTACAGTTAAATGTTCTTTTCCAACATCAACACTTACCGACAGTATGGATTTCGCCGAGAGGAGTAGCGTAACGTAAGAAACCTATAGTAAATGAATGGCTGGAGCAAACTCCCTTGCCCACTGAAAGAGAACAGAGAAGTAGAGCTTAATACCAACCAAAAACCCTAGAACAGGGCTTTTCCTAATAAAAGCAAGAAAACTACTTAGGCTCAAAAAAAAAGCTAGATTGGGGTCACATGGGTTCAGGTAACCTAGATCTGACAACTACATAATCATATATTTATGAAAGCAGAAACTTACATTATCTAATAAAACTGCTCAATGAAACAGTTAAAGAAGTGCTGTTCTTGTATTTATTTTATACTTTGGAGGGGGGTCTTTTTACAGGGGCTTGCAGTGAGAGGACAAGGGGTAATGGTTTTAAGCTGAAAGAAGAGAGATTTAGGTTAGAGATCAGGCATAAATTCTTCAGTGTAAGGGTGGTGAGACACTGGAACACGCTGCCCAGAGATGTTGTGGGGGCTCCATCCCTGGAGGTGTTCAAGGGCAGGCTGGATGGGGCTCTAAGCAGCCTGTTCTAGGGGAAGGTGTCCCTGCTCGTGCAGGAGAGTTGGAACTCAGATGATCTTTAAGGTCCTTTCCAACTAAAAAAATTCTTTGATTCTGTGATGCTCAAGCTTCTTTGTACGCTTCACTTCTGGTGGTGGGCAAGGAATGACAGAAGTGATGATGGCGGACACCTATTCAGTATTAAGAAAAAGCTTGCTAGTCGAGCACAAAAACTGGCCAATAAACAAGCCACTTACAGACAGCTTTTTCAACTGATTATAGCACATCTATACCATACTTCTAGTATCTCTTGCAAAACTTCTCAACTCACTGGAAACTATTATAGATTTATCGAGATATTAACACCAAGCTGATATCCAACTATTTCAGTTGCACTGAAATTAGGTTTTGATACTTTATAAATCTGCTGTTTCATGCAACAGTGCTGTAGAACTGTGAAAGGGTAAACAAAAGCCATACACTGCAAAGCACAGGAATACCATGAGTTTAATTTTAACGGCTAAAGCTTCCTTATACAAAACAATATGTAAAAGCACTGTTTGAAAGGATCATGACACTTCAAGTAACTAGAGCTCCTCCAAGCATAAGCTATATTTTTACCCAGAAGAAAAAAAAGCAAAAATTGAGACACAGGAGGAAGAAATCTTGCACTTGTACAGTATTTGCAAACAATTTAATATGCTAAAACAGTCTAAAAAACAAATTCTCACATTAGCTGCATTTAACTATTATTTTAAAATCTGGTATACAAGCTTCAGTACATAATAGATGACTTACCAAGTAGCATCACTTTACATGCTAAGCTCTCTCTAGAGAGAGAGGGGGAAAAAAAAGTTCTCCTAAAGAGAAGCTTAAACATTTTAATGTTTCAAATACAGATACAGAGTGTATCAGTTGGCAAGTTGCCTTACAATGAAATTGTATCCTTCAGGCCTGAAGCAAGTGTTCAGCTGACATATCAAAAGATAAAGACAAATTACACATTTTATCAACTTTCAGGAAGATAAAGCCTCCCTTCTGCAGCCTGTGACGACCACTCAGGGCAAGTGCCCTCACTGTGCTATGACTTGTATAGAACAAAGGGTATTATTCCTCCCTCCAAATATAAAAAGGCTTCAGTGACTGGCAGGTCATTATGCTTATAAGACTTCAGTAGGATTCCAACATGCATATGCTCAAGATCTCCAAAATTAATTCAACAGGCTGGACAACAGACAAAATGAAATAGAATTTTAAAAAGATACATGGGTCACTGGTCAAAAATAACACAGGAGAGGACATAACCTACTCCTGCTTGCGCACTTTTAGCACAATGAAATTTCATGCCACTTAAATTTCTGGAATCTAGTCAAAAAGAAGTCTGGAATAGTCAAAAAGAACAGTCCATATTCAATGAAGGTGAAGATCTTAATATTCTATTACATGGACCCAAATTAAACTGAACAACACAGGAGAACATCAGTTACAGACCTGAAAAACTTTGATTTGACCCAACAATGTCACCCATGCTGTGAAAGGAAAGGTGGTTTTGGTGCTCAGTTATATCAGAGTGAATACTTTTTGATTTCATGATGCACCAACTTGAGAAGTCTAGGAACCAATCAAATTTAACTCTAAGTTCAAGCCTTGGTCAGCCATAACCATACACACGGAGACTGGTGGCCCACAGTGAACACAATTACAAAAAGTAACCTTGTGTATAAAGCTTCTAATTCTTAAAAGTATTTATGGCAATTCTTACCTGAAAAGCATAAAAATTGTAGCTGGCATGAGGAAAATTTCATTGCAAGCAATGAATTTTAGAATATTCTGTTGATTAGCATTCAATTTGTCTAAAAGATTTCTCAGAAAGGGCAGGCTATTTGAACTCCGTGCCTTTAAAGAAGAAAAAAAGATTGCCAGAAAACATGAGTTACATCTATCTTCTCCAGCACAAAGAAATCAAACACTAACCATTATAGTCTACAACTCATTTCACTATTTTAAGACTTGATCCTTTAAAAGTACTAAGATTAGTATCCCAAATAACACGGCTGGAAGTTTTAAACTCCATAATTACATGGAATTCAATTAAAAATATGTTGCAATTCCTTCATCCACCCATTTTACATTGAAGTGCACAAGGATGGCCACGAGCCTTACTCTCTCCACTAGGAGGAAATGCCTAAAGCAGCAAGGTAGCCCAGTTAGGTACACCAATGATTGGAGTTACATTAAGCCGCACGAGAAAGTTCACTGAGCAGCAGGTCCAACTGGCAAGTATTTTGCATCCCAGCCCCACCCTGCAGTCTGTCATTTTACTACTGAGATAGAATATTAAGCTTCACAGGCTATGGTTTAGCTTGAAAAGACATGTCTGAAGTGTCAACTGTTACACAACATTTGCTTCCTCCAAAAACAGCATTCAAAGAAAAATAATTAGTGTCAACTCCAACACATCACTGAATCGTAACAGAAGGGGAAAAAAAACTCAACTCAAAAATTACTTCTCAGATCCTCTGTACTGTGATTCCACACTACAATTTCACTCTTAACTCCTCTAGTATAGCTAAAGGAAACTATAGCTGAAGTTCAAATCTGTTTCAAAACCCCAAGAATACCAACAGCAATTATTGTATCATAGATCATATCATACTTACATCAATAACTTTCTTTGTATATGTGGCAGCATGAAGCAAAGAGAACAGCAGAACTGGAAAAATACTCACTGAAGAAAGCGATAAGGAAAATTATAGGCTGCAGAAGTGCTCAGTTTCTCCATTGTTATTCTAACACACAAGAAATGGCCTGATGGCAAGAGGTTGGCTGGAGTGACCAATACTGGATTAAGGCATGTATACATTTAACTATATTTATAGTTCTGCCCTTAGCTTCTTATACTTGTGTATGTTATGTGTGTATGCAGGTATGCAAAAGTACAACATACACATTATATTCAGCATGAAAGACACACGAGATTATATCTTAAAATCCATCTTATGTATGCAGTTATGTTTTTATTAAGATACTACAAAATGCTTTTCTTCACCAAAGAACATGGAGTTGCCAGCCACTCATTCAGAGCAAGAATGTTGACACTTCTCTGCCAGAGGATTTTAGAGCAAGAATGTTGACACTTCTCTGCCAGAGACAATGTAAGAGTAGGACATTAAGTGTCCATAAAATGGCACAAATAAAAGACAGTTCTTACATGTCACCTTTGATAAGCCACAGAAGTATGTCATCTTTTACTGACTTTATCTGTTTAACAACTTATCTGAAAAAGCTGCTACTGAACAATTAAGTCCTACTTACAGCAAAGAGTCATATATACATGTTGTACTTGTAATAAATGAAACTTACCAACTTCTCAAAGTATCACCTGAGCCTGATCATAAAATCCACAGGAAAAGAAAATGTAAGTAGCCAGAGACAGCAGGCACTAGTTAGAGGTGGTTAACCCGAATATGGATCAATCAACATAAGCCTCTCCTACTTTACATGGAGTAAGTTCTGTGAATAGCACACATACCCTAGTTGAAACTAGTTTTTCAAATCATGGCACAGGTGATGAAAGGAATCAAGTTAAGATATTTCAAAACATTACCAGGATGACACAAGTAAAGGATACTTGTAACAGGGTAGGAATTTACAAAGATAAGAGAGTACAACAGGTAGTGGCAGCTGTCCTCGAGCAAAGCCTGGGCCAGAAACGCCCTGCTAAGCTGAAAGTGCGGTAGCCTTTGGTGTAGTCGGAGGGCACTAGTAAGAGCATTTGCCAGCAAGGCACGCTGATAAAAGCTTGCTGCTTCATGCAACCTGCAAATCATCAGAGGAGACGTTACCATATGAACCAAGCCCCTGCTCAGAAGTCTTCCACCCTTGAGAATTGCATCACAACTGCACAATACCTGAAGTATTACTGTACAAAAGCACTACTGCCAAAATACAATTTAAAAACATTAGTAACATTGACTTACTGCAGATGCTCAAGGTAAAACAACTCCATATATGACTCCATAACCACATAAAAACATGCATCTACCACTACTTTACAGATGCTCAAAACATTTTCCAAATACATCTAGAAGTGTTTCAAACCAATCTAAAAATCTTTAAACTGGTCTGACAAAAAGCATCCAAGTAAACTGAATAAAATAAATCTACCCTTACACTAAAAGCAACTCTATGAAAAGGAAGTTTAGAGACTTCATATATTTGTCATGCTTTTTTACAATATTACAATACATACCCTAGAAGAGGCAGGACAAATAAAGCTGAGCAGTAAACTGTGAACAAGCGGGAAATCCACATTGCTGTATCCAACTTGTTAGCCATCAGAAATTGCTATATTAGAAGAAAAGAAAAAACCCAACCCCCACAGAAGGTGGTATCTTAATACTTGAACACAATTAACGTTCTTCCCTTCTATAATAAATTACAAGTCTTTCCACAACCTTGAATAAAATCAAATTAGAGCTTGAAGCAAAGAGCACCTTTTTGTCCCGTGCAATACTTGACTCAGAGGATGTTAGTAACCATATCAATAACAGCTACACTTCCTCAGAGTCAAAAGGCTCCTTTATACACTACAACCAAATATAGTGGCAAGATCTTCTGTGGAAGTACTTTCTTCCTGTACAATTTTACGAAACAGCCAGCTTCAATATACATTACTTTAGACCAAACTGATTTTATTGCTTCAAGATTCCTTTTAAAATACATTGCACACACCCGGGGCACAACTTCCACACTTCTTCTGGGAAAGAAAAAAAAGAAGGGGTTGGGTAAAATTAGCCTAACTACATCATAAGGAAAGTGGCATCGTTTTGGCCTACATGCCTAGCATCAGAAAAGGAAAAAAAGCAAACGTTTAATGGCAAACTAGCGCCTCTCCTGTTGCTGAGCTCTCCTCAGCCACAGCCCTCTTCATCTCCGATATCGACCCCACACTAGAAAAGCTCTAAGGAAACACAGTACGCTTTCAGCCATTAGCTGCCAAAGACTCAAAACACCAGTTTTCTTTCACTGGAAAGAACGAGATTGCTTGGTTTGGTTTTTGGGGCTTTTTTCTGAATTTAAACCAGCCTTTGAAGTTGGCTTTTCCTCCACATTCCTTCAACTTTTTCTTTTTTAAAATGACCAGAAATTAACTTGCCTAATCAGCAAGTCTTTTCATACCATTACCTACCGACTTGCACAACATAACTCCCGTCACACAAAACCAATCTCGAAGGATACATTTCCAAGAACGCCGGGGCAGCGACAGCACGTTTTCCATTAACAAACGACAGAACCGCTTCCCCTGCCCGCGTCGGGAAGGGTCACCC
>NW_009970716.1:2496428-2513928 GCF_000747805.2 Chaetura pelagica
GAGGCCTCGCTAGGGGCCCGCATCGAGGCCTCGGCGCGCTCCGCGGGGCCCGCACCGGGCAGCTGCCGTGTCCGGGGAGGGTCTGCCTCCCGGGGGCCGGGCGGGCGTCCCAGAGCCGGCTGCCTGGAAGGAGGTTAGAGCGAGGTCGGTGCTGGGTCTTTTCTCCCAGGTAGCAAATGAGGAAATGGCCTCCAGCGGTGCCAGGGGAGGTTTAAGTTTCATTTCTTCCCTGGGAGGGTTGTCAGGTCCTGGAACAGGACGTCCGGTAGCGGTGGAGCCGCCATCCCTGCAGGCATTTAGGAGATGCATAGATACGGTGCTCAGGGGGTGTTTTAGTGGTGAGCTTGGCCGAGTGCTGGGTTAGCAGTTGGGCTTGGCGATTTCAAAGGTCATTTCTCCAATCAAACCAAACCTATTGTTAGAAATGAAATGTAGTGTTGATTTTGCATTCTAGTGTCAGAAACATAGTGTCGGGTTTGGTTTATATATCTTACCCTAGTGTTAGAAATATATAGTTTGTTTGAGATAAATGAGATACCTGCACATTCCAAGGACACCAGGAGTGGTTTATGGCCCAAGAAATGGAGGGAGTGAATTGGGCTCCACCTGGGGATCCAAACATGGAGAAGGATTTATGGCCCAAGATAAGACTGAACAAAGCCACTTCTATCTTGCTCCTCAGGGCAGGATGACACCAGTAGATTTTTTAATTGGGAAGACAGCCAAGGGGGCAAGAAAGGTCAAAATCTTACCTTAAAAGGTAAAAAGTAAACTGCTAGAATGCAATGTGTAAACAGAGGCGGGAAACTTATAGGATAATTTGAAGCGTCAGGTAGGCTGTAAACCCTGCAGTACCCAGCCAGTGGGGAAACAAGGGAGGGAACTTTGCGTCGGGAATAGGGAATATAAACCGTTAGTCACCTTAGCATGGGTGTGCCTACTTGTTTAGGACACTCATTCTCGCAAGAATGTAAATAAACTGTGCTTCATTGAAGGATCTGTGTGGGCCTGTTCATTGGCACGACAAACGTTTCTCACGTCTATGATTTAGTGACACACAGACTTAGTGCTGTTTGTCAGCAATGTAAACAGGAATCATGAGGTCCCAGATCCCCAGCAGGGCACTGTCCAGCTCCCTGATAGTGTGGTGGCACAGTGATGTCACACAAAGGTGATGCAAAGTGCAAATTAAATAGGCCACCTCAGGCTGTCTTCAGTGTTACTGGTTCCCTGTGTTGCAAAAAGTAAAAAGAAAAAAACGACCAACAAAAAAAGCCTCTTCAAAGCTGCATGTGCCCCAAAATCATCCTGTAAGCAGTATTACATTAAAATGCAGCAGTTTTGAAATACATTTCTGAAATTTGTTATTAATAATAATTAAATCTTAAAGCTTGGATCAAGTACAGGTATAACAGCAACATAGACAGGAGGAGTGAGCAGGATAGCACAGAGCAGAAGTCTCCTGCTCTCTCTGCAACGTCTAGTATGTGCCATTTGCAAGGTCTTGGAAAGGGTTAATCCTCCATTAATCTAACCCTTGTCTTAATAGACTGTTGTGGTTTTTTTTCATTATCTGTGCCAAAGAGCTATGCAAACATGTTTTTGTCTCAGCTGAATACTGTAAATCTAGCATAACTCGGCTGAAGTACTATCAAAGTAATAGAAAACAAAGTGAGGGCCTCAAGACCGACACTTTTAGCTCCTGCAGCCTCAAGTGGTTTATACTCTTGGGTTTCGCTCCAGGATGTGCAGCAGGTTCCCCCTTCTGGCAGCGTGCGTTCCAGGACAGCACGCCATCTGCTCCCGGTCCTCAGCATTCACAGATGCTTTCAATTACTCTTTAGCAGCAGAAAAAGACATACTTTTGTGACCAAGGATCTTGCAATCAACATCTGCAATCATCCTCATTTCTGTCTTATGACGATTAAACTTGAAGACTGATTGGAAGAGACTCGGAAAAACATCAGAAGAATGTGTAATTAAGTACATGGACGAGGAAGGAGCAGAAGCAGAGTCAGCTGACAGAAATTTTAATACCATAACAGTTGCAAGTAAACTAAAGCTTGAAGCTAATTAGCACTTTTAAAATTGGGGATGCAAGACCTGATTCGCCACTTCTTTCCCCAGACACTCATCTCCCATTAACGTGGCTGCAAAGTAGACACAAGAGCTACCTGCTGTTTGGGGAGCATTTTTCTACAGGTGGAAGAGACTCTGAGTAAACAGCACTAGAGAACTAGGACTCCCAGCGTGTCTGCTGTGTGTGCTCAAATGCATAATAAAAAAACCTGAAAAGCACTTATGCTAAAGCAAAATTAAGGGTTTGAATCTTGCCCCAGTAAACTATCAGTCGGATTATTTTCTTTCATTACAAAAGAAAATATTAATATATCCAGTAAATTTGTTTAGAGGGAGCTGAAATGTGGAAATACACATTGAAGAACACCAGACATTTAACACTGCCAAAGTGAACTATCACAAGGCAAAAACACCTTCTGATCTTCAATATTGTGTATTTATTAAATAGACCTAGAATGACAAATCCATGTATTTATCAGGAGTGATTTATTAGCTTTTGTAATTTATGAAGGACTGAATACAGATGTATGTAAAACATTGACTTCTAGAGTCTGGTTTGCTCTCTGTCAATCATAACACTAAATTTTATGTTTTAACAAAAGTTGTCTTTCTCAGATTTGCCTTAATTTCATTCAAATAGAATGTTAAACCATTGTTTATTCCCAAAAGTTAGTGGCTTAAAAAGTGCCATATTTGAAGAACTTAATGAGGAGTATCACACTCAGCCCTTTACAGCCAAGCTGTGCCCTTTGGTTTATGTTAATTTTTCTTTTCCTGAGTTCCTGCCTTTAGTTTTGTTCTGCCTCTGTTGTCACTTCTTGTTAGATATAGTCTCTCCTGTTGAACAAGTCAGACCACAGTACTGTTCACTTTAACTTGAGAGAAGCCATTCAATTATATCTTAAGAAATCAAGGTTCATCTATTGGTTCTCCCTTTCCCAATTTTCTGCTCCAGTATTGCTGATTGAGCTGAGAGAAGGGAAAGAAATTGATTCCTGTGTTATTAATTATTTGGTTTCTGACAGTTTTGTCGGGGTTCTTCCGGACCATCAAGGCACCAGTTTGCTTTAATTGATGATTGATTCAGAGATTTAGAAGAATGTAATTGTAATTGCTCAGGCCTTATCTACCTCATTAGCAATGTAGTTCCATTTCTCCTTGGTGTCAGTCCAGCATCATCAGCACAAACATATCTGAAATTGTAACTAACACATCTGTCTCTTGCCTCCCAGTAAATTTATAAGCCTGTCAGAGAATTATCGGCAGTTACAGTAACTGGGATCTGCTCCCTCTTAATTAAAAAAATTATGGATGCAAAGAGATAAATTTTGACCTTTCAGGCCCAAACATACACACCTGCCTCCATTGACTCACTTTTAAGTCTCAGAGGAAAAAAAAAACAAAACGCCTTGGTATGTCTGTGAAATAACACACATATTTTAGACATACATGAAAGACAAAATGCAATGCTTTGCATTTGTTTAGTTCCAGCTGCTACTCTCTAGACACCTTGCAAGTTTACTGCTGTTCACAACATCACTCTGAGTTAGATGTTCAATCAAATCTTTGAGTCAAAAAAGTTGATAATTTACTTGTAGGCACAAGAGCAATAGCTTAGCTGGGCTGGAAGTTGAATCTGTAGTTACTGAGTTCCCATTGCCTCTTTCCTTGATAGTCATTACATGTTTTCAGATGAAATAATTTACAGCACTCCACACATACTCTGGAGCCTGTCTGAGAATCCAAAGAAGAAGACAGATGTTTTTCCAATTAATTACTGAAGTTCTTATTACAGACACCTGGAATATTTTATAAACAACAATAATTATTAAATAGTATCATATATAGTAATGTAACCGTATATAATAATCAATAATCAATAGATATTATTGATAATTAATATTATTATTAAATAAAGGCTGACAGCCATAATAAAATATTCTATAGAGCCAGTGTTTTGCATTGCAGGTTGTTTTAAAATTTATTTTTTTAACTGTCTTTTTAGTAACATCACCATCAGAAGCATACAGTCTTCTGTGGTCTCCAGTGGCCTTAATTCTCAATCATTTTAACCAAAGCGGATATAATGTTGTTTATGTGACATTCACTACCTTGCAGCATGGAGCAGTTGGAGTTCAGATAATGATTTGTCTATTTTCTTCTTCTTCATTTGAAAGAAGGTACTGTTGCTTACATCTGTACACAGTTTTAATTTGCTTTGAATAAAAGAGAGAACATTCCTCCAAGGTCGACAGGATTGCAGTTCCTCATAGCCAAACTAGCTCCATTATTTGTATCAGTAGAGTATAATGCAAAACTAAAATAAGTTTTTATGCAAAATTGTAATGAACAATTTGGTTCTTGTTTGTGGTTATCTCAAGCTGGCTGTCCAAATCTCAAGAAACAATAAAGGACATGGGGTCAATGCCTGGTACATTTTTCAGAAAAAGAAACAGAAGTCTTCTGTCTCTCTAGCAGATTGCTTTGTGATTTTTGCTCAACGGTCTGTAGCAATATCAAAGATCGTCTTCTTTCTTTTCCCTCACAGCTGGAGTTTCCATTTACTCACCCTTCCTGGAAGGATTAGCCTTTTAATCACTGAATTCCTGTGAAAGCAGTGAAAAAGAGCAATTACAAGATGTGCAAAATACAAAGATATTCCTTCCAGTTGCTTTCTGTGTCAGCATTTTTGTAACTTTCAGCATTTTGGTATATCCCTGTGTTTTTAAGATATATGACACAGAAGCTGCAAGTGTAAGCTTAAGATGGCACAAAGAACTCTGATAAATGAGTATATCTCTTTTTAAAGATTGGAGGTATGGCACAAGGCTTGAATCAGAGAGCAGCCTTACCAATGTGTTTGCAATGTCCAGGCCACTGAGGACATGAAAAATACTTGAAACTCAATAATGGAAAGATAGATGGACAAGTGTTCTTTTAATAAATGCAAGGAAGATTAAGGAAGATTTTAGCATTCTGCAGCAAGAGACCACATCAACAAGTGGAGGAACACAGTGAATAATAGATGTAGACTTTCAACTACCTGATTAGAAATACCACAGCAGGGAAGACTGATAAGCAGCCTCTTTGCAAGCTTCAAGAAGTATCTGGAAGTGTATTGATCAGTGCTGAACTCAGCATGGAACTGTTGGTAGAAGGCTCCTTTCCTCCTACTAATCTCAAGCTACAATGAGGGGAAGTTCAGATCACGATGCAAGGGATATTAGCTGTACGTATGCATAGAAAGGTGCAAAGAAATATTCCCCTTCTGAAATACTCTGTTAACATAAACTGAGCAAAAAAACCATAAAGTTTGGCAGCAGTAACACTTGACGTGGCACTGTGCTTATAACTAATAACACTATAATCTCTTTTCCAGCAGAGGTGTTCGCATTAGTAAACTTGACATTCATGTGAGTAAGCTTGCAGGGTGTCTGGAGTCTCAGCTGGAGCTAAACAAATGCAAAGCACTGCATATTGTCCTTTTCAACAGAGGTATTCATGAACAGGGTTACTTTTCTGCCACACATTCACATAAGCAGATAAATAATTACAGTTGTGAGGTGTGTAAGCTGAATGAAAATGAACCACCAAAACTGTTTCTGCTTCTACCTGAAGGTCACATAAGCAAAAGACTTGACATCTTCCCTCAAGTTTAGTGTGCCAGTCAGAATCAGTGGGGAATCCCACCCCATTGACATACAAAAATTTTCTTACATATACAGCAAGTGTGGGGGGCTGCAGATTTTTTTTACTTGGCACCCCCAGAGTTGCAGAGACATTTGTTGACATCTATTGGTACCATCTGCACTCTTAAGGCCTGTACAAAATTACCTAGGAAGTAAATGTTTTACAGGTGTATTTAGAAAACCTTATTCAAATCAGAGGAAGCTTCAGAGAAAAGCCGTTCATTTTGGACAGTTTTTACACAATCCAGTATGTCTTCCCTAAGCAGGGTATGTTCCAGTGGTCTCACTTACTGTGTTACAGAAATTCTTCTTGATCTTTTACCATGTACTCCAGATGCTGAAATTTTAAAAGTGCTCTGTGGTACAGATGAATTCTGAGAGAGGCAACTTCCTGCATTCTTTGTGAGATCCCATTCAGAAATTCAGTCACAGAAAACTGGATGGATGATTACATGATAGGGATATGTGGAGATGTATTTTTAATATTCAGTATTTGGTGTTTATTTGCTTAAACACAGTGGACTAACGTCTTCTGGGGACATTTTATTGCTTCTTTTTTTGGAGGAGAGTATTTTTGTTCTATGGTGTTTGTTCACTCACAGGATATCCAATTCCAAACATAGAAGGCAAATGCTCCAAGGGTTCCATCTTATATAATTAATCCCTCAATTTTTTATTTTACTCTTTATAATTTCATTAGATTAATCTAGGTTTATAATCATTGCCAAAAAAAAAAAGAGTACATGCATATTTTATCAATCTGGTTTTTGTGGCCACTGATAATCAATAAGAGCTTAGAACTTAGAAAAGATAAAGAATACATGGAAAGACAATCAGGTTAATTAGATTTGTCCTTCCAAACAGTTGTAGGTAAAGTCCATCCATTTAAATTTGATCTAATCATGGCTGAAGTGGCGTGAAATTGAATGAAATCAAGCTCTCCATGTCCCAGAAAGTGTTCTTACTGAGATATAAAAATCCTCAAAGATACCAATTAGTCAGATAGTCTACTGATAAGTCAAGGATAAGTTTTTCACTCAGTCACAATGTTTATGATTTATATATTGACCACGGTGGCTGGTAATGGATGCTTACTCTGAGGTTCATCACTTCTTATTGAATTCAGCATTCTGTTTTAGGACTTCTGCAGGAAGGAGCTATCTTACATTTCTTCTGTGGCAATCTTTGGTTTCTTATATGTATCCAGTAGTAATTTATTATGTAGGTAAAATACAGGTGGGTTAGTTTTCAAGAGGTATCTGGCATTATAAAATGGAAATTGTAAGCAATCTAGAGTAAAATGAAGAGCTAAGCACAAAGCAAGATTACTGACATCAATGACAGCTTCTAAAATATAATGGTCAAGAGCAACAAGTAGTAGACACTGGCATGGGAAGAGATGCACAAGGAATTCAGGGAATGTCCGTAGGAAACTGTCTATACTCGGCTTCTTCACTGAGTTTTAATGAGGCTTTTGGTGACATGATTGTTCTTGCTGACTGGAATTTTATGAGTTTCACTCCTCCGAAAAGAAAGCAAATGTCCTTGATCTCATTTTCCTAAACAAAAGATAAAACAGGAATTTGAAACAATCCTTTGTCATAGGTAAGATTGTCTTACATTACAGTTTGTACAAGATGACTACAAATAGTTCTTTGGTAAGACAAGATGTCTGGCATCTTTGTTTTAATTTTCAAGGATGACATTAGATAGAAGGCCTTTATTTAAAGCCTTGATATATATTTTAAAAGTGGAAAGCTTGTCAGTTGACTCCTTCAGAGACATTTGTCTGCAGCAAGAAAAAATGTGCAGATGTAAAGTTTGAAATAATTCTGACAGGAGTGGGACAAAGTTCTGAAAGTTCACCTAATATGACAAAATTCATATTGCAATGTCTGCACAGGTAATTGATATCCTGGGAAAGATGCTTAAAGGAAAAGGAAACCAGCCAATGCTCAGTATAATTCCTGTGATAGACAATTGGGGAGGTGCAGAAACTATGAGAAGGTGTCCTCAACAGATAAATTCATGATGAGTGGGGTAGGAAAGACATGAAGATGTTGGGCCACAAGAACTCATTTGTGCAAAGGATTTTATGCAGCATTCCAGGATTAAGACTGGCAGGATGGATAAAAAGGAAAACGGAAAAAGATGAAAATGGAAAGGTGTGATTTGCACGCTAATTTTAGCACAAGTAGAAAAAGTCAGAAGTAGAGCTATTAAAATACATAAAGGAACATCAGTCAGGAGAAGGTTGAAGTATAAGAAGGAAGTTGTAGCAGGTAGTGTGCTCACTGACAGGAATGTGCTTGAGAAATGTGAGCTAAAACAAATGAGAGTAAAATTCACATGCAGTAGTATATTGCTCAGAGGCAGTGGAATCTGTATCCTTGGAGCTTTTCAAGACTCAGCTAGAAAAAGCCACAGGTGACTCTGTTGTGATGAGGAAGAGGTTGGACCACCTGGCCACGGGGATCACTCCCAAACAATATTTGTATGATTCTATGAAAACTGAGGGTCCTAAGCATCTAAAATTGGGAAACTGGAACAAGCAGTGTTGAGTGTGACATCCACCGTTGTCAGGATAGCAAATACTTGATGGAATAGCAGATGAAGTTGTTAAGGGGTATTGAAGGATAAAGACTCTTAAGAATTCATAGAAATTAAAGTGATGAGTAGCAGTGAAGGTTAGTAACAGAATAAATGTTTTCAGGAATCCCATCATTATGCAAAATGTTCATTTCTAAGATACAGATTAAAGAATACAGGTTATTTGTAATCACACAGTGCAACTATTCAGAAGTGTTACAGCTCACAAATTTCTTCATCAATACTGCATGAACAAGCCGAAGTGCTACACCCATCTTTGTTTTGGAAATAATACAGATATTGCAAGATAAAGATGTATTGAACATAACCCTAGACGGAGAAATTACAAGTTGCTATGGTTTAAAGTAAATTGAAGAATAAACAAAAGGTATTTATATAAGCTTTTTGTATTTTGTAATAATATCCATAAATAAATTATGTAAGTGATTAGTGAGGTCAGCTGTACAGAGGAATTCAAGTAAAAGTGAAATAAGAAAATAAAATTTTAAAAATAGTATAGCAAGGTGTCTGTAATTCCTTCCCTAGTCTCTTAAAATGGCCAAGAGGAGAAAACCTCAATTTTAGGTAGTGTAGGCTGCTGGAGAAGGAGGAGGAGGAGAAGGCAGAGAGGTTGCTACTGATGCCAACACCCTCATATAGATCTGAATGAATACATACTTGAGAAAAGGTATTGGAAATTAATGTAATGGATGAGATTTCTTAGTGTAACAAGAATAATAATAAAAAAAACCCATTAAATTGTAAATCAGCTGAAAGTCAATATGAGCTTATGAAAGTTGTCAAATTGTTACTTTTCTATGGAGAGGAAATGTAGTAAATTTCAGCTATCTCATGAGTTTTAAAAAAATGGCATGATGATGCATGGCACTGGTAATGGAAATGGAGAAGAGTATTAGAGGAACCACAGGTAGTAAGGAACTGGCTCTGGCAAAGATGGCAAAGATTAAAAGGGGAAGACTGATGGGTACTTGCTAATGTACTTCCTTAAAGATAAACTGCAAGACTGCTCTTGTTCGTTATGCTCATAATTGCATAATGGCGTAGGTAACAGAATGGAGATAGGGTTATCTTCAGGGTTCCAAAGATAGGAGGCATCTTCAAGACAAATAGATTCCTCTATCATGCAGAGAAAATCTGGATGGCTTCAAGGGCTGAAGAAATAGGAACAAGATCAAATTAAGTAGAACTAAATGCAAAATCATAACCATGTGGTCTCAAGAAAACTGCAAGTGGAAAGAAGCATCATCTGGAATTGACCTAGGTGGAGCTGAAGGTACCAGCCTGCTGAAGCATGAATGTGAGCTGCCAAAATGATGTGAGGGATTAAAGTGATATTTTGGGCAATAAGAAGAGATAGGGAAATATTTTACAGTTCTGGCAATGTAAGTTAAAGAACAAGGAACTGAAAAAGAAGTGTTGAGAGAAAATTTTCCATCATCCTTAAAGAGTTTCAGCTACTTATATCCATTAATTTGGATCCATAAAACAGCATCAGATATTGTTTTTGCAATTTTATTTGAAGGACACTACGAGCATATCCCCAAAATGAAGAAAAATTCAGTGATTAGTGTATCCTTTGAGATCTGTTCACAGAATCACAGAATCTTAGGGGTTGGAAGGGATCTCAAAAGATCATCTAGTCCAACCCCCCTGCCAGAGCAGGATCACCCAGACCACATCACACAGGAACATGTCCAGGTGGGTTTTGAATGTCTCCAGCCAAGGAGACTCCACAACCTCTCTGGGAAGCCTGTTCCAGTGCTCTGTCACCCAGTTCTGTCACTGTTCCTCTTTTCATTTTTATCTAAAAAAATGCTTCTGATATATTGCCATTCTAAATAATGAGTCATGAGTCAAGAATATTTCTTCATCACAACTTTTTATTCAAACAGATAGAAATTAAATTATTCTGTTGTTTTTTTAATAAACTCAAAACAACAACAAAAAATACTCTGCAATTTCTGGCAGAAAACAATTTTGCAAGATGGCTGGAAAAAAGCATCTCTGGGGTTCATTCTGTGTCTAAAATGAGATGCTATAGTGGATCCCATAATGAAATTATTAAAATTTCCTGAAAAACTTGCCCCCACTCTACAGCTGGAAACAAAAGCCTCTTAGAAGTGTGTAGAATACAAGTCACCAGGCAAGAGAAAGCTCTGTTAGTGCTGTCTCCAAGCACAAGGTAAAATCTTGCCTTTCATCTGAATTTCCAAACATCAATCCTTCAGATTTCATTGAATCTTTACAAAGGTCAACTCTCAGCCTTTGGCCTCCTTATGAATGTATTTTAGGCACCACCCAAGTCAAGAAAGTCAGAACCTTGTTCATCAGCTATAATCCAAAATCAGCCTTTTCTCATATGGATGCTTTGAAGATAAGGTATAGCTAAGCTGTCAGCCTGACGTATGAACAGAGAACAGATCTTGGAGCTTGACCTCTTGAAATCCACAAAAAGGATGTGGCACTTTTGGACACAAACACTAATACTTCACCCAACTAACATGGTACCAACTTTCTGGAGTTGTCCACGCACAAGGATGCTGTCAGAAATGTAGATTCAAGCATAACAACCCAAATTAATCAGAGTCCTATGTAAAACCCACTTCCTCAATAGTATTTTTCAGTACACCTGCTTTTATGGAGACCTCAGTTTAAAAGAAGCAAATTAAATCTTTTTCCCAGAAAAAAAGATCAATATTGATGACATTTGCTAGTCTAATGACTTTACTATCCTACAGTGGCAGTGTGCACTTCTAATTATCAAATATGATCAGGCTATTTTACAACAGTTTTAAAGCAGAGTTACTTCAGGAATAAGCTATAAGCCATAAAAATTAATTATCTTCACCTGCAAACATCAGCTCATGTAATACAATTAAACTTGTGCCAATCAAATATTTATTTGTCTTGGCTTTGCATAGTGCTTATCAAAGGTTTTATCACTTAGCAATAAAATTTCAAAATAATAATTCAGAAGTAAAAAATGGATTCGTTTTTAAAAAACCTAAAAACATGTAGGTCTATCTTCTAATTGTAAATTCTGATTAATATTGATTTATGACTGAATAATCAAATTAATGCATTTTTATTCCTATTGCTTCTAATTGGAATATAATTCAAAAAAAGCAGTTTAGACATTAACAAAATATTTAATGTAAGAAATACACAGCTTTTTGTCCTCTTAACATGGTCAAATACATGGCCAACATGAAGGCACAAATGTCTTTTATAGCCTCTTATCAGGATGATATCCTATGTAGCAGTGCATGGCCCAGAGAAGAGACTAAATGCTGCAAAACTGATAAAAATGAGAATAGAGAACTAAACAGTAGCTGAAGGGAAAGGCGTGGTTAGTGGTAAAATATGTTATATTGTGCCAAAACAACGAGGTGTGGTTTCTGTTCTCTTCTGAAGATCTAAATCCTCTACATTATGTCACTGTCAGTGCTGGAAAACCTTGCAGCTGATTCTGTTGTGATAAGGACACCATGTCAGATGTAGTTCAAGTCTTCCTCTCACTAAACCCCAGCACATGAGCAAACTGGGGACCACAACCTCAATAACATAGTAGATCCCCAGTAAACATATTTTGGGACTCTGAAGTTATTAAGACTTTTTACATAGCAAATAGGTGAAGAAACATGGGTGACTAACCTGTTTCTGTGGTCTTCTCAGAGTTTATTTTAATGGAGATTTAAAAGCATTAAGATCTGATAATTTGGATTCCATGTGTGCTGGAGTAGTAACTTCCCACTGTGCTTTTCAAGTAGGCTGATTAATGAAAATCTAGATTTCTAGTTATCCAGATCCATTGTGGGTTGTGTCTACTCATTGTTCTTGGAAACTAAGCAGGGCACTACATTTGTAGTTTTCCAGAAAACACAAGTATGCCTGACTTGGTTCATATCACAGTAGCTAATTCAGCCAGGACCTCAGCCTGCAAAAGCCCAGGAAGAAAAAACCCAGGATTTCTTTGCTTTTGAGCAAAGTCTCACTTGAGGCCTTTAGAGGTAGTGCTAACAAAAGCAGTAAAGCACAGAATGATGCTGCTGCTGATGATGACGACAACGATGAGGAGGATACAAAGAGCGGTAGTGGTAAGTTCTGTTCATCATTTATTCATAATCTCATAATTCATAATCTCATAAAATTTCAGTGGAGACCCTCACATTAAGATTCTTCTTGTTTAAAGTGTAAACAAATCTAACACTGCAAAAAAGGTCACTAGAAATGAATAGTGAATAATACTTGTGAAAAGAAGGGTAGTTAGAAGAAGTATTTAGTATATTGAAGGACTTTTTCAGTGGTGTTGGCATTGAGTGTTTCTGGCATTTACAGATGTAGAATTGCATGATATCTTGAAGGAATGGTATTTCTCAAAGAACAGCAAAGTTTACTAGGAACCAGAAATAGGGGGGGACGGGGACTTCTTCTTAAACTCTTAAGGGGACTTTCATGCATTTATCTATTCTTTTGAGAATAGAACACTCATGCCATCTAATCACGACTTCCTCGGATTCTGAAAGACCAATAAAAGGGGCACATTGATACCCAGTGAATAGAAATACAGTATTGCATTTTGAATTTGATCTGTTCTGTGCATTCTTTATATTCAACACATAATATTCAAAGATTGTTTTCATGAACCTAGCTTGTCCAGCCACTAGTCATCTGATTTCCTTCTGCTCTAGAGATCAGTGTGAATAGTTTTTCTTTCCTATTTGAGTATTGAGCATCAAGCCATCTAGTCTGAGAAGTTCTTTAAACTGATGTCTACTACTTGTATTAGTTACACACAAATAGAGATGATGCTTCAGTTTCTATCAGTTGCTAAAGGCTTTTGCAGTAGTGGTTTCAGCTGAGATCATTTTGAGTAAAGGCATTAACATCTGGTATCAAAATAGAGCTTGATTCTATGAAGAATAAACTTCCTAAGGCTAGTATCAAACAGTTAGGTGACTTGGGAGTAATTTTTGTTAGATCTCACCTCTAGAGACCTACTGTGAAATCTTGTTTTAAAATCATAAGTGAAAATCAGCTTACTGGTTTCATACTTGTTCCTTGTAGATATTTGTCTAGGTAACAAAATCACCACACAATTCAGTGTGTTTATCAGCCTGAAAGTAAAAGCAACTAGAAAGGATAAGTATTTTTCTAGAAGAGGTGGACTTTGAGTTACATTTTAAGCTACAGCAAGAGCCCATGGATGAGGAAGCTAGATTTTGCTTCCTTTGTGCTACTGACTTCTATCATTAGATGAGCACAAATGAGAGCACCCCTGTGCATTAGCACTATAACTGCTAACAAAGCTGGTGAAACACATCCTTACAAAATGCAATGACCATCTTAATTCAAAGACCTATCTGTAAAGATCCTTTTCCTGCCTATTTAGGGAAGTCATGGACTCCTGGCCACTCTCTGCAATCCATCCTGTATAGTTGTCCAGGAATCTCTAGACAAGGTTATTTTCAAGATACACTGTGCACCTTTGACTGGGACAGATAACGTAAATATGAACAATATAGATTCATATGATGATTCTGACCATAATTTCTCATTGCAACAGAAATCCAGGGTAGTCAGAAGGATGCTTGAGGAATTTATACTGTTTAATAAAAAATATTCAGAAAGTGAATTTGAGCTGTCATAGTAGGCTATCCACACTGCCAGCTCCTACTTCACTCCCTGTTTCTGCTTTAGGTGGCTCCAATTAGCTTTCTCCAAAGCATATCTGGAAAGGATCCAGAAAGCTGTGTGGACACGAGTAGTTTGACCATTTGGCATCAGACACACTGCTTAGTGCCTGGACCTTTTTTATTTAGCAGTAGAGTGAGCTTATAAGTTATCATCAAGATAGCTAATGTACAGACACTGTCTGGCTTACCCTGCACAAACATTTAACATGATATCCTTTACTGAAAGTTAGAAGCCACAGAAATAATGGAAACCCTGCATTTTGGCCCTTTTTCTCCATGTCCATGTCATGCCCTAGTTTCTGAGGGCCTTTATCAATGGGAGATTTTAAGTGGGGAAATCAACTCTATCAGTTCCTCTTGCTTTTGAAAGAAATTTCCCATCAGAAGGGAAATTTCCTGCTCAAGATCCAGATTGCTCTTAATGTCTTAATAATTAATGTGTTAATTAAAATTATTCTGCTGCAAGATTCTTTTAGAAAAGCTGTAATTGAATGAATGAGTGGTTGGACACTGAAAGAGGCTGTCCAAGGAGATGGAGTCACCATCCCTGGAAGTGTTTAAAAGAAATATAGATGAGGTGCTTAGTGACATGGTTTAAGCACTGAATGGGTAGATTAGGTTACAGCAGGTGGATTTAGGTTATGGTTAGACTTGATGATCTTCAAGGTCTTTTCCAACCAGGATGATTCTGTGAAATCTTATACTCTAAACTCTGCTTCCATCAGAATTAAATAATTTTCTCCTGGATGTTTGACTGCAATAGGAAATTATTTGGTCTAAGACTTTTACCTAATAACCTTTCAAGATCCACTCAAAATGAGACAATCAGGATACAAAGAACCTACTCCTTCTTTCAGGTGTTTACAAAAGACAGTGAGAAAAATTACTGTCAACGTAAATAAAATTGGCCAGGGTCTGTTCTCTAGGTTTATGGATAAAGTACACAACTCTTGCCTGTATACCCTGCCAGGACTACTCAGGAACAGTTCCAGGTACATATTTTATCCCAAAATAATGTCCATCTCTGGGAATGGGCCAAAACCTTGCCAAAGAGCACTATAACTGGTGAATAGGTATGGGCAAATACACGGCACTTAGATACAAACATTATTCAAAATGTTACTCAAAACAAAATAAAATCACAGGCAATTACACTGTTCAGTCTTTAATCCTTGCCATCAGTCTGGCTATCGCCGCACACAAAGAATGGCCATATCCTGCCATCAAGCTGTCCACAAGCTCTTTTTACCAGAGGAAAACAGACATATGATCAGATATATTTTCCTAAGATGCTGCACAGTACACAACCATGTAATTGCATTATACGCTGGTCCTGACTGTAAGCAATGAACCTGGCAAGGCAGGGTTCTGGGCTAACTGGCCTAATGGGTCATTTCTGTTGTTTGTTTTCAATAAAAAAAACCTTCTGCATCATATACTTAGATTTAGGGTCCTTAGAGAAAGTTGTTAAGCTCGATATATTTGCAGCCTGTTCTAGCAGCAGCAGACTTGTCTAATACAGCAAATTTTGAAAGAAAGGTAGGATACTTGAGCCTTATATTCCAAATATTTGCATATTTGCTGAACTTTTCTGAGATAAATGCTGTGTGTGGAGAAAGGCAGAAAAGCCTGGATTTGAATAAAACATACGCACGATTCACCTTTTCCATTTCTTGTTGACATATTGATAATGATTAAATACAAAAGGGTTTGTTTCTTTCCTGAATAGTTAAATGAATATTAGTCTGCAAATTGTGGTGTACACTGTCTATTAAGCACCGTCTGTCTCTGTACAGAAGGGTGCTGCAGAGGACCAATGTCTGGATTATCAGCTTTTAACTGCTCCTGACCTAGTCCCTGAGAACAGCCTGTGATGAAATTAGGGGAAAGAAACTGCAGGGCAGAGATTCCAATACAATATGGTGGAGATGTGAAGCAGGCATGCCCTGTGCTCGACCACCAGACCCTGCTTCTTGGGAAAATAAGGTGGGGGGACACCTAGTTGATAAGCATCGGTAGTGGTTAGCTGGGAGGTTAGCAGAGGGGAAGTCCTGAAATGCTGATAAACAAGATTTATATGCCTGTGGAGAAAATGCAGTTATCTATATATTTTAGGTACTTCAGCAGATTTTGTGGAGGGCAGCACATTTTCTGTGTCACATAGGTGGGAACCTGCCTATGGATCAGAGAAGAGTCTTCAGGATTGCTCTCCTGCCTAAGGTTATGCCTACACACTAAGTGCAGTGCCATAAAAAATACCTGTAAAAAAAGATAATTAGATAAAGTTGTAAATCTCTCTGAGAAGAATAAATCAGCCAAAGTGAAATGTGGTAATTTACAACCTCCCCAGGTGTCTCCATACAGGATTGTAGTATTCTTCTGTGTAACCTCCTTTTCTACTAAACACTGCTGTTAGTGTAGGAGTCACAGAGGCCAGCCTGTAGGCTCAGAGCAACAAAATTGGGTGGCTTTCCTGCTCAAAAATCAGGCTGTAGGAGCATCACAAAGCATGATCCTGGAGATACTGGACACCATTGGCATGGTAGAGGACCAGGATGATGACACTGGGAAGTTACGTGATGCTTGCTTGGTAAAGCCTTCAATGGGAAATGCAGCCTGTAAGAGTGGACAGACACTCCAGTGTCTCCAGAGTAGGCTTTACTAGTGAGTATTTAATATGGTGGCACAACACTTTAAATTCTGCTTTATAAATGTTAAATAGAACAATGTTTTGTTTCTTCCAAATCCTACACCTTCATTTATTACTGGATGACCTTGTCACCTATTCTGATAGAACAAGATTTTTTAAAAAGGACTGATACCCTTTTATCTTTCTCTTTTCAGAAAACCTCAGTCAAGTTCTTTATGATGTATTTTGCTTTCTGCTTGTCATGGTTTTGCTCAAACCAGGACACTGCTGCTGTTACACAGGGCAGATACCTCCATTTTACTGAAAGAACCTGCAAACCGAGCAGCCCACAGTACAGGTGGGGGGTGGGCACACAGTTTAGTTATGAACGGTGCTGTGTGGGATAAACTCTCTACATTTTTCAGTTGGTTTCAGCTGAAAGCTTTTTCTTCTTCTGATGGCCCTTTTAGGTGGTTTGTGCGTTGCTCATTAGACCAGGCTGGAAAGAAAGCTACCTCTGATAAATAGCTGGGGGAGGGGTTAATGGGGAGCAGGCATTAATGACGGGCTTCTTTACCCCAGTTTAACTTCAGATTCTTCTGAGATGAAGATGCCGATGTCGGGGCCCTGTGAGTATTTTCCTTAAAAAAAAAAAAAAAAATAAAATAAAAATTAATAATAATAAATAAATAAAGCGCTTGTCAAGGTAAAAACACAGAGAGCAGGGAAAGTCTCCAGGGCAGAGCTGTAATAGCACAATTTTGATTCAGTTTTGCAAAGCTCAGATTTCTGTTCTC
>NW_009970716.1:2515657-2517653 GCF_000747805.2 Chaetura pelagica
AAAAAAAAAAGGCAAGCTGGAAACTGAGTTTTCCCTTCCTGCCGGCAGCTCCCGCTTCCCCGTCCTTTCGACCTGTGCCGGTTAAGCGGGTCACCTGCAAAGGCTCGCCCCAGTCTTTTCCCATCACAACCCCAAAATCCCGCGCTCTACTAGGTGGAAGTAAATAGAGCAGCTCTAAGTCATTTATCCGACTTTTTGCTATTTCTATTAGCGTTTCTTTATCCTTCAGTGTCCCGAGATATAATGGTGTAAGAGAAAAGAATTTGTATGAGAGGGAAAAAACGAAAATGGTCAGGAAATGGTTTTGCAACGATGTAGCCCTGGCGAGTGACAAGAAAAAACGGTGTACTTGGAGGAGAAAACGAACTCCAGCCTAGCGAATGGATCACTGCGGGACACGGGGCTGATCCTGCTCCACGGACCTCCAAGTCGTTTATTGAAAAGGATTTCTAATAGCTTACCGATTATTTAAAATATAGTTAAAGCTCCAAGAGGCAAAATGAGGGACAAGATCCTTATTTAAGACTTAAAACACATATATTTTAGGAATGCTTATGAGTTTTAGCTTTTGATCTCCGAAAGGCACCTTCGGCTCGGTGCGACGCCCTAGTTGCTTGGCGAGCCTCGGAGCTCAGGAGCATTTGCGCTCTCGGATAGCGAATTTATTTTACAGTAGCTTCCTCCGAAGTGTAATTTGGGAGATGCAGATCTTTCCTAAGCGCCAGCAACATTTGAGTATACACACAGGCTTCATCCATCCATATATACATATATACGGAGATATGCAATATATATGTGTGTGTGTGTTGCAAACTAACTGTTTTTCCTAGCAATGCTGCTGGAATAATATGCCCAAGGCTGTCACGGGAGGGAAGGTGGGGGAGGTTTGCACGTCCCTCCCCACTTCGATGGATACCCCAACTTTGACACCAGAGGCAATCAAGCGAGCTGTTCGCCTTGTGCAGAGAGATCGCAGCTGACAATCTTTGTTTTAAACCCCTGCTGATGTTCTTGCTCCCGATACTCCCACATCAGACAAAAATATCTGCATTTTCACCCAAACGCGAGCAATTACTAAGGAAACGGGCCTCTCGCTCCTTGCATTTTCCTTCTGGTCCATTTGAAAACGGATCCATCAGCGGGTACCAGGCGTTTAAGGGAGAATTTCTTAAAGGGCATGTGGGACGGCAACAAAAGGCTGCCATTCACAGGAGAAGTCAAAGGCACTAAATGGGGACATCAAAAGGAATTCGGATCCAATCGAAAAATAAAAGAATCTGATTTCTTTTCTTATCTGAAACACGCAGATGAAAAGCCCCTAAAGCAAACAGCCGAAGAAAGCGATGTTTTTAAAACAGCAAGAAAGGGGGAGAAAGGGGAAAAAAAATAAAGAAACAATCTCATGAATGCGTTTCTTCGGACTTTAAATGAGATGAATGACAACATAATATCAACAGCTTCTACACGACAAACCCCATTAGACTAATGTCTTTCACTGCCTCAGTTTTACGCTTAAACTATTCCCGAACAGAGCAATGACTACTGCTAACAGTAGAATAATCCGGAACGACCCTTTCTGTAGGTGCAGAGGCAGCGAGAGCGGCAGGAGCACCCGGGGCTGCAGGCGGGGGTTCCGCCGCAGGGCTGCGAGCTGCGGGGCAGGGGCACACGGGTGGCTGTGGGTATTTGCTGCCTGTCACCCATGGCACCTCCCGCTGCTCTCATGACTTTTAACCAACTAGTTTCGATGGTTGTTTGTAACTGTATGGAGCAATGGGCGGACATCGCTGCTGGAAGGTGCATCTGCTCGAAATGTAAAGGCCCAACAGAAAAGGGATATTTAGCTGCCTCCGAGCACAAAACCAGTGGAACGAGCTGGATCCGTTGCTAGAGGAGAATGCCGGGTCTCGTCTTAGATGTTTCTCCCCTGTTTGCTCAGGGCAAACGGGCGGCTTCCCCTTTCCTGGCCTTACGTCTCCCGGTACCAAAAACCTTG
>NW_009970716.1:2517755-2517963 GCF_000747805.2 Chaetura pelagica
CCGGGAAGCCCCCGACCGGGGGACGTGGCCCTTCGGGTGTGAGCTCCTGGGACAGCCAAAGGGGAAGAGTCCGGACAGCGGCCGAGGAAAGATTTCTGCGGCTGGAGCCCCCCCTCCCCCGAACTCCCTGCTCGGATAAAGCCCTTCCTGACAAGGGAGGGAAGGGGCAGACTGCAGGGCAGTGGCTTCCCTTTGGTCTCAGTGTGTG
>NW_009970716.1:2520752-2522503 GCF_000747805.2 Chaetura pelagica
GAAGCCCCCGACCGGGGGACGTGGCCCTTCGGGTGTGAGCTCCTGGGACAGCCAAAGGGGAAGAGTCCGGACAGCGGCCGAGGAAAGATTTCTGCGGCTGGAGCCCCCCCTCCCCCGAACTCCCTGCTCGGATAAAGCCCTTCCTGACAAGGGAGGGAAGGGGCAGACTGCAGGGCAGTGGCTTCCCTTTGGTCTCAGTGTGTGTTCTGTAAAGTTGTGACAGATTATTAGTAAAGGGAGGGGTTTCACAGTTTGATGAAGATATAACACACTCTGGACTATCCATCCTCCGGGCCCATTCATCAGAGGCAGGGAGAGGGGGAAAGAGGAGCTCTGTTCCTCTCCCCCAGAGCAATTCATCACTGCAGCTGAATCGAGGAGTTTTGTCCTCCAGCGACCCGCTCCCCTGGCCGCCGTCCTGGGCTCTCTGCTCGGTTAACTCCGGCCAGACCAGCCCCGCGGAAGGGCTGGGGCTGCCCCGCTCTCTCTCCGGGGTCGGGGAGCACGGGTACGCACCGGGGTTCCGGTGACTCTCTCCCCCTCGAGGGGAAGATCTGCCTGACACAGGAGGGATGTAGGGCCTCGGAGAGGAAAGCTTAAGTGCCGCGTAGAGGAAGCAGGAGGAATGGAGAGGGGCCGACGGACAAACAGATAGATAGATATGGATGGGTCGAGGATGCTTCTACGGCAGCCTTTTGTTTGCAAGTGAGTGATCCTCATTGTCTGCCGACGCCGAGAAAAGAGGAAATTAATTGCAACCAATTAATAATTAATCCCATTTAAACAGCTTTATTATCACCCACGAACGAGAGGGAATTGGTCTGATAACCCCCCGAAGACCGAGTGTCAAGTTTAACCAAATAGTTATTGCTTTATCAAACAGAGTCTGCAAATAAATTAATCAAAAGCAAATATGTTCTTTGTGCGGCTCATTTGCTGGTAATGGATGGATATGAAGATTTGCCGATATTATTGTCTGTCATTCAATCTAACAAAGTGAACATTTATTGCATATATATTAAAAATTATCCCTTAATCGAGTGGGGCTGGGGCTGCAGTTATTGGAGTCTTCCCAGAGGTGAAGTCCCCTTGGATAGGAGCGGGGAAGGCTGCTCTTCGCCTCCCATGCGATTCCCTTCGGAACATATTTCAAAATTGCTTTAATCCACCGCTAAATTGAGCTGTTTTACTAACTGTCCACGATATCATAAACAGTTTGAGGAGCTAATGGACGAGATGTTATAAAAATAGTGGACGTAAGGCACAGAAGAGGCGATATATTCGCCCAGGAGTGATGGCCGAGGACCCAGCCTCAGCAAACAAGCCCTCTTTGTCTCCCCCTTGCTTACATCATTTTCTAATTAGGCATAAAATTGTCTTCATACACTAGTATCGCTGGCTTCATAAACATAACCATTATGGTTCATAAGGACCCCATTGTGGGGGAGTCCCTCTCAAAATAGAAAAGGATCTGGAGTGGCCCAGAGAAAAAAACATCCCCTTTGTTTTCTCTTTTGAGAAGACGGATGGGCAATGTCACGCAGATGATTACTTTGGACTATTAAATTGTCAGAAAGGAAGAATTTCCCTATTAATAAAGACATTATGGGGGAGAGATGAAGCTGGATGCTGGAGGCTGGCGAGGCGCGGTGCAAGGCGCGGGGTGCGCGGGTTGCGCGGGTTTCGCGAGGCGCCGGCGGGGAGCTCGGCCACCCGGCACGGACCGTCACGGCCCGCGGGAGCCGTGGGAT
>NW_009970716.1:2522789-2572915 GCF_000747805.2 Chaetura pelagica
CGTCCCACCCCCACCCCCCCATCCCCTCTCATTTTGGTCCCTGAAGACCCTCTCACTCCCTCACTCGGTTCGTTCTGTCCCCAGAGCCGCTCCCGTCCCGGTGTCCGCAGTGGGGTGGCAGCCGGGCCGGGCCGGTTCCCCTCGCTGTGTTGAACCGACCCCGACTGAACAGGGAGAGCGGTCCTTTTCCTCGAACCCCTTTTTCCCTTTAGGGAGGTTTCCTAAATCTGAAAAGCATCAGGAGTTAAATTTCATGTCGCGACAGCCAGCAGCGAGTCGCGACAACCCGAGGAGGGCTGACGGGGAAGTCCTGGGGTGGCATGGGCTCCCCGAAAGCCTCCGCTCCCTTCCGGCTCTCCAGTCCTTCCCCGCCGGTGCTCAGGGCCAGACCTTTGTCTCGGCCCCAGTTGGCAGCTCCGCGGGGGCGTGTGGAGAGGGACAGAGGAAAAATAAACAATCGCGAAGGAAAGTAAAGGGGGGGAAAGGGACTCTCCGGCAGAAGCCTTGCGGAGCGGGGCTGATGTTATCCATTTAGTGTGACATATGGAAATTTCTCGGCGGGCCCACAATTAAAGGAGCCGGTCCTCCGTCCTTTATTCCCTGCAAACCTTTGTGTTAAATGTTAACAACCTGGCGCTATCTATTCTGGCTCTATTACCAAGTGAATGTTGACTCCAAGGCTGCCTTCCTTTCTGCCTATTCTGGGGCTGCCTGCCACACAGATTTATGTATTTTTGATATTAAATTCTTTCTATCATTAAGCCTGCTCTCTTGTTGACTTTCATTGACCCCTGCCCTTGTCCCCATACTTTCCATATTTAATACAGGAACATTTTTGCTGGTGCCCTCCCCTTTTTGTTACCTCCCGGTTGACTGCAGTCCCTAATGGCATGTGCTATTTGCTCTGTTGTTGAACTTGGTAAGGTCACATAGTCCTGCGCTGTGATATCCTCCTCATTTCCAGCCCGGCTATTCTGGGAAGGTGCCTTGGGGAACAAGCCTTTTTTCCCCCTAGCTACCGGCTTCCTAATTACTTAAGCAAACACCTTAGCTAATGATACCCCAGGCTCCCGAATCCCCTCGGGGTTTTGTTTAGCTGAACTCCTAGTGCTCTGCCTGTCCCACTGGTAGCGTGGCCTCTCTGACCTGAGACATCGCAGCTCTTCTCCTTGGAGCAGGCTGCCTTGTCCAGCTCCGCCTGGGCCAAAGGCCAGGATCATGGGAGCATTGCATGCCACCAGCTGCTTGAGGTGACACCGAGTTACAAAGAACCGCCAAAGGAAACTTCGGCTCACACAGGCACATGAATGTGTTCATTTATCTCATCTGACTCCGCGGTTCGCGCCGTGCCTCGGCCCTGCAGCTTGGCTGGGGGAGCGAGTAAACGTCCTTCCCAAGAAAGATTGGCTCACTTCTCCTAGGCCGGTCTGTTCAGTATCATTATGTGACCGGTTTTCAGAATTGAAGTTGCCTGGTGTTTTGATTCTTCCCTGCCTGTGCAGTTGTGCCCTGGAGGTCCCTTCAAAATGGATGCTAATTGTTGGGGCTGCACACTGCTGCCTGCTAAAATGCCCCAGAGCTCCCAGGCCCTGCTCCTCAATGGCTTAATTGACAAGGACTTGTCTGTGTTTAGGAGCAGCTGGTCTAAAGCATTGGCACATCAGTGCAATCTTAACACAGCATCCCTAGCCTGGAGGAGTATGAGGGTAAACGTGGTTAAAATGAAGGAAGATTTATAGTCGGCCCCCTTGGGTAATGCGACAGAAGACAGCTACCAAGATTTTCCCTGGTAGGGGTTTCATTCATCAGCTTCCCAGCCTTGGTAACGTGACTAGGAGCCACGTTCCAGCTATTATTAATAATAGGAGGTGGCCATTTAGCACAATTAGGCAGGTGACAATATTCCACAATAATGCGTCGTCCTGAACGAGATGGGGAGCCGCTAACAAACCCCATCCGTGCTGTGCGCAGTAGCCACGGCCCGAATGGGCTGGGCTGAGCCCGGGGCTGCGAGCACTCATCTACCTGGGAAGCCCCCAACCCGCAGCTCAGCGCCTTGCCAGCTAGATCCTGGCAGGCACAGCTTTGCCCTCCGAGGAGGAGAAGGGCAGGGAAAGGGCTTGTCCCCCCGACCTGCCTCCTCTAAACCCTGGATGCAACCCTCTGAAGACATATCGTGTTAAAAATAATCATCCTCCATTGCTTCACCGAATTTTAAATTAAAGTTCTCCTTCATTTCGGATACGGAGATTAATATTTTCCCCCATTCTTTAGAAAGCTTTCTTGTGAGCTTCCCATTTATACGATTTAAACTTATTTCATTTCTAAACGGGAACGTCTGGGTTTATTTTCTGCACAGGCTTACAAAGAAGGTTTCTGGTGCGGCTTAAAACTGAGGGGGTTTTTGTTGTTGTTGTTTTGCAATGTGTGGGAAATACTTTTATGGTCACACAGTTCGTCCCATGAATAGGGATAATAGGTTCGGGATCCTCATTGAAATTTGAAGTTTTTAAACAGAAATTCCCTAACTTTTGCTCGTTTTCTCAACTTTTTTCGTAGGAACAATGCCAACATTGAAGCCCGCGGTTGGAGTCTGCACAGTTGGAGATCTTTGGTGCCATTTTAGACATCTTTGGATTTCATCAATCAAACTGACTGCAATTTTCCATAAAAACCCTGAATTTGGGTCAGAAAGTGGGCAAAGCAGATAAAGATCGTTCGAGCTGTCTTATAAGATGATAAATAGATATCCTTTCAGTCCAACAATGCAAGAAGTGCAGTTTTGTAATTCACTTCCATTGGTTTTGAATGCAGTGAGTCGAAACAATTTATACATGTTTTCCCATGGTTAGAAGATGTCTTTACATACTTGTCAATAGTAACTTGACCTTTTTCTCCATTGAGCTACGAAGAGGTGCTTTGCTTTTTTTTTTTTTTTTTTTTTTTTCCCCCCCCTTCTTCCTTTCAGAGTATGGAAAAGGGTTGTTTGGGGCTTGGGGCTTGTTTTTTGTTGTTGTTTTCCTTCCTCTCTTTCTTTTAACCACTAAATAAATAGGTTATTTCTTTTTATCCCGAGGTTTAAGCAGATGGTAGGTGGTTCACCCCAGCTCTCCAGTCTGCCGAGACACTCGCAGTGAGCGAGCAGCTAGAGCGAGGTTTTAGACGAGCCTGTTGGATTTGCTCAGGGTATTCTTGAACTTGGGAGAACGGTCTTTCATCTAAGGGGGAGAAGCCCTGAAAGTCTCGAGCCGAGACCTCAGTGGATCCTTCCAATCTGCCGCAGCTGGCGGAGCCCTGCCGTGGAGCCGAGGGAAGGTTTTCTGCCTCCCGAGTTTCTGCTCGCTCCCGGAGTCAATCCCGCAGCTCCCAGCTGGCGGGAGCAGAAATGTTTTACAGGGTAAAGTATGGGCTGGGGCCATCCCTTTAGATGTTCCACGCACTCGGGCGGGATTGGGACGGGCAGATCATTTCGGAAGGGTAGCCCGCGAATGTGTGGAAACACTTTTAGCGTCACGAGCACAGGGCATGGTTGTGCAGGCACTTCGGAAAGAAAGCTAAGAGGCCTGGATCTGCAGGATGGGGAAACTGAGGCACAGAGCTGCTTTCCCACGGCTGGGTCGGGGAGGGGAACCGCACAGTCTCCTGGGGGTTGCTCGGTACCCGCTGGTGAAGGACTCTTCTGGGAAGAGGGCTGGCAAGATGGATATATATTTGGGAGGGTTGTAGTCCAGTTTCCCCGTGATTTGCCGCCGGGGAGAGGCCCTCACTGGTCCCCACGCTCTGCCGGCGCCTAGCAGCCTTTGGGGCAGCTTGCCCCAAACCGACCCCAGTTCTAGGGGAGGAAGGTAGAGGGAGGAGGACCGGAGGTCTTGCCTTTCCCCCTCTCGGCTCAAACACGACTGCCCTTCTAAGTGCTGAGCGTTTCCCACTAATGGATAATGACCTGCGGTGTGCAGCTGCCTCCTACTCCTCAGATAAAGGCCACTTTTACTATTAATTACATTTGTAACATGAGCGCAGTACGTTGCCAACTAAAACAACCCAGAAACGGCAGCGTCCACTTTGGGGCGGGCACAGCCACCCTCCTGGAGCATCCGGATCCTTCTGCAGAGCGTAGACCGGGTCCCCGGCCTCTCACTGTCCCTTGGGGAGGGGGGCATCCAGTTGGGGAGAAGCTCTCCAGCTGCCCAACAACATTACTGCCTCTTTGCAAAGGACCACGTGGAAAGAAGGAAAGGGTTAAAGACACTCGTAGCCATTCGTGGCTTCCCACGGGCCCCGTGGCTGTGAAGCAGACCAATTCCCGCCGTGCAAATTCCCAGGCTGCTAACAGTTCCCCTCTCTGAGGCGGATCTTGTGTGAAATTCCGCCTGGACCAGATAGAACCTTTCTTTTTTGTTTGTTCGTTTTTTCTCAAGCAAAAAAAAATAAATTTGTTGTACACCCTCCTTCCAGCTCTTCTGCAGAGCCGAAGGAAGGGAACGATGCTCCACAGCGGTGCCCGGAGCCGCAGCTGCCGCGGAGCTGAGCGGGCTTTGCCCAGCGAGAGGGAGCGGAGCCCGCGGGGCTGCCCGGCTGCGGGCACCGGGGCTCAGCCGCGCCTTGTGCGGGGACCGAGGCAGGTTAGGAACCGTGCAGGCACTAAGCAAAGCCCCCAGGCTGTCCCCTGCAGCTGCAATGGGATTGCAGGAGCCTTTGGGACACCTGAACAGAGAGAAAATACGTCTTCGAGCTTAGGCTGCTTAAAAAATGCCCTCGTGTGCTTATAACTCCGCAGCAGGATCTTAGCGAGAGACACGCGGCAGTAAATACACAAGACGTTGGGGACAAGCCAGTCATACCCAGGTTGAAGTTATAAATAGCGCGATGATGATGTTGTTGTTATTATTATTACTATTATTATTAGCATATTCTTAGGGAGGGTCCCACCCTGTGCTAAACTTCAAAAGCCGTTCTGTAAACAGGTAAAAAGACTTCTTCCTTGCCTCCTTTCTCGCTGTGTCCCTAGGGAGGCCCCGCGGTGCGGCTGCCCGGCCTGGTCCCGGGCGCCGGACGGAGCGCGGGGAGATGCGGTGGCTGGGTGGGAGCCATCCCAGCGGCCCCGTTTTTTTTTTTTTCCCCTTATAAAAATTTCCATTCCTTCAGTCTATCAGGCAAATATCTAACTAAGGAAACACTTGAAACTAAAGCTGACCTTAGGCCTTTTCCTTTGACAGTGACTCCCCAGCCACTGCTACTCGGTGTCTCCCAAGAGGGAAGGGGCTGGCAGAACACCTCTCGGGGGGATCTGGAATGTTTTCACGCCAGGAGAGCGGCTCACGCACCTGCTGAGCGGGGCGGAAGGGTGCGGGCACTGGTGGAGCCGTGTCACTTTGCCCTGAAGGGAAATTAATCACCTTTTGAATGTCACTCCCAGCCACTGGCACCAGCCGGTTAAACGATTCAGCCGGGCACCTTCCAGCAGGATGATTAATACACAGTTACAGATTTTTCAGTCGACCTGGCTTTTGGAGATGGAAATAGCTCTCCTGCCTCCTTTCTGTGTAGCTCTTCTCCCTCCGACCAGGCCCATGGGTGGCTTTCGGGCCCATTTGCGTCCCACGGCCTGTCTTGGAGGGAGAATCGTCCTTTCTTTGCATTTTTCCCTAGTGGGCAGGTGTAGCCGATCACTCTCAGGACAGGAGGTCGCTAGCAGCCGAGCTTGCACAGAGCTTTGTCCCGGTGCTCCTGGGCTGGCTGGCGGGAACGACGGGACACACGACTTCAGGCACATCAGGCCAGAGCAAGCCCGGATGGCACCGGGCCGGTGCGCGGCAGCCGGGCGGGCGGGGGAGAGCGGCGGAGCCGCAGGCCGGGGACTGGAGGGAGGTGCCCTCGGCCAGGGCAGGCGGTGCCACTCACGCCGGCGGGGGGCTCGCAGCTCGCTGCAGCCCCGCTCCCCGGTCCCTCAAAGCCCCTTTCAGCCGCTCTGCGGGCTCCTCACCGGAGGAGGCTGGAGCTACATAAAAGCGCATTATGAAAATTATAATATCGGTCCCAGAGCATGTCCGCGGAGGCAGCGCGGCAGCTTTCAGGCATTGAGCTCCTGTTCAGCTGGGCTGATCTGTAAAATATCCATTTGAATTCGGTGCCTGAATGGAGCAGCAGTAAGAACAACAAGGACCGGGGCAACAGAGCTCCCTTTATCCCCTCTGCAACTTTCCCCTGCTTGGCCATTCCTTTCCTGTTGCACCTTTCTCGTTTATGAGCAAATTCAAGAGCTTTTCTTCTTCTCATTTCTTTCTTTTCTCTGAACTGGAAGGGGGGACTGACTGGCAGGGGGGCGGGGGCGGGGGGCCCTTTCCTGCCTGCCTCCCGGCAGGATGCTCCCCGGAGCCGATGGCTCGTCTGGTTGCAGTGCCGGGGGTGGGGGAAGCGGGGGGAGCAGTGGTGGGCACGCCCTGCCAGGCAGAGCCGCGCTCCCCCATGGCACTCGGCTCGACGCGGGGAAAGAGGCGTCTTCATGCCGGAGAGCGGCCCTGTCTGCCTGCCTTAGCTTAGCACGGCCGCAAACCCCATCGATACTCCATGAGAAGAGCTCCTTCAACCCCAAGGAGCTGGGGATGGGGAACGACGGGGGGAGGGAGAGCAGGCTTTGGCAGATATGATCTATGGAGGCAGATGAGCCAACCTGCTATTCAAAATACTACCCATTGTGTTGGTAATGGTCCGTTTATGACTGGAATAATTCCTTTAATATTAATAGAGTCTTTTAAGGCTGCGGTTTCCTGGGCGCTAGGCAGGCGGGCGAGCAGCGCAGGTGTTGGGGCAACCTGTGCAGGCGGTGGCCCGGCCGCGGCTCCCGGCGCAGGCAGCGAGCAGGTGCTGGCGGGACGCGCACCCTCTGCGCCCGGGTGAACAAAGGCTCGGCTCGCCCGGGGTCTGCGAGCATGAAGAATTGTTTAATTTCAGGGGAAAGTGAAAAGCTCTGCTTCTGCCGGGACGTGACATTTCCTGTGGTGAAGCCTGCATTGGCTGCTAATAGAGATCTAATTGATGGGTGAAGTCCCATTTCCGCGCTTTCTCCTTTATTGCTCCATCCAGTCTGTTGCAAAATATAACCTTAATCTGATTTAGCAATTCCTCCAGGATTCGGTGCAAGCTTACAGCACAGGAAAAATCGTTATTAAAAAAGTTAAAATACAGACTTGGATTCAGTGCGTTGCCTTTTTTTGTAGTTGTTGTTGTTTGGATTTTTTTGTTCGTTTCTTTCTTTCTTGTTTTTTTTCTTTTTTAGACCCAGCTGTACCCTGGCATTTAACACGTTCCCTTTCGGTATTCACTGAGGGTTTTACGACTATTAATATCAGGAGGGATGGGTGATTATTGCAGCCGCCCCTCTTTGTTTGAAGCGCAAATGTCAGCATTTGGGAGCGAGCTGCGCAGCGCGGCGCGGCGCGGGGCGGGGACGGAGCGCAGCCCCGACGGAACGCCCGGCCCCCCGCGCCCTCCGCCAGCACCGCCTCCGCACCCGGGGGCGGGGGGCGCGGGGGGCCTTTCTCTGCCGGGAGATAAAAAACCGCGTTTGTTTCAAAATGGCGAGCGTGGGACCCAGAGGCAACCGGCCCCTCCGCTCCCCGCCTGCGGGGCTGTGCGGGGCTCCGTCCTGCTCCGGTGCCCGCAGGCGCGCAGGGAGGCCGGGGACCCACCGCGCCGACCCGGCCTTTACCCCTCGGAGCTGCTCAGTGGGTCCGGCGGGGCCGCTCTGAGCCCCCGCGGAGCCGAGAGCCCACGGGGGCCGGAAAGGCGAGAGGGTCGTGAAGGGTCTCCCCGAACCGCCGTCGGGAGGGGCCGCCTGGTCACGCTCAGGAGCAGGGGCAGCGGACGGGGCAGCGAAATTCCATTTAATTAATTCTGGCATTTTTTAAATTGGCGTGTTGTTTTGGATTTTTTGTTTGCTTGTTTTTGGGTTGGTTGTTTGTTTGTTTGTTTGTGTGTTCGTTGAGTTTTGGTGGTTGGTTGTATTTTTTTCCATCCGCGTTATCTGAGAGAGCGAGGAGGAGTGTACAGGCATTCTGGACCTATACAAACTCTCTTCAGTCCCCCTTGATAGGTTTAATGAGGCGGAACGCGATGAAGGGGATTTGAACCGGTCTAAATGATTGATGAAGCCTGGGGCAAGGCTGAGCTTTTTCCGGATAAAGCCCCATACATCCCCTTATAATGGCTGGATAGTGGCAGGGCTGGGCTCCTTCAAAAGCCGTGGCCCAAGCGCATTGAGAGGAAACAGGGAGGGAAGGTGCTCTGTTGTTACCTAATCAGCTTGTGCACTGAGCCACCAGCCGCCTGAAGCAGGAGAGCGCCGTGGAAGTGAGGCGGGTGAACGGGGGCATTTCACACACACACACACACACCCCCCATGGCTGGCAGCTCTCACTCACCCACTACCTGATGGAGATGGGCCCACAAGAAGGGGAACGCAGGTCTGTCCTTAAAAGCAAAACCCTCCCACCACAGAGTGGAATAGGACTGTGGTGATGGAGGAGTATGAGAAGTGTGATTGTATGAAATGTAATAAGGCCAAGTGCCAGGTCCTGCACTTGGGTCACAACATCCCCATGCAACACTGCAGGCTTGGGGAAGAGTGGCTGGAAAGCTACCCACAGGAAAATAACCTGGGGGTGCTGGTCAAAAGCCAGCTGAATATGAACCAGCAGTGTGCTCAAGTGGCCAAGAAGGCCAACAGCATCCTGGCTTGTATCCTAAATAGTAGAGCCAGCAAGACTAGGCAAGTTATTTTCTCCCTGTACTCAGCACTGGTGAGGCCACACCACAAATCCTGTGTTCAGTTTTGGGGCCCTCACTACAAAAAGGACACAAAGATGCTGGAGTGTGTTCAAAGAAGTGCAACAAAGCTGGGGAAGAGTATAGAGCACAAGTCTTATAAGGAGCTGCTGAGGGAACTTGGACTATTTAGTATGGAGAAAAGGAGGCTCAGAGGAGATCTTGTCACTCTCTATAAATACCAGAAAGGAGGTTGTAGTGAGGTGGGTGTCAGTCTCTTTTTCCAAGTAACAAGCAATGTAACAAGAAGAAATGTCTGCAAATTGTGCCAGTGAAGGTTTAGATTGGATATTAGGAAAAATTTCTGCACTGAAAGGGTTGTTAAGTACTGAAAAAGGCTTCCCAGGGAAGTAGTGGAGTCATAATTCCTGGAGGTATTTAGAAGATGTGTAGATGTGGTGTTCAGAGAGATGGTTTAGCACTGAACCTGGCAGTGTCAGGCTAATGGTTGGACTCTATGATTGTAGAAGTCTTTTCCAACCAAATTCTATGATTCTACAAGATGGTGCCCATCGTGACGTTATCTCTCTCTGATGTGACCACACACCTGTAACACCTTTAATACTTGCAACACACACATACGCCCAAACATACATTGGGACATAGTGCAACACACACACAGGCTCCCAAACGCACAGAGTATACACGTGGCAGGAGAGAAGTGGGCCAACAGCTGTGGATGTTGCAATAATAATAAAAAAGCGGATTTAATAAAAGGGTAGTAAAAAGTCTCTTATTTTCAATGTCCCAAATGTTTTAGTGGAAGAGGGCCTGCAAATCTGTTGTCATATTCCATAGGGTTGTGAGGTCCTCAAGGCTCCTTAGGTGAGCCAGCCACATTTTCTTCAGCTGGGAGAGATGTAAGCCAAACATAGCCCCTAGGGAAAGCGGACATTGTGGCAGTCATTCTTTGTGACCCAGGGGGATGGTGTTGCTGAAGGAAAGCCATTCTGGCAGGCAGGGGATAAAAACTGAGTCCCTTATCCTAACTTGCAAGGAGTGAGAAGTGTCCTACTTATGGTGGCGTGGTTAGGCTTGTGTGAAACTTCCTCAGGTTAAGACCATTCCCCCCTGCCCAGGACTAAAACAGCTTATTTGAGGAAAACTAAAACTAATGCTGCATAATGACTGGTTGGAAAAGCCATTCTTTTATAAAGACAGTTTTGCAAACATTTCCCATTGAGCATAGCAGCCTACAAGGATGAGACTTAAATAAATGCAACAGAAGTAAGCAATTCACTGATGGAAATGTGCAAGATGGTGCCTTGGGTATATGTATACGGGAACAGACATTCAGTGTGTCTAAATATTTTGTAAAATCAGTGGTAGGAAGGAGTTCTGTGTAAAAAATGTGTCCTCTTAAGGACTGATTCTCTAAACCTTGCCTGTGTCTTTCCCCTTAACAGCCAAACACAGTCTAATCACAAGGACAAGAATGTTTTGAGACACTTGTGTTTTTTAGTATAGCAAAGTCCTAGAGACAATTTTTCTCCTTTTATACTACTTGAAAGTACATCATGAAAAGAGGCAGTTTGACTTATTTTTAGAGGTAGAATTCAATAAAGCAACGAGAACAGTTCGTAGGGGAGAAAGGATGACTATTCACTTTTTTTTTCACTTCATCTCATATCACTTTGGCTTTGATCATGCACATTTGGGACCAACACCTCAATCCCGAATTGAATAAACCTCTTACTGTAGTCAGCAAGGCTAAAATCCTGTTCACCTTATGAAATCCCACTGACTTTCAAGGAACTGTTTACACCCACAGAGTAAGCAGATTTAAGTGAGACCAAAGTAGCAACCATTACAGATGTGAACTGCATCCTCCTCATCAGCTGCCTTGGGGTAGGAGTGCTTACAGTGGTTGTTAGCAGCAAAGTCACACTCAAATAGAATAATTCCAGTAACTCTATACCATGCAGCATTTCCTGAACACTAGGAAGTTAAGAAAGAATAATAGAACAACTTCATTAAGAAATGCGTATGAAGGGTGCCTCATGATTATCATTGTTTTGCAAAAGCAATAGCATTTTGGAAAAAAACAAAACAAAATAAACAAAAAAAATGGACAAAGCAAATCAGTGAATTAAATGAAATTATCATTACAGTGTACTTTGTCTCCAAAAAGCAAACAAACACATTTGGGACAATGGAAAGAGAAAATGCTGGTTTTCTCTTCCTAGACAAGAACTCTAATATATATATTAATCATCAAGCTCCTTTTATGTCTAAATTATCTTGATTTTATTATTAGCAATAACACTTCAATATATTCTTTCCTAGTCTACATCCAATGATCTCAAGACATTTTACAGTTAGCAGTGAATGAGCAGAGCATGAAGAATCTGTTATTTTGTGTGTAGTTACTGTCTCTGTAGAGATATTAATGCACATGAAGTTTCTCAGTTTGGCAACAAAGTAATCACAAATGTTACTTACCCACTTCTTATATGTTAAAAAGAGGTGCCATGAGATAAAAATCAATGTGTACTTTGACTTGGAAACTGGGGGCCTCTATTATTAAATGAAGATCAGAATCCAAGTCTGATGATAGCTAGTCTGATTTCTTGCCAGAAAATCCCTGTCTCCCCTCTATGACTGCTAATTATGAACAGTCTCCTTCTTCTAGGCCAGGAAGACCAGCATTTGCTGGCTCCATGTAGGTGGAGCACCCACATGTTCCACCTAGCTCTGTAACACCCCTTCTTTCCTGGGTTGTCCACAGAAAATACCGCACAGGCATGCTAGCATCAGGGAATGGCTTGGCCAGGCAAATTTATGAGTGAGGAAGGTGGTTACAGTTTTAACTCTCAGTCCTGGGTGGAATCAATTATTTGGCTGACTACATCTACTACACATGCTTTCTTTGTCCTTAGTGCTTCATTTCCTCTCCCAAATACACAAGGTGGAACAGAAGATGTTAACGGAACCCAGAAACCTGGGGGCAGTAACCAGCCAGGGGAGATTCTGCAGGTACAATGTCTGTGGGAACAGAACGGTCAGAAGCACTGGAAACCACAGTGGCTAGGAGTCTGCCAGCCCACATTTCTGTTTGAGGTTGAAAATATAAATTAAATGGTCCAGCTTCTTCCCAATGCAGTAATTTGGTGGGAATATTCATAAGTTTCCCCCTTCCAATGGGAATTGAGGCAAACAGAGGAACAGTAGGCCCATTTGATCTTTTAATTCAAAATATGTTTTCTTCCTCATCAGCGATAACAAAACTCCACAATGATGTGAGCTCTTTTTCAGCTTATATCAACAGAGACTCCTTTATAAGACAGCATATAACCAGCATTTAGCTGGTTTAACCAGTACCACTCATCTGTAAACTGGTGTTAGATTGAAAAAGTCAGACAAAACCTGTAGAATTGCCATCATCAGAATCCAACAAGCCCAATACCCACATGAATAAATACTGTGGGACACATGTTTAATAACTAGCATTTTATGAGTTAAGGTAGAAATGACTTCCACCAAGAAAGTGAGCTCTGTGCCTGGCTATTGCTATATGAAGTTAAACAGGATTTGGATTTTATTTTTATCTCACATCAACAAGCTTTCTAGAATGTGACCACCTCTCTTGTACTTGCAGCTAGCTCTCTTTTTCTGAACAATATATTTGAAAGGTCTTGCTTGCACAGAATCTCTGTTTCACATGGGCTGAACTAAAAATGTTTATTTTCTTTAGTAGGAATAATCCAACTCTAACCCATTGCATGAGATTCCAAGGAGCGTATCACCCACTGTTTCATTGTTGTTTTGTTTCAAACTGTCCTCTGGGTTCCCCTGTTATGGGTCACATTTGGGAAAAGGCATGCACACACACTAACATGCAACCCAAGCAGTGGGATGGCATAAACCTTATTTACTCAGGAAGTCAGACAAAAAAACCCCTTTGATGTTTCCTGAATATTTCCCATGGTAAATATGTGTAACATTTATGTAAATGCTTACGGTTTGGGGGTTTTGTTTTTTAACAGGGGAATACTGGCCTTGCTGTTTACAGGTCTTTACAGCTATTACAGATATTCAAAACAAAGCAGACAGGAACTTCTAACAGCACCTTCCAGGCTGGACACTTAATGTTAGCTGCCAATAGCACTTGTATGTCTATTGCACGTGTCCATGCAAATACAAAATGGTTTGTAAACAGAGGTGCTGAGCTGTCACTGTTAGGTTTCTTATTATGGTATTATTATCTCTATGGAGGAAACGCTGCCTGTTTGATTAGAATTCCCACTTTTACTTAGAATATTTTCCTTGTGAATGGAGCCTTTTTCTCAGCCAGCACAACCATACACAGCTGTTTGAAAGTGTCCCAGCCCTTTAGGCGGCTTCAACAACAGAAGCACAGGCAGTGAAATGAGTAACAAAGATTAGCAGTGCTATGTCCCCCTTGGCTTTTTGCAGAGGCTCCTCCTGCCACTGGTCAGTTATTATGACAGAAGAACAAAGTGCCGAAGCTGCCTGCAGCTCCATTCAGCTGCGCGGTTGCCCAGGCAGGCAGGCCAGCAGCCAGAAGCCAGCAGGCAAAATTTAACAGCCACGCTTCAAAGTGCTGGTAACAGCTATCAATGGATCCATAACTCTCAGCTCTCCAGATATGGGGTCATCTCTCAATACTACCCCACTGTCATATACAACGTTTGTCTTGTCCTGCATTCAACTAATTGTGTCAATCTATGGGGTGACTCTATAATGCACATATACAATAGCACAATGAAAGCAACAATCTCCTGCCCAGTCTCTTTATTTATTTAAGTGCTATTACAAAGTTTCCTGCAGCAAAGAGAAGCTGGGAGGCTACAACCTATTCCAGCCATGCAACAGCTATCCATATGAAAGAAAGAATGTGGTGACTTAAATAAGTTATATGTTTCTGTGACATTTTTTACTCAGTTCTGACAACACCACTGAGTGGTATGGAGGGGAGCAGGGATCTGACTTCACTAATATTTCAAAATATGTAGTACAAAAAAAAACAAGAAGGAGAAAAAAAAACAATAAACAAAATTCATTATTTCTAGGCAATTATTTTTCCTTCTGACATTTTTTAAAGGCAATATTCTCAATCTATATTTATTATGAGTAAAATACAAACACAAGATGTTTAAAATAGCTCAAAGCTTTCTCAGTTTAATGATTTTGTGGGTCTAGTTTCTGAAGTCCTAATATCATTATGTATTTTTAACATAAATAACTTCTGTAGTACCAAATGACTCCTTAGTTCAAAATTCTGTTCAGAGGATTACAATAAAGCACTAGATATTGCTGTTCTCAGCATCATTGCATTAATTGTACAAATGATCACATTCGGTTAATGTTCATAAGCCTCATAATCAATCAGGGTTCATTTTTGCTCTGCTATCATCCTGACACACCGCCAATACCCCTTTAAAAGTACTCACACCTCTTTGGCACAGCTGTACGTCGATGTTACAAGGTGAAACATTCACTGCCTGAACCCACCAGATACTATTGGGGCTGTTAGCTGGAATCAAGTCTTTCCCTTAGTCTCTCAAAGGCTGTGGCTGCAGGACCTGGAGTGGAAGGACCTATAGGGAACCTTGCTCATGCTGGAGCACCTTTTCCATGATCATTGGGCAGGCTTCTTACAAAACCAAAATGAGGACCCTCAAAGGAAGCTACAGGCTGGTTCAACTGAGTGGGCCATGTGTTATCTGTTAACCTGAAAAATCCATTGAGTATAAAATCCTAGTAGATACCACCATGCCTTATTATCTTGTGTTTATTACAGTGCCAGGTGGTTCTGCTGGCTAGATGGGGACCTTTCTCCTTGAGCTTTGTCCTAAGGCAGACAGAGGTAACTATGCTGAGATCTTTGAACTGCCTGTATTTTACATACTGTTGCAAATGCTATCCATCCTACAAACAGTCCAGCCATACCAGGCTTCCACTGGGAGACTGAATACAGACTGAAAAGCCAGATGGAGAAAAGTCTTCTCATAAAGGCACATAATTAGATTAAGCAGCAAGACAAAGGTATGTAGCACAAAGTTCAATACATCATAAAATGTTATCAAATATTCCAGGATGGAAAGTTTTCTGATCAATACCAGAACACATCTGACTAATGCCATGAAAGATAATCTTTGGGGAGTGCTTAAAAAAACCCCTGTGTCTAGAAAAAAATCCTTTTGGCTTGATAAAGGGGAAAGTTTCTCTAATTATTTTCTGGAGAAATAATAATAAAAAAAATCGGAATGGGTAAAAATTACAAGCACACATCTTCAATAATGCATCATCACAACAATTGACAGTATTGAGGAAAGAAGAATGAACATGTAAACACATGCCCTTCTCTGCATCCTGCAGATAGCAAAAAGGGATTGCTCCAAAGCCATTCACAGTCCACCCTAGCAGTCAGGCAGTGCCCCATACATCTTCCAAAGGATGTAGCTGAAGGTACCTGGAGTGGAAGGACCTACAGCAAACTGTTCTCATGCTACAGCACCTTTTCCATGAACACTGGGAAGGCTTCTGACACAACCAAAGCAGGGACTCTCAGAGGAAGATACTGGCTGGCCCAACTGAGTGAACCATATATTACTTGTTAACCTGAGATTTGCTTGCTTTGCTGCAGTGCTGTGAATGAGCTTTTAAACCTATTTACATTTCAAGAAAGCAAAAATGCCAGACTTAGATGCACTTATCTGTGAAGTTTTGACTATGGGAGATCTCATTGCACTGTGAGCCTTTCCTCAGTGCTTCCTAATCTGACTGAAAAATGAAAGAGGATTTATGTGATCATAATGAACAAACCAGTCCTGCCTTCTATTTTCCTATAGCTAGTAGTCTGTAGAGGTTGGAACAAATTTTCTGTGAGAAGTTCATAGGACACAAGTAACGATGTGATGGGAGCTACCATGCTGGAGCAGATCAGAGAGAAATTCAAGGATATCTACATAAAGATATAGGAAAAACAGTTAAAAGCTTTAATATTATTAAACTTTTATATGGAGATCTGAGAATATGTGAATGTTTCTTAAAACAAATACAAAACTCCTTATGTTTTAAATTAAATCCTTCAAACCTCTTCCTCTTTAGGCAGGTCTTCTCAGACATCCAATGTCAGAATTTTTAGATTTTTAACATTGACAATGATTGAAAAATAAAAAATTATCTCAATGGCCCATTGGCCTGGTTCCCTCTAGCAACTCCTATCCTCAGGAATGATTGCATCTAAGACTCCAAAGTCCCCGATGAGATAAAACAAGGGGACAATTTCACATAAGATTTACCACTTGTAAAATCTTTCTTCCAATGAATATTTCTAACATTAATCAACCATAAAGTTGTGTTATCAGTAGCAACAAGAAAATGTAAATATTGAGTAGGTAATTTAGCTCATAGTCCTAATTGAGGCAAAATTTGCCTGATAGCAAAGGAGTGAGGTCTTCAGGATGTGTCCTATTGCTGTCCCCTCCTTTTTCTTGCATGCCAGCACTTACTCCTCTTCCCAGCACAAGGCAGAGGTGGGAGGTGTGCTAGATGTGAGCACAGCAGTGACTGAGACAGCAAGTTTGGTACGGAATGTAATTTAAAGTACATAACAACTGGAGATGTCTCACATGGGGCCAGACCATACATGAATTACATGTGCACAGACAGAAGTTCTAATTGTGACAGCTACAAAGAGCAGACCCTGAGTCACTGGGAAGTGAGCTGGTTTCTGTAGATGACTCCTTTCAGAAAATAAATGCATCTCCTAAAAGACCATCTTCAGGAAACAATTCTTATATATGTGTGCGTGTATATACATGTAACAGTTCTGTACATAAATGCAGTTGTTTGAAATACACAGGATTTTCAGCAATGCTGTAACATTTATATAGTTACACAGTCACTATCTATTCCATATACACAAACATCCGCCTACCCAGAAAATAATTGTGGATAATTCAATGTTCAGATTCGATAATGGATGCTCAAATAAATATGAGAATTCCAAGCAAATTTGTGCAAATGAAAAAAGATTTCCTCTGACATAATGGCATGGTGCAAGGCTGTCTGTAATGAGCTGTAATTTGTCTGGAAGAGCATTTTAAAGGGGTTGATCCATCCACTGGAAGACCAGCAACTGCTCTGAGACTAGAAGCAATGAGCCAGCCTGCCTCGTCTCAGAGGAAATTACACCACAAGCAGGCCAAATTTCTGACAACTTCCATAAATTATTTCAGATTTTCATATTTCAAATTTCATCTGCATTCATCATGTGAGTTTGACTGGGGAAAAATGTCTAGGAGGAGCTCTGCTAGCATTCAGTGCAGCAGTCCCAGGAGCCTGCCCTGGGACTAGATAATTTAATTTAGTTTTGATTAGATTATTCTTGCTGCAGTCTACTGCCAATCTGAAGTATTGTGCCTTCTCTTCTACTTAACCTTCCTGCCCCATGCCTGCTCCAGCCTGCATGCAGCTCTCTGTATTGCAGAATATATTTGAACAATCAAACTTAGGAGTTATTATTTTGCTTTCCATTGTCCATCCTTATAAAAGCACACATCTTTCACTGGGTTCCCTCTTCCCTGAAATCAGATTACTTCTTTTTTTTAAGTTTGTAATATTGTTTACCATTTTCAGTGGAAAGTGCCCTGTAATTTAGGTGGAAAATCTAAAATCATTACTACATTTCTGGATGATGCAACATACCATAAATAAGGATCATTTCTGAAACAGCCATAATAATCACTGGGCAATACACATGAGAATCAGAACAGGTAAATAATGAATTCATCCATCTATTTAACTAAAAATCCATTGTTAGCCAAAGTTATTAATCAAATGTTTAGGTAGTGGTCAGTAGAAAAACAAAACACCACACCACCACCCTCCCCGCAAACTAGTTCCACAGTCTTTCTCTGAAAGTAATCCATTAGAAATGCCGAATATGAACTTTGGGCAAAAAAAATCAACCTCATAAACAAAACACATTTATGAAAGGAGTGTGGCAGAGCAACAACAAAACCCCTTCATGTGAAATGCATATGAATGACTGTAACATTATTACTAGCAGTAACAATATGCAATAAATACTTCTTAATGTATAGGCATTATTTTTCTCCATTTACAGAATACAACGAATTTATACATGTTTCAGGAGCAAAATATGTGTAACTCTCCAAGATGTAGTATGAATTATTAGAAACACAGATAAGGTAAACAAAGCTAATGCTGTTTTTTAAGTAATATCTATCACTTCCCTGTTATTGAGTTATTCCTTTTAACAATATAGGGGGGTTTGATGCTATGTGTCTGAACTGAAGACTTTAGATTCTTTATTGTTCTCCATTTTGATGAAAAAAATTGAATCGGGGACTGTTATATTGAGTTTTGTTCCGTAAATATACTGAAATCATATTTTTCTTAGAAACTATCAATAAATCCAGTATAAGAAAAGTAATAAGATACAAATATGAGCAGGACCTTTGCAAAGGAAATATTACAAAGAGTGTGTGCCCATAAAATGTATTAGGGAATGTGCTTTCTCCCTTGTGTTTGGAGAAAATGCAGAAGGAATTATGAGGAACCGTGTTATTTTTAATACAGATACAACACATGGAATCAGATGACTCTAACTGCTGAGGGATAATGTTCAAGAAAACTATGAAACATTAACTGCTAACATATAGATTGTTTTAAAAGGCTGTTATTTATCAGCTGGAAGATTTGTTTCTCATTACACAATTTACCAACACTAGGTTTCTCATTCCAAAAAGTGACTATATGTATACACACACATCTCTATGCACCCTCTGGATGTACACATGGAATCACGTGTGTAAATAAATATGTGCATCTACATGCGATTATATTATATGCATATCAACACTTAAATGTACAGGCAGGTCTATATTTTTTTAAGGTTACTCCTGTTAATCTAAGAAAAGACTCAACACCGACAAGATCTGGGGCAAACAGATTTTGATGAGAGGGAGGGACAAATTAAACACAGCAAAGGAAGCGTGGAATGTCCCACAAGGCACAGTCAGAGGTAAGAAGGAAACAGCTGTGTACTTGCTGCCTACAAGTCCCAACACGCAGACCTAACGTGTTGCATTTTTGTAGTAGCAGCCCTGCTGGAAACAAGGATTTGGATACATAGGAAAAGGCCTACAGACTCCAGAGTAGGGCTGCAATGGGCATGAGAAACCCAGAAAGGCTCCCCCAAATGTATGCATTTCTTGCCGTTCATGGAAGAATCTCCAGGGTGGCATAGGGGAGGAATTCTTCTGACATCATCTGGTTTTGTCTACATTTTATTAAAAAACAATTTACATTCAGCAATGGGAGCTGTCTTTAAGACCTATTGTTTTCTCTTGTTTCAAGCAGCATCAATGGCTCATTCCTGCCCTTCCTGAACTTAACAACCTCGGGCTCGGGCATTGTACGGCCGGCTCAGAGCCAGGAAGAATGTGCGAGGCAGCTCCCGGAGACCTGCACCTGATGTGGAGACCACGGGAGGCAGCATTAGGACTCATTTATTTCAGACACCTCCTGTCAGACTCTCTGTCCAACTTTTGGTGTGTCATTGTTACTTACATTTTTCTTACATCCGTTTGCAAGGGAACCTTATGGCACAAATGGTGTCTCTTGCTTTGCAGTGGACAGAAAAGTCCCTGTTTTCCCACATACATGAGTCAGAAGTAATACTGAGACTTCAAAGCCCTAAATACATGACAAATAGCATATCTGCAGCATAAATTGTGCTTCATTTGAAACATTGTCAGGAATATACATTATTATTATTTAGAACCAAAACCAAATTAAATAATTTCTATAATGGAAAATATTATAACAAGTGTATCCAACAAAGAAAAGTAGTCATTACTATATTTGTTAATTATAATATAACTTATAGGTATTAAAATTGACCAACTTTTTATGGGTTTCATAAGGGACATTCTTGCCTCCCCTTTCTTCCCTTCCCCTTCTGCCTTTTTCCCCAGTGACCATAAAGGTCTTCTTTCTGTATTCCAAAGCAGAAGCACTGGTCTTGCTTTTTTTTTCAGGGGGAAAGCTATAGCTTCTTGAATGAAGTTTCCTTCAATTTCTTGACTCATAGTAAATAAAAAAATAATATTTAAAAAATAATTTAAAAAAGGAAAGAAGAAGGAGGAAAGAAAAAGATGTATAACAACTTGTGCAGATAAAGCTGATAACTTTGACTTACTGGGCCATAAGGAACAGTGACACAAGGAATCATTTAAAGCAATTTGCCCATTTCCAGTACCTAGAGGTCTATGAAAGTGAGATGGGCTGTGCAAGGGTTGGCCTTTCTGTGAGGGCTCCCAAACAAACCTACAGGAAAGAACCAGGCACTCAGGAAGAGTTGGCTCCTAGGAAATCAAACCAAAACAACAAAACCAGTAAGCAGGCAAAGAGCTCAAATACAGGTGTTTTAAAAGCTTCTTTGGGAACAGGGTGTGATTGCAATGGGTGTATTTGCTGAACAGAACTGAATCAATTCAGGCACAGAGCTGCAACATAACATCTATTTCCAAAATGTCTTGTTAGAAAAGTGTGACTAAAAGTACATTTTCCAAAGACACAAGCTAGCAGGACATGCTCATACAAGCTTTTCCTACTGTAAAGGTCAAAAGAAAGAAAATATTTTCATCTGAATGTCTTGTCCTTTATGATAAATGTAGTGAACAAGTTATTTAATTAATAGGAAAATAAAACTTTCAATCCTTCATTTAAATAAAACCAGGACTCCAAGAATGACACACATCTGACACTTGGTAACAGTCAGTTTTATATGATCAAGTCAGAGCTCTAAAAGGATGAAATCTTGCTTGTAATTTTAAAAGTTAGGGTTATTTTCAAATCTAGAGATTTTTTTTTCAAAATATGGAGAGGAAGGTGGGGTTTTCTAACTGGAGATGACTTGGTGTTGAAGCACTGCTTTCCAGGAAGTATTACTAGCCCTCCCACATCAGACTGTGAGATGCAAATCACTCAGCTGCTCCCTACGTTGCAGACAACAAGGCTTCAGGAGGATTGTAGAGGAACTTGATATGGACAAATGTTTCTTTTCCTCCAGGATTAGACATGGAATCTATTAAAAAAGGATAGAAACTAGGTCTTTCAGGATAGCTAAGGTTTTCCCAACATAGGGCTGATTTCTCTTGGAGACTAGAAAAGGACCCTCAGCCAGCTGGTGCTTGAAGCATGGGATAGCAGAGAGAGAGCAGCCTGGGAAGCAGCCGCCCTGTCCCCTAGAGCCTGGGCCCGGCAGGACAGGGTCATTAAAGCAGCTCTGTCACCTCTTTAGCTTGCCTGGTGCCAGAACAGCTTGGAAAGGAGCGAGTCATAAAGTTTTTCCTAATTTTCCCTCTTTTTCTCCTCCCAGCAGGTCTTGGCCCCAAAACGAGTCCAGTTTTAATGGTTTTGAAGCTAATAAGGTAGCCCAATTTGTTAATTACTTTAGCATCACAGCCTTTCATTGTGCTGTGCAGCTGGTTCCCCTTTTTCTGAAAATAAAAGGGTCCTAAATCAAACAAAAATTGATGAAGTGACATTAAATTTGTGCCTGCCTCTCAGAAGCATTTCGTTTGCATACAATTTTGAAACAACAAAGCTTAGACTGAGCCCCAACTATTACACATTTCTAGAACAAAACAAAAGGTAAAATCTTGTGGACAGTCTTCAATTGTTTGGTTGGATTTTTTTATTGTGGGGTGGGTTTTTTTGTTTGTTTAGGTTTGTCTGTTTTGTTTTTTTCCTGGTATGTGGACTTCTGGATTTTCTCAGTGACTGGTAGCAAAACAGACCTTAACATCATGGGAAGGTTCATGTCATAGGATCTGTTACCTTACTGGAAACTGAGATAAGGACTTCTCACACACACACACACACACACACACAAATCTTTACTGATTTGATTTCCAGTTAAATTTTGCACACTGAAGAGCATCTGATTTTCCAGACATAAATCCAAACTTTGCAGTTCTAGATCTCCCTTTCTCTCCATAATGTCAGCACATGCCTCTGGATGAGCTCTAAGACAGGGGCCCATCCTCCCTGATCTCCTTACAGTAAACACTGAAATAGTAGTGAGGTAACCGTGTGCTTCTCCCAGCAGAGAATATTAACATTTCCAGCACCCAGGATCCTAAAATGCTTCTCAGCCTTACCCCCCAGCCATATGGCAAATCCCCAGCACTAAGGGTGCTGATTGAACCTGGCAGGGTCTGCACCAGCTGTCACCCCTGCACTCTGCACATTCTCTCAGTGTACTAGGATGAAATTTCAAACAATTTCTGTTCTAATGTATCTTGATTTCGTGTCGTGTGTTAATGAAACATGGTAAGCCTGCTGCAGAAAAAAAAAAAAAAAAAATGGGTAGAAAAGCTTCAAAACTTCAAGCAGCAAGCCAAGGGTTCTATAGAGCCTAAACAGACCCAGGGATATTAAACGTGTCGTGTGTTAATGAAACATGGTAAGCCTGCTGCAGAAAAAAAAAAAAAAAAAAAGTGGTTAGAAAGGCTTCAAAGCATAAACTTCGAAAATATTGAAAATATATGAATAAACTGTTCTGGGCAGCTCTAAGTATATTGTATAGTTTGGACACACACACTGGATGTGCAGCAGGGAAATGATCATGCTGATAGGTGGAGGCTGAAGGACTTGGGTAGGAGCAGCATCACTCCATGCATTTCACCCGTCAGCAGCTGTTCAAGGCTGGTGGGACAGCACTAGCCAGCCAAATGACACGCACGGGAGCAGAGTGGCTGTGGCTTTGAATGTTATGTTACATCTATAGCATGAGGCTACCTGTTAAGTGAATGGCACTGAATGTGGTGCACAAGGAATCTTGTGCTTCCTGGTCCAAGGGACTCCCACTGTGTACAACCAGCTTCCATTCTCTCCTGCTATAGCTATGCTTGCAGGAGAACACTTCATTGTGGAAAAGAAAGTGCAAAGCTAACCAGTGTCAGCAGACAGCCTTTCCTCATGAAAAAGAGCCACATGTGCCATGATTTTTTTGGGTGGCCCTTTACTTCCTGGGCAGAAATTCTGCTGAAGGATTTAGCAAGGCATATGATTAGGGCAACCTGTGTTAAAGGAATCCCTCAATAACTTTCAGTGCATGTTCAGTTCCCCATAGCTGAGGCTATTGCTGCCAGCTGCAGTGCCACCTGCTCAGGTGGGTTTCCTCTGCTTTCCCTGCCTCCCTGCCCAGCCTGGCCTCCCACACATCCAGGCACTAGGGCCACATCTTACAAGGTGCTTAAACACTGTTAGGTGATTAAAGCCAATCTCCAATGTGGGACACGGAAGTTTCAATGCCCTATCATCAGGTCACACAGTCTGCAAACCACTGGACTAATTTGTTGTAGATAATGAAGACAATAATGCTACATATTCTGGGCAATTGTCTCTCTCTCTCTTTTTTTTTTTTTTTTTTTTTTGTGTGTGTGTACACATCTGCAGAACCAGGGTGACTCAAGTCTTCCCAGTAAGCACAAGCAAAATTCAATTTTTCAGTTGCAGCAGAGCAGCTCCCTGGCACCAGTTTTATTGGATGACTCAGAGCACCAAGGCTGAGTGTATTCCCATGGCCCCACTCTCTGCATATCCACCCCTGCTCTCCTCTTGCCTTTGCTCCTGCCCTGTTCCCAGCTCTGAGATTCAGCATCCAGCCAGAACAGGTGGTAGAGGCACTGCAGTGCGTGGGGAGGACAAGAAACCTAGTCATCTCCCAGCTCCATCTCTGCCTTCCTCACCCTGGGTGAGGACCCTGCTTTGTGCAGGACTCCTCTTTGTGCCGGAGCAAGGGCTGACCTGCATTTGCATGTGGGTGGTGTGGGCCAGACACAACCACAGCTCCAGGCTCCTAGAACTTTGCAAGTGCCCTCTGCCCTGAGCAAGCGTTTACTTCACTTACTCCTGGATCTAATCCTGAATTTAGATGGCTTCTCTCTTACTTTTAATTCTTGCAGGTTTAGCAGTGGATGCTTCTGACGCTGCAGGGCTCACATGACTTTCTGCTTTAAATACAAACACAACAGTATTTCTCATCAGCAAATCGTCCAGCTAAAAGTAAAAGCCATCCTGGAGTGTTAGGTCAGGGCTGACTTCCAGCACCCTGATCCTTAGGACAGTGAAGTACATGCCATTTTTGGGAACTTGTGGCTCTGCTTGCTGTAAAGGGTAATCCTTTAACACCAGACAGGAGCTGGGGGAAGGACCCTTGTGCAGATGGCACCAGGATGGCAGGAAAAATGTGCTTTAGTGAGACACAGTAATTACTCAGTCTGGGCTGCTTGATTTCCTGCAAGAACCTGTTTCTTCCAGCAGAGACTGTTTGTTAAGTTTTCTTTCCAAGCAGTTTAGCTAAATGAGGGTTATTTTAAGCTTTCAACAGTGTTTCCAGATCTGATTCAGTGAAATTTATTATAAAATTTGAAATGGCTGCTTGTGTTTCCTTTCCTGAGATGAAAATACCACACACACAGCGAATGCACCACATTCATTCTTCCTCCCTGTGTGTTTTCTGAGGACCACAAGAAACACCTACTGAATGTCACCAGACATTGATCTCTGCTGGAAGGGCCAACAGAGTTCTGCACTCATCTGCTTTCCTGTTCCTCTGCCTTCTTTCCCTTCCCTTCTACATGTGCAATCAGCCATGGGCTGAGCTGAAGTGGGCGGGTGGGTGGCCACACTTCGCTGCACGGGCACTCCCATGGGTGTTGCCCTGAGTGTTTATGGGGTGCTGCAGAAAGGGGAGCAGAGAGACAGAGAACTTTTGGCATCCTTAGCTCCTTCTTGCCTGCCCAGGAAATCTTTGTTTCTTACCAGCTGACTTTTCCCCTTCCAGTTTGGGAATGTAGGTCTCATTAATTAGATTAATGGGAGTTGACTGTATGTACAAAGAGGACAATAGGTCCCTAAGACGAACCATGCCTCCTTTGGGGAATGTCAGTACAAATGGAGAAGGCACGTAGATTTGTTGTAGTCTTTTTAGATGTCAGAATTCTACCAGAACAACAGCGTGGAGGCTGCTGGCAGCTCTTGTAATGGGAAATAATTATCAATGGCCAGCGAGTTGTGTGAATGTCTGAGAGTAAAGGTTTGTCCTCATGGCTACCCAGTTAGTAACACATTTGCAGGTAACAAAAGTTGATCTGTGAATATCATGTTAATAAACCAAAGCTGAAAACAGAGTAGGAGCATTTTTTATTAGTAGCTTGAGTAAGTAGGTCAAATTCAAGCCTCCTATTCTGTTTGTTTTGGGGTTTTTTAATTAGTTTTGGTTTTTTTGTTTTTGTTTTTCTGTTCAGAGGAAGAAGTGGCTTAGTGAGACACAGCTGGTAGGTTTTAATCAAGCTCCCTCATAACCAACAGGGCAGAACCCTGCTGCAGTACAAGAATACAAAACCCCAACAGACAAACCTCCTGTTGGCTTCACAAATCTCAGATATTCCTCCCAGGATCTGCAACCTGCTGTTCCCTCCCAGCCTGCCTGGTTGCCATCTCACTTTGGAGCAGCCTGGAACACCCACCTCCCCAAAGCTGGGTGCCCAGTATCTCAGTAAAAAATATCCCTCAGAGGCTGTCACCAGTCCAACACAAACCAGATAATTTTGTTTGGCTTTTACAGCACTAAAACATACCCGTTCTAGCCAGGATAATAAAAAAGGCCTGACTTTGCTTAGCTGCATCTTTAAAGAAATGTAATTGTCTACTAAAGATGAAGTGAAATTTTGTCATTTCAGGCTTATACAGAACTGCATTTATTAGAAAATGAAGTCTACATTTGATCAAGAAACTATTGCTTCTTATTAGTCCTTTCTGAGCCATCACAAGTAAATATGATATAGATTATTTGAGGAGATTAGGAGGCTGGGCAGATTGGTTTCTTGATCAAGGTTATGCTGTACTCATTATGCAGCAGCACATCTGGAATGGTCCAGTAGTACCCTGAGAATTCCTAATACATTAATAGGACTTACACCTCCTATAATTGCATTTGGCTGATTAACTTTCGTCCAGCTGGTCTTAGCTGAATAAAAAGGTATTTTATAAGCTTGTTATATAGAAGTAAATTCTGAACATCTTTGGCATGTATCTCGCCAACTTCTATTCTGACCTGAATAACTCAGTTTCTGGCAGCTTTTAGCACAGATGAATTTAAAATACTCATCACAAACATTAGTCTCCTTGAGCCTGAAACTTCCAGATGTATAGTCAAGACCATATGCCATGAGGAACTATTATGTATCATTTTGTTATTAGTCATTTTAATAATCAACCCTAACTGTCTCTCTATACTCCTGATGGGAGTTCAGTACTTAGAAGCTTATAAAAAAAATGCAGGGTTAGATCTTTGCCCTTTCTAAGGGCCATAGTTTTAGACCTTTGGTTTAGATGCTTTTGTTTCTGCAGCTGAATGCTTTCCAGATCGCAGCAGTCTGTTTGCTCTTTGAGGAGAGAAGGAAGAATCCACACATTCCCCACCAGCTTAAAAAGCGAAACCCCTCTTTGTTCAACAGCAAACAAGGCGGCTGAAGATCAATTCTTCTTCTCCTACCATTAGGTGTCACTGCAGTAAATGGAAATTAAAGACAAATGGTTTGAAAAGAGGAATCATGGCCAAAGATTATTCTGTGAGAAAAGAAATAAATAAAACTATAAAGTAAATTATCGCTGTATTCTATATCTATACTTCTTTGCAAGCTGGTTTTCGAAACAAAACTCAGCTTTTTTACTCCCTGCGGTCTGAAATGATTTGGAAATACTCTAAACACTTCCAGAAATTACTTAGAGATCGTGTTGTAAAGGTATAATCAAAGTAGATTTAAAATGTGTAAGCAGTATTCCTTATATGGTTTCACACAATTTAGTTATTTTATTAAAACTGTAAATGCTGTGAAATACAGAGAGTTCATCAGGAGATCTGATCTGTACTCATGAGTCTGGAGACAGGAAAAGAAAATGCAGATGGAACAAAGTGTTTGTAAATAGTCCAGTTCTCCAACTGCACCTTTAACAAATGGTTTCTTTTTACTTCTGCAGAGACATTTACAGTTTTTGCAATCAAAATACCAAAAAAACCAAGTAGCATGTAATTTTTTTCTAAGATTTGCAAAATACTGCCAGCATAATCACTTAAATAATTAATTTTATGTTTCCTAAGCTACAGTTCACACTACTGTGTGCTAAAAGCAGTTATTTATTTTTCAACAGCTGTATTTTTGTGCTGCTCATTATTCCCTCTTAAAGGGACAGATGTTACTCACATAATTCTTGGACACCAAATCCCCTTAAAAGCCACATTTTGCTCCTTTCCACCCACCCTTTGAAGCACAAACTTAGCACCCACTGAGTCCAAGAATTACTTTTAATCTGCACACAGAGATTGGACCCCAGCTGGCATTCTGGGTTCCTGAAGGACACTGAATGTGCTGTCAAGTGCTGGGTTGTCCTCCAAGTACTGGCAACCAGTTGTCAAGTAAACACAACTGTTGTAGTTCTGAAGATCCAAAATGAGAACTTTTCAAATAATTTCATTTTAATTTAATTAGACTTTCCATTTGCAATAAAGTGGAACACATTGAGCTTATACTATATTTTATCAACTTCAGTAGTTTGTAATGAAAATAGCATTTCAGTAAACAATCCTTTCACCCATCCTCCATACAAAAAAAGCCAGCAAAAACGTGGAATATTGCTCAATACTGCAGGACCATTCTCTGCTGGCTCTGCTCAGCTCTTGCTCTGGGAAGACCTCACCAACCTCCTCCATGAAACTGTTCAGACTAATTTTAATCATCACTTAATTAATAATTTGCAACTCTGTATCCAGGGTTTTAATTTGTTTGATTGCTTAACATTCTTATATGGTGAAGAAAGCTCACATGTATGCTTGAAATAATGGTTTTAATTTTGGACATATGCGATGAAACAGAAAAGAGAAGTCTGTGGTTCATTCTATGTTCCTGCTGCTGGAATAGAATTGATCTTCACGTGATCTAATTCAGTGCCTGGAAAGTTTCAAAAAGACCTGAAATGTTTTTATTTTCTTCTTGCAAAGAGTCCCTGTAGCAGCTTAATGTTAAAAAAAATACTAAGTAAATTAACAATTTTTTTAAAACCCCCAGAGAATATTAAATAATGTTGCAGCATAGGAATATGCTGTCATTTTCTATGCATATATATGTATACATATGAATATGTATATACAAGCATATATTATATATTTATATATATAACACAAAATGCATGCACATACATACACACACATGCATATATACCTATGTTCACATATTTCTGCATTTTGCATCTAAAATGACATTTCTTTTGCATTGAATAATTTAGCCGCTGTCCTATTGTAATGGCTTATATTTTGGAAGATGAAGACAAACTGTTCAGACCTTGAAAAACACATGGGCTACTCAGATAGATGGCATCTGGGAGGACTCCGAACTCCCTCAACATTCTATAGGGAAAAACAGAGCCAGGTGCATTTCTTCCTAAATCAAATTAGCTGGAAGATGCCACATCCAATTGTAGTAAATTGATGTGAGAGTTTGTGATGTCTATAGCAGATCTTACAACAAAGGTCAATGTGCGGAGACAGACAACAGGCTGGGATACAGCAACTCATAGTGGAGCTGCTCTAACAAAAGCAAAGAAGATGTAAAATGCAATTAATTTTTTAATGGGAAAAATACAATCTAATGTATTTTAATTAACCCAACCCAATAATTTGTATCATTAAAAAAGTTAATATTAAATGGTGTTTGAGTCATTTTGAGACACACGATTAGAAGATAAGTTTTACTTTAAAAAATAACAATGGATTTAATGTGATCAAGCTACAGAATAAAATCAACCTGGATTATATGAACAGGGAAGCTTGGAAAAGAACACAAATGTGGTTATCTATTAGATAAACTCATGGAAAAAATACTGATGTATGTCAAATATACCTGTCATTGTCATCATTTTAAATCATCCTGGTTGACATCAACAAGTTTATATCATGTTTTATGACACTTAATTATCCCTAATTTTATTTAATTATCTTCACAAGACATCGAAAGCAATTCAAATGTTTTCTTAAATAAATGATGAGAAAACAGCAGTTAAAGAGAGGGTACATATATATTCCATTCAGAAACTACAGTTACAGGAACGCTGAGGTAACAAAGTCAAACACTTAAGCCTGTATAGAGAGGGCTTTTTTACTACTTAAAAATGCAGGGTTTTCTTCACAGAATTCTTGCCTTATTTGTTGTACTAAATAAATACATTACAAAATTGCTATTTTTTTACATCTTCATTCCCAATATTTGTCATATGGTGTTCAAAATCTGAACTGAAGACTTTTGTTTCTTTGTGAGTGCTTATCTCTAGCTTTCATCGCGGTACCTAATTGCTTTAACAAATATCTATGGATTTGTCCTTGCCAAATCTGAAAAAAACCCAGATGATGTGGTTATTCCCATTTTACAGATGGAAGATGAGGACTAGAGAGATCGACATAAAAATTGCTAAACCTGGGTGCCCAAACTGAGATTTTTCAGGGTTTTTTATCACTTTAGATGTACACTGCCCAGTCAACTTCTATCGTATCTGTGACTCGTCCACAAATTTCCCACCACTCTTGGGGCTATTTGTGGGTATTTTCACACATATCACAGTTTTGATGTACAGATTTGTGACCCTCTTCTGTAGCAGAAGAACCATGGGGAGAGCTGAAGCATGGGCAGAAGCTCCTTGCAGGCTTGTTCACCTCATTTTTGAAGGGTACAAGATTGACAGATGAGATGCACCAAGGAAACATCCAGCTCTTACCCACTTACATCAATACGAATGAATCCACTGTTTCTTGGAAACTCCAGAATAGGTAAAAAAAAATTCCAATGAAGCCACAGAAATGAAGTGTTATGAAAAATTCAAAGCTGAGTTTTGAACAACCCTTAAAGCAATTTTTTGTATCAGCTCCTTGGCTAGAATAATGAAGAAACTGATAGCAATGATCAGGGCAGCACATTTTCAGACCCCAGGCACACACCACTGAAATATAACACCAGTATTTAACCAGGCTGATGTTTTTCACTGGTTCATACTTCAAACATATTTTTAACTTGTGTGCTTGATTAATTCCTACATTTGTATTTTAAATAATTTTGTTGCAGCAAAGATAAAAGAACTGCACTTTGCATTTCAAAATACATTTCTGGGGACTGGATTGCTCAGAGGACTGGGACAGAATCCTTGTCCTTTCACTCCTTCCCTGCCAATTTTAATTCAGGCAGGCCAGTAGTGGACAAAATGTCGCTCTGGATGTCACCTTGGCAGTGTGAAGTACTTCAGGGACTCCATCCTGGCTCCTAATGGCCAAGTGCTCCTTCCATACTCCTTTCCCTGCCGCGCCCAAGGCCATTATATTCAGAGCGTCACCATGGAGGCCAAGAGGTGAATGAGCCCGAGAGTTAAATTACCTCTCAGCTGCAGAGAGTAATTCTCCTAGACAAGAGGGAGTGCACTGATGCGGTAATAACACCACAAGTTCTCCTCCCTCCTTGTTATCATCCTGAAGGTAGATATTCCCTTGTTTTTCAGTTTACTGTAGGAGATGTGTCGTCTGCCGACCTGAGGACAGCAGTGACAGCTCCATATTTGTTACTGCAAAGGAGACCAGCAGCTGCCAAGAAATGAAAATGTAAGAAAACCAGTTTTTCTGTGATGGACACAATGTTAGAGTTGGACAAGGTGCAGGTGAATGGAAGGGTCCATAGACATAATGGGACTAGCCCTGCAGGCAGCTTCTGCAAGGCTGTGGTGCAGTCCTACTGTTCATCCACGAAATGAGAGCCTGCCCTGAAAAACTGGGAACCATGCCTGGACCTGGGTGCTCTGAAAATCAAATTTGCCTGTAAGAGAGTTAGAGGACTTTGCAGTAGCTGGGAAGGGGCTCTTGCCTGACACCAACAGCCACAGTACATCCCATTGCGTGCAGCCTGAATAAAGGTGCAAGAGTTATCCACAACTGCCTGCATGTGGGGCAGGTCACCAGGAGCTGTCAGCAACTAGCTGAAAAACTAGATTCACAGCCACACAGATTAAGTAAAACATAACTCAAAATCCTACAAATTAATAATGTTTAGAACATCCAATGTAATTTAATTTCAAAAGAATTTATTATAGCAAAATTTGACTGACACAAGTGACCGTACTTTGCAGAAACCATCTGTCAAAGTTTCCTGTGGAGAGGAAAGCCCTGTAGTTCTGCACAGTGCTAGGACCCCTGGCTTGCATTACAGCATCTTCCTGGCATGGGAGGAGCACCCATACATTGGGCTGATTCTTCATGGAGTTGTTAAGACAGTTTTAGAAACAGATTGCAGCAGCTGTGGAAAACAAACCGGTTGCCTTACACCAGATGTTTTGTCCTGACAGCCCATGCACATACTAATAATGCAGTCCTTATACATGCTGAGGAGGAAGGATAACTTTGAGGGGCAACAGTCTGGAACAGCACGCTGGAATTTCCTCTGCCTGTCAGCACAGCCTCGATGTTATTTGTAGTTTTTATGTATCAGTGCTCTGGTATCTCTTTCCATACAAAATTAAACATTGTGAAAGAGTAATTTTTTTCCTGGCTTCCTAAGGAAATGAAGCTCGTTGTAGTAATGTGTGTCTGTCTGTGTCCTTCTTTATCGTTTTTGTAATAACTTCTGAGCTCCTTGGCTGATTTCAACCAAGTTTGATCAGTAAGAGATTCAAAAGTAATTATGTTTCCACACATTGCGTGAAAATAGACTGCCAAACAGAGAAGCACAGACTTCCTACTGATAGGAAGGCTTTAGCTCAAATTTCACTTCAGAGAGACCAAGTCGAGAAAGTTCTTGCCAATGCCCGACACCAGAAAAAGCTTCAGTAGGGCATTATACCTTCTTAGCCAGCAGTCTGTCAGCCCTGAGACATAGCCCGAGCTACTTGCTCCTACTGAAGACAGGCAGGGTTACTTATCAAGAGAGGGGAAAATCACATCTATAGTTTTACCCAATCTAGTGACCTTCTGACCCAAACCAGGGGGTCTTTGCTGTGTCTCACCCCAGTACCAACTATACCAGGCTCCCTTTCCCTGTGTGCCACTTCTGGCACCCACAGAACTCTGTGCTGAGCCAATTCAGTGCACTCAATTGGCAGAAAAATAACCTAGCAAAGAAAAAAGACAGCTTTTTGCAGGGTTAGAGAGTTGAATTGGCTCAGCACAGGAGCTGTTAAGCACGAGGTGGGAAAGGGAAGAGCTGGTGGTAGGACAAGGGGCAGAGGGAAAGGTGGACTGGGGGAAGATGGAGCAAGATCTTGCCCTATCAGAGCAAGCGAGTTATTAGGTAGGTTCAGCCAAAGAGTATCGACAGCTGTAATTGCACATGCTACACTAATTACAGAAACACAAAATAAGCAGCTGTGAATGAGGGTGTTCCACACTGACTCCTTTGCATTTATTAGATCATGCATGGAAATTAACAGGTTGGTGTGTAGATCCAAGCCGTGACACAACAGGACAATAACAGATACTGAGATGATGTCTTCTTGAAGGTGACCCTCCTCTGAAGTAGTGACATTCAGGTAGCACAAGAGATGACATGATTTCTCTGGTGTCTTTCTGGAATTTTGACTGAAACTTAATTAGTCTGTCTATATTTAACAGTTATGCCAGTTCAAGTATATCTCATGATGGTTAAAACATGCTCAGGGGAAACACAGCTATATAAAAGACCTCCTGGAGGGCTTACATAAAGAGTTGGAGAGAATAAAAAGACAAAGCAAGAATGTTTCTTGTGCTGACACATCCAATATCCAGCAGCACTTACACAAAACTGCATTTAGTGCCCTTCTACTGCCACTGAATATGCATGCATTTCCCAAAAATGTTTATGCTAGGACAAGCACTTATTGCTGAATCCTCAAAACTAAACACCTCCTAAATAAAATCAAATCAGACTTTCAGAGAGATTTCAAGTTAATGATGGGCATTTTCTGTGAGCATTTTCCAATAAAGCAAACTGATATCATTAGAAAGAGGCTTTTCAATCAAAACACTTACCCATAAATTCTCCATGGCTTTCTGTATTTTCTAATGAAAAATGTCAGTTTTTTTAAACCAAAACTGCTCATTTTGCAGTTTTATTAAAAACTACCGGAGAAAACTGGCAAGGCAGACTTCTCCACATACAGAAAGGCCATTTGTCTACCCAGAACTTTTATTTAAACAATTTTTTTTTCTGGCTCCTAATTTTTTAAGAACATGTGCATTTATTTAATCTTAGTGTCATACATAGATCATCAGCTTGTACTTCTGTCTCCTGTAACACCAGCCCCTGAACTGAAGCCTGGTCAGTGGAAGCACAAAACAAGTCTGTTCTTGTCTCAACCCAAGCTCCACTGATCAACTCAAATGCCAAGGCTGGATGAGGGTTGTTGAGTCACTCAGCTGGGATCTGACACAGGGAGTGTGGTTGTGATGTGTGGTCTGACACCCTACCACCCTCCCCAGCTCAGAAGTGCTCCTACGTGAGTTTTTAAAAGCTGATTTTACCTTTTTTCAAGCAGTTGCAGCCTCCATAGGGAAAAACACATCTTGACAGAGAACTGCAATAGTCTAAGGATCAGGAAGGAAAGGAAGGAAATTTAGAAAGAGCACTATCTTGGATAGACAAAATATGTGCCTAGAAAATATTGCCTAGATTAACTGAAAGTGCAGGTATGAGAGAAAGGGATATTTAGAAATGCAAGTGTTGTTAGCAGTTCTTGTAGCTCCTGCTAGCTGATGTGGTGAAATGGGTGAAAAGTTAAAAAAAAAAAGGACAAGAAAACCTTAGAAATTTTTATTATAGCTTTTGGTTGCAATCTGATCAAGAAGTCAAAACCATTCATGCCTCTGTTATAATTATGAGTGTTGTTTCTGGAGTTTAAATTCTGCTGTTTTTTCAGGATTCAGACAGAATCCTTTCCAGTAGAGGATTAAAGATCTGTTCCCACTGAGGTCAATGGCAAAACTTAGCAAAGCAGATGCCAGACTTGAATCAATACAGGAACCATGCCCCATTTTCAGGTTATTAAAGCAGTTGTGATTTTTCCAGCATACAAATTTCCTGCAGGAACTTTTTCTTTCTGCATTTAAAAAAAATTCTGATCAATTCCTTTCTCCCCTTGAAAATTCAGATGCATTTAGTGAAACGCTGTGCTGAAACAGAGTGTATTTATTGACAATGAAATGAGAGCAGTACACTTCCAAGCACTTTAAAAATAACTCCCTTCGATTAGTTTCAATGCAAGGATGATAGCACAGAAGATTATTTTTCTGTTGTAGTAAATTATTTATGTGAAAGTTGTTTTCCTTTTAACAAGTAAATCTTCCTAGACACAATTGCATTAGGTCTCTCGAATTTCATAATGGGGTTATCAATGAATGCACACAGGGTTTCAAGGTAAGCCTCAAGTGCAGCTATGCTCACGTGGTGTGGAAAATCAGCTGCCTTATTTCCATGGACATGTTCCTTCCCCAGTGGGGGAGAGAAAACCAGCGGCTGCTACTGTGGGATTTTTTTCTGTTTAGCACTTGCTCTTTGTGGGAAACAGTGTTGGATTAAGCAGTGGCAACAAGTTACAGCCCTTGCAGTGAGATCAGCACCCAAGTCTAGACCTGAGCTCTCTTTTGCAAGCTGCACCATACTGGGAGCCTTTTGCCAGGAGACTGTCCCATATAACTCTGTGCCACTTCACACCTGCAGACCCTGCCAGGACATGATGGGAGGGGACACAAGTAAAAGGATGGAGAGGAGTGGTAAAGCAGTAGTCAAAGCCCTATCTCCTGAGTCCCACACCAGATCCCTACCCACAGGCATTATGGTCCCTCAGGAGATGTCTGTCAGCCTCTGCACCAGATATCAGTATATATGTCCCTATTTCAGCACTAAAAAAAAAGAAAAAAATCTTGCCTTCCTTCTGCTGTTCCTTTCATCTTACTATGGACAAGTTGATGATACAGCAATAACTGCCCCCCACTAGATTTTGGGTTCAGTCCTCTGGAAGTTGTTTAGTAGCACAACTGCAGAATCCTCTCCAGACAAATTTTTCAGAAGGTAATGCAAACTCAGGTACAGTATTTTAATATCTTCCTTGGACATCTTTACATGCATGTGGGCTCTCTATGTAGTACCAAGGATTAACTAAAAACGATCAAATTTGTATGGTACATGTACAACTCTTGCTACGTAAAGTAATATGGCATCTCAAGCAAATAGATGTTAGACACAATAAGCACAGTGTCTAAAGGTCAAGACAAAGGCACCATTAAAATGTACAAGGAAGGAGTGAAGCTCAGACTTGGCTATGGGGAAGAATGCGGAGATATTTTTGGCTGTATTTGCTTTAAACATCAGCTATCAAGAAAAATCAGGCTTCTTGCTAAGGGAGAGTGACTTCATAGACATATGACTAATGTGTTGCTCCCCAGGGATGAGAACAGAAGGAAAAGGATCAGCATAACCCCAAAGCCTGCTTTGAGGAGCAGTTTGTCCTCAAAAACAGCCCGGTAATACACCTAATGAACATAAGCAGAGGAAAGAAACTGAGTTCAGCAAGTCAGGGGAGCCTCCCAGCAGGATCCCCAGCTCCTGTGACCCAGCAATGCTCAGGTGGAAACTACAGTGCAGTGAGGACCTGCTCAGACTTTCAGATGGACTTTGGGCTTTTTGAACACACTGGGCTGTTTTGATCACTGTTTTCCAAAGTGTCAACCAAATACCCCTGGTGCCTACCATGGCAGAATAAACTTCTCGTTCTCTTCCCTAATGTTGTCTACGTACCAGTGGGGCCTCCAGGTGGTTGGAGAGACCCTGTTTCTGCCTTTCCTATGGAAGGATCCAATCTTGTCCAAGGCAGGGAGGTGAGGAAATCCTGGGAGGACAATGCTAGGCCTCATTCACTGATGTAGTCCGCGAAAATCCCTTTTCCCAGGAGCTGCCTGGCAAGGAACAAGCAGAGGGAGATGCTGGGCATGCAGCTGCAGGCACGACTGTGCAAGTAACCACATCCGAGAGCAGGACACCTTCTGCACCAAATGCTTTGGTAAAAGCAGCTTAGCTGTTCACCATCTGGGCAACACCTGAGCCCATTTGCTGTACAGTAGCCTTGGATCTTCCCTTGCTCTGACTGTGAACAACCCTCTCTTGTGCAGACCATGAAAAGCATAGCCCACTTGTTTTTCTGCACCACTGCTTATAGCTAAAGTAGGGAGGGAGCGTTGTGCACCTTGTTTGCAAGTATAGGAAGGACTACATCAATTAGCTGAATAAACAGGTATTTATTCCAGATCTGCAGTGTCAATGAACTGAGAAGACAGTCTGAAGTGAGCAGTCTCATCATCTGCAAAATGTTCTACATTCTCTCTCTTAAGGCACTCAGTTCAGAAATACCTATCAAATATTTGAAACAGCATCATATTTTCTAGGAGACCATATCTTTAATATCAAAACAGATTTAATGTTCAACCACAAATAGCAAGGTAGTGAGAGCTAAGTCAGACATCGGGCAATGTTTTTCTACAAACTATGGTCTCTCTGAGGGGCTCATGAGGAAGAGGAGTGTTTCTGTGGGAGGCAGAGTGCCTGTCACTCACCTTCCCGCTGACATTGCAGTGTGGTGATGCTCAGGATTCCACCCCAGCAAGGTGAGGAGGAGGGCAGTGAGCAGCCCCAGGACCAGTGGCAGCTGGGTCGCAGCGCCACTGACCTCTGGCTTCGATGCACCGAAAGCCGCAATTCTAAATAAATTTCCAGATTCGAGCTTTTCTCAAGAACTGGGGTGTTTGGTGAACTCTCAAAACTGCCAACACAATATATGTGTCTATCAAAAATATTGGCTTGATAAAAGCAGACGGTGACATACAATACCCAGAAGAGCTTCTCCTAATTTGCCCTTGAGAATTTAAACTTTCAGACAGCCTCTCTTGGGAGTGTAACTCTTCTGGAGGGAATCACAGTTTGCATTTTAAACCTCTGAATTGAGGATTTGGAGATCTTTTTCCTTTTTCCATTCAAATACAAACCAGAAAATACATTCAGTATATTTATTTAGACTAGTTTAATCTCTCATGCAGCTATGTATATATTTTTATTTTCTGAAAGCTTATCTTTATTTCCTACTTTGTTTTAAAGCTGATTATGAAAGAAAAAAAATGTTAATTAAACAAACTAAAAAGAAAATAGAATTAAACAAATGGCAGAAAACAATTGAACACATTATACATGCTTCTATTGTGATTTTATAATAAAAATGTTGATGCAATTAAACAAATTACTTTCATTCATAGTGGTTCTTGTAATGAGATGATGTGTTAGGGCAAGAGACAAGTTTTGAAATTGGGCTTTTTTAATTACCTAAGCACAAAGTTTAGGAGCTTAAGAAGAACAAATTATATCCTTGTAGTTTCTGGATTGTATGAGTCATGACTTGGGGAAATGTTCTGTTTTTTTTCCTTTATTTATTACAAATAAATCACTGAACACCAAGAATTAGTGAAATGCATTGTACAAATAGGTGCTGGCTTTTCTACACTATTTTTTCAGCAGCATGTGCCAAACAGTCTGCATCTTTGATGGAACAGATCTTAATTACAGATGGGCCAGAACTGCTTTTCAGGGTCAAATCTGTCCTGATTTTAAAAGGTTTCTTATTGATTGAAAGTGGATCTGAAATCAGGCAGAGCTAGACAAGGCCCAGTCATCAGCAGATCCCATTATGCCGAGCAGAGGGACTTACAGCCGGAGCTCTGCATGGCCCCTGCACGTTAAGCATATGCTTTAGTGCTTTGCAGGACTCGTGCCAGAGATCTCCATCCTTTACAAGATGGAGTTACCAAGCTGATGGACATACATACTCCAAAATAGGGCACTGTAGCAGAAAAAGCAGCAGATCAGAAACCTTAACTGAGGGCTTCTTTTCTCCCGAATGGGCAAGAACAGGGGGGTCCTCTCAAAAGCACCCATGGTTAAGATAAAGGGGATTGCAGCACTGTCACTCAGAGCAGCCACATGCAGTGCATCCTTTCTAATCCAAAAGAAAAGAGATTTGAAATGCTGATAGACCTTACTAATAGACATAGGCTGCAAACAGACTGTGGAAGAGAAAAAAGCTCCTCTTATAACAGCAGTGGGTGCTACACCTTGCAAGCTAGGGATGTGTATAGGTAGCCAAATCTTTCTGAGGAGAAAAAAAATGAGATATAAACAAGGAAGCAAACATAGATTTCTTAAAAAATAGGAATGCTGGATGCATGAGATCTCAGGGGTGATGAAGAGGACACATGCAGACAATGCCAGCTCAGCCTTAGAAATCCTTGTAAGAGATTCTGATTTGCTCATCCCTCCTGCTTTCATTTTTCTCCTGTCTTGGGTGAAGGGTTTGTGTTTAATAACATCATTTGCATCAGTGTGTCCCAGCTGACCAAGGTACTAGGGCTGGGAGAGATTAGCATGGTAATCTCATTCTGATGGATAAAATTAGCAAAGATATTCCCCTGAATGGAGAGCTGCCATTGGCGAGCTGCCGTGCTTAGAATCAATTACTAAATTACTTTGAGCTCTAAGTCGACAGTAACAGAAAAAAATTGGCATCGACCGAAGTGAAATAAGATAAAAAATATGCGATCATTAAATCTCTCGCTACTATTCACAAATGTGACTCACAAGAACTGCACAAAAAATAAGGCAGAATTTAATTTTTAACAGTGGTCCCTGTCAACATTTCAACCAGAGCTGCTCAGTGCATGGAAACATGGCTCATCTGTGCTGTCCAGCTGCAAGGAGGAAGAGCTGGGCTGCTTGCAGCTCCCTCCCTGTGCTGAATGGGGCACATCATGGGGATCAAAAGCCAAAAGACCAGATTCTCTATGTGCACGTGGAGTGGGAAAGAGAAAGGCTTTGCCAAGGCATGAAGCCTTCCTTCATGCTGTAATTATGTACCCTCTGTGTAAGTGTATCCTGTGTACTTAACACTTCGCAAGCATAAAGAAGGGTAGGTCCCTGCCCTAGAGACAGCACAATCTGGAGGCTTTTCTGTGCACACACACAAGAACGTACAAAATTTACAGTAGTGAGTAGTCAGGGGTTTGCCCAGATTAAACATGGCCAAAATCTCTGTTCTTCACTGTATACAGACCTTCACTACCCATTTGACATACTGGGCAAGGCAGAAGGGCTCTGCAGTGATGACGACGGTCAGAAGGACCAGCATTTGCTTTGTTATAGTTGAGCTTTTGGAAGTATCTACAGAATTCAGACAGCTTGTTTTTGACTGCCCCAGTTGAGAGCAATGGCACAGGCTGGCTTTAAGAAAATGCCGGACTTCTGAAGCTTCTCCAGTTGAACAGATATACCTAGGGACTTCTCAGATCACCAACTGCTTCTACAGACCTTTTAAACTGAAGTCACAGAAGATGCAGATAAATACTCAGCCTGTCTTTCTGGAATAGAGAAAATGTGACAGAGAAAAACAAAATGAAAAATTACCATGTTACATAGAATGTAGGACATGGGACAGTCTAGTTTCAAGTATCACCCGCTACCTTAGCTACAGTTATGAAATAAATGAGCTTCAGAATGAAAAATATCCAATTAACACATGACCACTAGGATATCAGGGGAGCAGAAAAAAGAAATATGAAAGAACCTTTTATCAGCTTTAAACACCAGGAATCACAGCAGCATAAGTAATTGATAATATTATTAGCACAGTATACATATCAGCTGTCGGGATATTATGAAGGCTGAATCCAATCTCTGTTGAGGGAGTCAGGGTCAACATCATTAACTATAGATCCTGTCCTGGTTTACATATAGAGCCCTCAGGCCAAGTGTCTGCCAGATACATCTCTATAGATGTGCATAGCTATAGGACATACAGGGGGCTAATCACACACATCAGTAATAGACAACAAGCTTTTGTTTATCTGAAGGTTTACTGGAATTAACTGATTAGTGTCAACTTGACACAATAACTTTTGTCTACAATGTAGTAGATCATTTTGATGGTTTTATTGATGGAGTGTTGTCTAATGTAAATTGTAAGGGCGGTTGAATGAAGTAGGAAACATTTTAGTTAAACAGATATTGAAAAAGCCACTAGCAAACATATCTTTAAAATGTCACATTCTGCAGCCTTACAGATGCCCTGAGAATGATAACAATCACGGCAACAACAGTAAGGAGAATTTAAAATGGAAATAGACACCACCTATTCATAAATGTATATGTTACATAAATCCTCAGATGATATCCTGATGTTAAAACTAACATAAGATGCATTTGACACATCTCTTTCTGAAAATCAAATTAGACTAGTAAAATAAAATAGAAAATGAAGTAAAATTCATTTATTTACCTAAACCACATAGTAGCCCAATTTAGAAGCGAAATATGAAAGGTATTTAAGAAGAATGTCTGTTGGGGTAAATTAATTCTTCACATACATTTGTAACATTATTTTCTGTTTCTTGTTAGGTATAATTACTTTCTTTCATAGTTATTACGAAACACACTGTTTGCTTTCCTCTGCAGGGTGTCAAATAGCTTCTATGAGCGAGTCTGGGCTCTCTGTTCTCACAGCTTCACAGCATGGTTAAGAGTTCATGGTTTAAAACTACATAAGATCATATTCATCTTCTACCATAAACAACAACAGACCTTTTCTGGCTCAGCTATTAGATTATTTAGTGCAACTGTTGGACAATCTCCTTTGAAAGTAAGCTTAGGGAATACAGTGATTATGTCGTGAATGCTTCAAATAACAGAAAGATGCTATAAGGTCTGCTATATTTATATTCTGCTATAAATAACAGAAAACCAATTCACATTCTTTTATAACTTCAAAATCACCTTCCTCTCCTTCCCAGGCACAAACTATTCTCCCCACATAGCAAGTCAAAACAATTAGGCTAAGACAAGGGGGATACTGTGTGTCACAAAATGAAGTAATTAAATTTAGGCAGTATTATCGATGATGCCCAGTTCCAACCGTTGAAGCTGCAGTTAGTAACCCCAGTCTGTCCCTCTATCAAAAAGCTATTTATTCTTCATTACTGGCTACCCCTTGGTTATAGGGATTCATTGTCATTGTAGTAACGTATAGGAGGAACGGTTAGTGAAATGTTATTATGGAAATAGCCATTTCATAGCTCATGGGCAAAGTAGTATTGAGTCCCAGCTTCCCAGCAGTTGTCAGCAATGGGGAAATCTTGTCTGTATTACCACCCTTGAGGATTCATTACATTTGTTTGGCTTATAGCAATGTAATAGAGAGGGAAAACATGTCACCAGAGGGAAGAACTCCCTTTTAGAGATCCTATCTGTACAATTCCTATAGAACTCCATATGCAAAGTCTGCAAAACTGGGGACAAAACATGCTGTCCCTTGGGGCCACAGATTGTCCAGTTCAGATCAGAAATAGTCAGACATAAGTCCACTTTGGCCATAGACACAAGTGCAGTTATGGCTCCCTCTCGATCTCTCTCAAAACTAATCCTGCCTCCTAACAGGAGCAGGGCAGCACATGCCTGAGAGAGTGTAACTTCCCTTACTGATACTTCAGAAGGTTTCATCTCATATGCCTTTAAATCTGAGCACATGTAAAGTCACAAGAGCTTATTACATGGAAGGCAATAAAAGTAAATGGATGCAATGGCTGCTTAGATAAGTTGTGTCATTCTTGAAGAAACATAAATGAAATGAAAACAATTCATTTTGTGTGCTTTCCTATCTAAGAGTACACTGATGCATCCAAGAAATCACAGCTCTTCTCCAGCAGCTTCTGACTTGGCAATTTTCTGAAGATTGCTGCCACTCCATTCAAAAACACACAAATTTGTTAAATCCCAAGATTTGGTCAGAGCTTGGTACTTGTCTATTTATTAGACAGATATTTTAAAATCTATGTTTTCTTGAAACTGGCAATATAACTTTTCAGCCCAGATTTCTGCCTAGTTACTAGAAAAAATATCTTGTAATAGAGTTTATTTTAAGGCTATGAGAGAAGGTCTCAGTTTTGTTTTTTCATGTGGTTAACTCTTAAACAGCTAAACAAATCACTTGACTTGCACACAAACAAAACAAATAATTTTTATACTGCTTTAAAAAATAACTCCTGGGCAAAGGTAGATAACTTTTCTTAAATATTTTAGTTCATTTTAAACAGAATGTTAAAATATCTCTCTATTGATTTTCTGTGGCCCCTACGTGTAGCTATTTGCATCATAAAAGTTCCATTATTGTAACATCAAATCAGAAGCAGCTGATAAGATGCAAACACAATACAGTGCAATTTATTCTTATGGAGTATCTTTTATAGAAAACATAAAAGAACCTTTTACATGTAGCTATACACTTTCAAACACAGTTCTCAATTGTGCCTGGTAGCACACAGTTAAGCAGAAGTACGAAAAGAAAGAAAAAGGCCATTTGTGGTCTACACAATGGCCAGATACAGCACACCCCAGTAGTCAGAAAACTGGCAGAGAATGACAGCACTTTACTCAATGATGCCTTGGAAAGGTGGGGTTGGACTAAACAGCTTTTTGTGTGAGGCTCTGATTCCTTCTTCACAGACCTCGAAGGACAGGGAGGAAGGAAATACTGCAAGTGTAAATTATAATCCAGAGAGATGCTGAAGCTCTTTAGAAAATGCAGACAATGCTTGGTTGATGCAGAAATATGTCTTAAACATCCAACTGAGACAGGTATCACGTGTGTACATAAATGCATTTACCAAATTGTAGCTGTTTCTCTAGTGGAAAGGAGACATCCTCACCATGAACTTCAGCACAACATCCTGTCTATTTAGCAAATCTCCCAGCTTCTTCAACACCTATAGGGAGAAGGGAGCATTTGGGTTTTAAGCTCTCACATGATAGAGAATTTCATTTTTACACAAATTATTCCTCCTCAGACCAACTTTTAACGTGAGGTGGCCTCATCAGGTATCACAGTCTTCCAACAATTCTCCTCCCTTTAGCAACTGGTTCTTTGTTCCATCCTCTGCTGCCTTGTTTCTTTCTCTCTGCATACGTGGTTTCCAAGAGATGTCTGAGCACCCAGCTTTCTCCTGCATACACTTCTGTCTTAACTTTTTCTCCAGAGTGGCTTTTGCTGTCCCTTTCCCCATCTCACCAACGGTGTAGTTCTCGACACCTAAAAGGTGTGTATTCTTACTGTTGGGCACCTTGGCTCCAAACACCACCTAGGAGTCTTCCTGCACCTTCTTCTATCATCCTGTTAGAACATTGAAAAAGATGAGATATAAAATAGTGAGAGATATTTATTCCTATTTGTCACTGGTCTCACTGCTTAGAAACAATACAATATAACTTTGTGCCCAGTATACACATCCCTAGTGCAAAAGTTCAGCCCACTGAATAATGTAAAATACACAGGAAATATCTCACTCAAATACGAAGCAGTTATTGTGATAGCAAAATCTTCTGTAAGCATTAAGACCAAAGGATAACTCTGAGTCAAAATACTTTATAACACATTTCCCCATGATTCTGCATTCAATAGCAATCTTAGAGTAACAAATGCAAAGGAAAGCATAAACATTTCAAATAATTAGGAATTCAGAAGGCTACTTTGTCATTATGATTAAATAATTTTTTGGGGATGGCAGAAATAGAGAAGTAATCCTGAGATACATGCTTTGTTTCTCAATGTAATATAAAGACTGCATATTATATAAAATGAGGGTGAACAAAAATTTTGCTCATCCCAGGATTATAATTGCTTTATCTTGCCAAAATTGCTCATTGAGTCAAACACAAAGACCTTCATTCAGTATCTAGCAAGGCTCTGTTCAAGCAAATTCCTCTTGGCCTTATCATTTTCTCTACGATTTTCACAGTCTTACAGGCAAACCACAGCTGCCCAATGGCACAATTAGTTGCTCATGATATAGTAGTGGGTATACATTATATGCTTTTGTAGGTATGGGGTGTGTGGTCATGCATATGATGTAATGATGTGCAAATGCAAAATATATATTATTTAAAATGTGAGATTAAAATGCTGTTTCAAATCGCTGCTAATTTGCATTTCATATTCCCAAAACATCATAATAATATTAAAAGGTATTGATCCAAGCATGATCATTTGATTTCACATCAATACTAATATGACTTTTCTGTGATCTGTTGACATGGCATTTTCTGAGAGAAATACATACACATGAATATCCAGCTATTTTCACTATGAAACTGGATTCAGCTGTTCTATATGAAAAGCTGTTGGCAAAAAATTAGATCATCCTGTCACAAAAACTGAATTTAGATTTCACTAGTAGATTTGGATTTTTTATTTTTACTGCTTACCCAAATCTCTCTCCTTTGTCTCTTTTATACGATGGTGTCTTTCTGATACTTTTTGGTATTTGGAGTCATATTCACTATCCTGAGTACAAAGCACTGGTAGAAAAACTGATTATGCCATTTAGGAGCAAGAGTCCTTCAAAGTCTCATTCACATCCTCAGTGTGGTTGTGACATAAAGTGCACTGGAATAACAGCCTCCTACTGAGCCTCTCTGAATTTTGTACACAAAATAGTTTATTACAAAACAATTACTATTTTGATGGCTTTTTGCACACAGAAGCCAAGATCAGGCTGGAGAGTTGGGCGGGGAGAAACCTGATGAAGTTGCAACAAGGGCAAGTGTAGAGTTTTGCATTTGGGGAAGGAAAACACCATGTACCAGTACAGGTTGGGGGCTGACCTGCTGGAGAGCAGTGTAGGTGAAAGGGACCTGGGGGTCCTGGTGGACAGGAGGATGACCATGAGCCAGCAATGTGCCCTTGTGGCTAAGAAGGCCAATGGCATCCTGGGGTGCATTAGAGAGGGTGTGGTTAGTAGGTCAAGAGAGGTTCTCCTCCCCCTCTATTCTGCATTGGTGAGGCCTCATCTGGAATATTGTGTCCAGTTCTGGGCCCCTCAGTTCAAAAAGGACAGGGAACTGCTCGAAAGAGTCCAGCGCAGAGCTACGAAGATGATTAGGGGAGTGGAACATCTCCCTTATGAGGAAAGGCTGAGGGAGCTGGGTCTCTTTAGCTTGGAGAAAAGGAGACTGAGGGGTGACCTCATCAATGTTTACAAATATGTAAGGGGTGAGTGTCAGGGAGATGGAGTTAGGCTTTTCTCAGTGATGACCAGTGATAGGACAAGGGGTAATGGGTGTAAATTGGAGCATAGGAGGTTCAAGGTGAATATCCGAAAAAAAATTTTTACTGTAAGAGTGACAGAGCACTGGAACAGACTGCCCAGGGAGGTTGTGGAGTCTCCCTCACTGGAGACATTCAAAACCCACCTGGATGAGTTCCTGTGTGATGTACTCTAGGTGACCCTGCTCTGGCAGGGGGGTTGGACTAGATGATCTCTCGAGGTCCCTTCCAGCCCCTAAGATTCTATGATTCTATGATTCTATAAGTTATACATTTGGTCTAATGTTGGAAACAAAGACCAAGGCATGTTGCTATCAGTGGACTGATAGATTTGGAAGAGAAACAGAGAAGGTAATCTGGGGGAACACTGGAGGTGAAAACTTTTTGTAGATGGCAACATTTATCTGTCACCATTAACTGACTTCTGTTCAGGAGAGTGACTTAGTATCTACTTTTTTGCTTTATGGGTGATTTATCTGTATCTAATGTTCAAGAGGCTGTAGATGAGCCCAGCAGTATAAACTTAAAAGTTATAAGTCATACTAGTTTTCTACTTTGACTTCTGATTTTGAGATGTGAATCTTACAAGTTAAGAAGTATCAATTATGAGGAAAGAGGGATTTAAGCTAGGCCAACAGTTAATGGACTGGGGATTAAGTGTGGGTTTATTAAGGATTACTAGAACTATGAAGTTCGTAGAGTCCTTATTGAGCAATCATCTTTGGTTTTCTGCTTTCTGAAATGTTTCGGTAATATTTGGTGTAGATGCTATCTGGTTTCAGTGAGCTATGGTAACCTAGATTTTTCTTTTCTACAGGTTGTACCTTACAATACCTTGAATTAGTGTAGTAAATATGCTTATTTGGCAAAAGATATCATATATACGACACTTCTGTCTAATATATAAGTCCTTTTTAAACGCTAACATTTGTTTTGCTCTGTGCCTTAACATCATTCTAGCACTAATAATACTTTTATTCATGTTACATCTCTTTTTAGCTGGTATGTTTCCTATAATGGATGTCAGGCTTCTAATCTGCAACCCTAGGATCTCCTTGGAGTTCTGTAAAATCATTTGCCATGGACTATGAAACCTCATTGGCTAATTCCTTTAGTACTCTCTGATGGATTTAATCTGGCCTTGCTGATTCAAAACATTAATCAGATGGGCTTTGAAAGTCTCCAGGGAAGGACACTCCACAACCTCCTGGACAGCCTGTTCCAAGTGCTCCTTAACCCTTAAAGTAAAGAAGCTTCTCTTCATGTTGAGATGGAACTTCCTGTGTTCTAGTTTGCATCCGTTGCCTCTTGTCATATCACAGGGCACAACTGAAAAGAGATGGCCCCTTCCTTCTTGACACCCACCCTTCAGATATTTATATACATTAACACGATCCCCTCTCAGTCCTCTCTTCTACCAAGAAGCTGAATAAAGGGTGGAGAAATATGGTCCCTGCATGGGTCGGTATGTTCACAACATTCAACTTCATCTCCAGGCACCTTTATGCTTTCAGATCGAATCCTCTTTGCAAGAAAAGAAAACCTCAAGAACTTGAGGCTCATCTGGCTTGATAACTTCCTTCCAGCAGCAGTTGCCTTCGATACCACACCTGTAATATTGAAAGCAAGAGCAACTGCGATGATGTGTAGGGACTGCATCTCCCCAGCACACCCAGCAACAACACAATTACTGGGTAAAAACTTCAGAGATTGCTCAGCAGGGGACAAACTCTAATGGCTGATCCAAAGTACTTTAAATCACACTGTGAGTTTGTTAGATTCCTATCATCTGGTTCAGTTCTCTGGATAGACTGTGTATTAACACAATGTGCATTAGTGTATGTCCTACCATCCACTTATTTTCACACATCAGTTTATTTACTTTTGAAGATATCAGCATATTTCAGTATACAATTACACAATCTGAAAACTCAATTAATGTGCTATTTACATGAGTATTAACTAGAACAATGCCTGTAAATGCATTAGGAAAAAAAAGTCTTCTTACAGATTGCAAATAAACTTTTAAGAACTGACCCAGTGCCAACCTTTTCAGCGCTTGTCTGGATATAGGCAATTATTTTAGTTAATGGCACAGCACAAGGTCCCAGAGTACACACATAAACCCACATTTTCCAAGAGAGATTCAAGCAAGGATTGCATAAAAGGTTTTAGTAAAAACTGCAGTCTTGTTCTCATCTGAAGCTATTACCCATTCATATTCTCTATTAATGTAAACAGATAATTTACCCTTAATTTAAGGTCCCTTCACATCAAGCATAATCAGCTTAAGGAAGATATGTGGTCAGCATAAAAATGATGTCGTTTACATCTTATATTTATTTTCATACAAGTCCAGCTCTTCCTCTTGTTGTCTCCAACAAAAAGCAACTTCTGTACTGCCTTCCCTCTTCAGCCAACACTTACCAGGTATTTTCACTCCCTTTTCTGAAATCCTACTCGAGAAAGTCTGGATTTGACTGTTGAAATCTCAGTGTCCCACCCACACCTTTCATGCATCCCCTTAGCAAAAGATGGACCTCAGGTGACTTGAGCTTCAATGGAGGAGCCTGTGAACTAATTTTGACTGCAATGAAATGAAAAGACCATTGATTAGTAAGAAGATATTCTACTTTCCAGGTTAGCACTTGAGGCTGACATAGTTATTTGATTGATTGATTGATGGATGGATCTGAATAATTTTTACTGGGAGGTTAAAAATGAACAGCTGCCACTATTACATCACTCTTACATAGGGGTATGGGACCATCCATCAGAAATCATTTGCAAACCGGAGTGTTGCTTAAAAAAAGGCAGAGCCATAGCAGCCAAGATTTAATGAACTGCCTTCTAGAAATACTACAGCTGATACAATCCAAACAAGACAAGGAGACACAGAGCAATGTAACTAGGGCTGGAACTATAGTGATGCCACCCCAGCCAAGAGCAGTAACAACAGCTAATATGTACCCAGGGACTGTTAGTGGGAATGGAGCTCTGACTTTAAACCTGAGCAAACTCTCTGTATTGGAATCACTAAGGAAAAGGTCCCAGCTCATTTGACTAGGTGTTTTCTTGCTCTTTATTTAAAACTGGTTAATTATCATTAGTCTCTAAGGCAGGCAGCATTGCTCTGACTTGTTGCACTTCACAGTTTTATGTGGAGGCTGCTGTATACCTCAGCAGAGCCAAGAGGGAGACCTTTCATTAAACAGCTTAACACAGTATTTCCTTCTGCTAGCCCAGTCCCTTGTGCAGGAGCTGGAAGTACCTTGCCTGAAGGCACTGTCCATCCTTAGAGGCAGGAATTCAGGATTGCCAAACCCTGCCTCTCTGTCACTGGCTACTTATTATCAGAAAAGAGGCCTTTTAAACTTTTCTATGACCTCTTGACTTATACATCATTATCCTTCACTGTGGGAAGAACATACCTTTCCATCTTTCTTACTGCCTCATTCAACCTCACTGGATTCATTGACACAAACAGGCATAGAAACATAAAATTGCCATAATTGGGTCAGGCCATAGGTCTGATAGTGGCCAATGATGATTGCTTAGAGAAAGAACAGAAGAAGCAGGACACAAACCAAAGAACCCTTTCCTTGGCAAATCTCTGCTCCCAGCAGTTTCAAGGCCATCAGAGAGCTGTTGTTTGTAACCAGACCATCACCTTATGATGCAAATACCAAAATACCAGCAAATACCAAAACCTAGAGTTTTCTGAACTCATAAACATGCTTTTCATTAAACTACACAAATACAAACCTGCAACTGTATGTGACAGAGACCCTCACGTGTGAGTCATTGATGTGTTTTGCTGTGCTTCTATACTGACAAGGAGATAGATAGACTGGCACTTTCTGGCCATAATAAGCACATAAATTACTTTTTTTTTTTCCCCCTATCAACAGGATTTCCTTAATTATCCTTTAAGCTCTTTTCACTGGACACTTTCTCTCCCTATCTTACTGTGTTCATTTTATGTGGGGCCTCTCAATTTCTGTGATCCAGTCTTCTTGTTCCTCAGCCCCATTTACCAACAAAGGTGTCACATTCCCACTCCATACCTTTGTAACTAGGTTAAGGATCAGCTTGCACAGGCAAGCTGCAGTCCCTCAGGCTATTCAGCACTAAGGGCCTAATCTACACTCTGCTGAAATCATAGCCTCTAAAAGGTTCAGTACGTTTTGACCAACTTCATTGCACTTAGAGGAAAGGCCCTGTATAACTGTATCTGCCCCACTGCACAGCACATCATGTTCTGTAACTCAGTATTTTTGCAATACAGCACATTTTTTCTACAATTTGAAGTATCATTCAGCCCTACTATTTTTCTTGTGTGCTGCCCTGCACAAAGCACTGAGTGTTCCTAAATATAAAAGTGCTAGGGTTTAAAAAAAAAGGCATGACATTCAATATCTATATTTAAATAACTGGGGAAAGCATTGCTTACAGAACAGAAAGTAAAGACTATATAATTTGTGTGTATCATTGGAGGTGATATTTTCTTGCTGAGCAGTACAGATGAGTGCAGGCAAAGCTGGGTGCAGATGAATGGACAAGCACAGATTTGCTCTGAGTTTCCTCTTTACCAAATGTGTACAAACCGAAGCCTGTGGGTTGGTTTTTTGGTTTGTTTTTAATGGGACCAAAACAAGACAGTTTGCAAGGCAAGTGTCAGTCGGCCCTTCTAGCTTTTGATTTTACAAACCTTCCTATATTTATTCCATCAGGGAACAACAGACCTGGGGCTCTATGTCTAGCCGATGCCAGGAGCGTGGTTAGGAGCAGGAGCTTTGACCCGGCCACATCTCTCTGCCTCTGGAGGGAAAAGCAAAGCCTTCTCTTAGGGCTATTTCAGCCAGGGCCCCAGCAGCTGCCCAACGACCATTTCTGCCTTTCAAATCCTCTTCCCCTGCTTACACAGTCTACAGCTAGTATTTTTTTTTTTTTTTAATCGAAGAAAGGCCTCCCTGCCTAATCTAATTCCCGCTCCTTTGTCACAAGCAGATGTCACTTTTACATCTGTGCGTCTGCTCGAGCGCCTCGTC
>NW_009970716.1:2579093-2580095 GCF_000747805.2 Chaetura pelagica
CCCCCGCAGGGCCCGCGCTCCTCGCGGCGGACGGCTTGTATTTATTATTAATTATTAATTATTATTAATTATTATCATTACACGGTTCACGCAGTTTTTAGGTATCTCCGTTAGGGTTTTCTAATTTTATTTTTAAAGGCACAAACTATAGCTCTTAGTTGAATGTTGCCAGGTATGCTTTCTCTTTTTCCGTGTCTTTCTACAACTGTGTTCTGTGACTCAACTGTATAGTGTTAATATCAGTACAGACTTGTCTAGTTGACCGTATAAATAATGTTTTCCCTTCTCGTAGTCTCTATGGCGTGTCTTTATGGAGAAATAAGGTTCTCACGGGTTCGGTTCCCTTTGCGTTTAGAGAGACCAGGTTCAGGCAATTATATATATTTTTGTTATCGGTTGCATGTCGTCTCATTTTTATATATTTTTTTTTTTCCTACCTGTTGGAATATGTTTGTGAGCATAATCGTCATAAATTATGTTCAGGGTTTTCAAATTTTATTTATATGTGGTTAAAATGAATGCTTCTATTTAAAGGGGGAAATATTTCTACATGTGCATATAGTTTTCCAAGAGTGTACCATTAATTGATTGTTGATAATAAAACCCAAAAGCAAATATAGCACCCTAGCTCTTCTGACTTCTTGTCAGGGCTTTGTTGGGGGGGGGGAAGGGGCTTGTGGTTTGGGTTTGTTGTTGGTTTTGTTTTCTGACAAAGATTGGAGGCGAACATCGTAGAATCCGGACTGAATCATCAAAAGGAGATGGGCTTGGCAGCATTATTTTTAATCTGCGTTATCGTCAGGAAGACCATAACTGCGGTCCCCATCATTACTGCCTAATTGTGCCGTTATTAGTTCTTTGCAAACAGGCTGTTGGGCGGGGGGGAAGATGCGTCAGATGTGACCTTTTGTCTCTACCTTGAAAACTGGAGATGGCCGATATTAAGCGGTACCCATTAAAAGAATTAAAAAAGAAGAAGAAGAAGAAGAAGAAGAAATATGG
>NW_009970716.1:2580581-2633164 GCF_000747805.2 Chaetura pelagica
GGGGGGGGAAGGCAAAGAAGAAGACTGTTTCAGGGGTTTGGCTAAGAAGCAAGTATGGCAAAAGCATTCCTCTGCTGGCCAAGAGGGTGCCTCTGCTGAGGCCACAATTAAAAGAGCCAGGAAAAATGGGACAAGTGCTGTTTCACTAATAAAAATACTCCAATAATCAGTTTTTAAATGCCACAATAAAACATGCAGTCTGTTTTCTGGAGGAAAACCCCCTGTATGTATTACTTGAATATATGTTTTCTTACAGTGTGGGTAGTTGTTGCCATTTTACTTCTTCTTCCAAAAGTAATTTCATGACCTAAGAATATTTTTGTTCAAAGTAAATCGACTGTCTCTAGGAAGCAGCCAGCTGAGAACTGCACTACAGCTCTGCTAGTAGAGATCTACGTGGAAAGAGTTTCCCACTAAATAAGCTGTAGTGCTTAGTCCATCTGCCTTACCATGGCTGAACTGATCCCAGTGCTCTCTGAGAAGGCAAGACTCTATTACCAGTAAACCAGCCAGCCAGCCCAGTGTGATTTAAAGGTACAGCTCCTCGTCAGGTCTTGCTGTGTGAAGATGAGCAGCTTCCATTTTATGGGATGCAGTCATGATTTGAAAACATTAAGAGATTACAACACACTACTTCTTTGGTTAGACTTTTACCAACAGTTCTCTATTTTGTCTGTTAAAACTTTGGGTTTATTTCCAAAAGAAAGCCTTCAGCTTCCAAGCAATGAACCTAGCTACATACCTGCTAGTTCTTTTATCTCTCTTACTTTTACTACACTGTAAACTGTTTTGTATTTTGATCTACCTTCTTCCTGATAAACTAAATAGATTGTGTCCTTTATCTCTCCCACATTCCCTAAGACTCAAACTTCTAAAATCTTCTCCAGAGCTGGAACCACTCTCTCCTCTTTCTGAAGATCTTTTGCAAAAGGGATACCAGGACAAACACTGCAGTGTCTTTCTCACTAATGGTTCACACAGAGCTGGGATCACCTCTCCATTTCTGATCACATTTTTCTACTTATGAATCCAAGCTCATAATTGGTCCTTTTTGTAAACTTCTGTCCCATCTCTTATTCTCTCTGATGCATAAATCCTTTCCCAAGCCACTGCTTTCCATGTTCTGCTCTTTCCCACAGGGCGAGGAAGAGAGGCAGGCCTGAGGCACAGGGCACCCACCATTGGTAAGGACCAGTGTGCCTGTGGCAGGCTGGTTGGAATGTTTGTGATTGCTTAGTCAGGTAGAAACGGATGCTTTGAAAATACATTAAGTTTATTTTTTCTGCTGCTCTGCAAAGGCAGGAGTTTGAAAATTAATATTAAGTAAGTTATCTGCAATATAGCTGCTGACCTTTACAAGTACAGAAGCTGGGAGGGTCATGGAGTACCCAGCAGGAGCCCAGTCAGGAAGAGGATGCCAGATGGCTGCTTACCAGTGTTACCAGTGAGAGGCAAATGGGCAAGCTGCTCTATAACATTAAGAAATGCTCTGGGGCTCACAAGGCAAAGAGATGTGGGCAGAAGGATCCAACAAGTGAGAAGATACGCCAGTAAAGAAATGAGCATAGGGTTTTTAATTTTTGTTGGTTTTACCCCAACATGTTTTTCAAATAAAGTATAATTTGTTTTAGAATCAAACACAACTTCAGTACAAACAAATGATGTGTCCTGAAGAGTTCAAAGTTAAATTCACATTGTGTGTTTGAAGCAGCTCAAGTCTTTAACTGTCTGCTCTTTTAAATGTCAAGGCTTGGAATTGAAGGCTAATGTTGAGTTTGGCCCTGTGGCAGCTCTTGCACGTACTCTCACTGTCCTCTCTCCAATGCATGAACAGCAAAAGTAATTCCTGATTGCAGTATGAATGTCTTGGATAGTGGATGTATGACAACGCAAACGTGAATTCTGCTACTCTGAATATGTAGCTAGCATATAGAAACCCCACAACTAATAAACCCAATCCTTTTCATTGAGAAGCGTGTGTCTAAGTAGTTCAATCTTTATATATCTGCACCTACTTAATAAAGTCATCAAACTATTATCAGTGGGAAAACCACAGAATCATAGATTCATAGAATGGTTAAGATTGGAAGGGACTTTAATGATCATCAGGTTCCAACCTCCCTGCTAGGAGCAGGGACACCTCACACTAGACTAGGCTGCATAAGCCTCATCCAACCTGGCCTTACCTCCAGGGAGGGGGCTTCCACAGCGTCCCTGGGCAACTTATTCCAATGCCTTGCCACCCTCATGGTGAAGCATTTCTTCCTGATGTCTAACCTAAATTTCCCCTCTTTCAGTTTAAAACCATTACTCTTTGTCCTATCACTGCCCTCTCTGATGAAAAGCCCCTCCCCAGCTTTCCTGTAGGCCCACCTCAGGTACTGGAAGGCTGCTATAAGATCTCCCCAGAGCCTTCTCTTTTCCAGGCTGAACAGCTCCAACTGTCTCAGCCTGTCTTCCTAGCAGAGGTGCTCCAGCCCTTGGATCATCTTCATGGCTCTTCTCTGGACCCTCTCCAACAGCTGCATGTCCTTCCTGCACTGAGTACTCTCAAGCTGTACACAGGGTGATCCATTAGTATATTTTTTTACATTCACTTTTCCTCTCACCTTTTTATTTGCCACTGTTGAAAGTGCTAATAGATGGACCTAGCAGGAGTCCCCTTGACAACCCTGATTCTAAGTCAGGGCCAGCAGCTTATTGTTGTGGTCTGAAGTTTCAGTTCTTTCTGAAGGCAAAATCTGGGGTCTCTTCACATGGGAAGGATTTCCACCACACAAGGGAGGAAGGGACATGAAACTCACCATTAGTTCTTAGCAACTAAACTAGTACCTGCCTCTAACACTTGCTGCACATTTAGTATGAATCATTAAGAGTCAAACATTAAACTACAGACTGCCCTCATCATCTGTAAAGCAGAGCAGTGCTATCAAGGCTGTATTACAATGGGAGATGAAGCTTTCTAATTCTGTCACAAGTTTCATGTGGTCCTTTACAAATGTTATGAAATAAACTACTGGCTTCATGCAGTGTGCTACTAAAATATGGCTCCATCTTAGAAAAACAGCTTTGCAACTTCTAATTCACCCAAGAAGTCATCAAGAAGGCCAATAAATGAGTTGAGAGGAGACCCATCTTTCTCAATTTGTGGGGAATTAATTAAAAAACTTTAGCAGTGAAAATAAAGCAAACACTGCCATTTCCTAGGTGGGAAATTTCCTTTGGAGGGAGGAAATCACCTTTTGGGCTGATTCTTGCCATTATTATTGTTTTAAAAGGAAATTAAAATATTTGCACTTGAAAAGCAGTATTAGTTCATGCCATTGTTGCAGGCTGCAGGCCTACTTCTTCCCACTCCTTTCTGAAAGATAAGCTCTAAGGGAACGCTGATAACATCTCTAGCTGTTTCAAACTGCTCAGAAGAATAACTTGTAAGGTCTTCAACAGTATTAGATAACAGTTCAAAGCGGTCTTGGGAATAGTAAGTGAGAGAAGTTCTGCCTTTCAAGAAGCCTGAAATCTAACATCAGCATTAAGGCCTCTACCAATAGGTTTAACATACATGTGGGGTCTTCTGAAGCATGAACTTCAATACTGTTTCACAGGCAGATGCTTATAGAAATTAATCAATATATTCATTTCCGCTAAGGAGAAAATCCATCCAGAGAACAAAGCACAAACTTCAAGAGTGGCTCTGGTTATTTGGTTAATGAAGATGAATGACTGGAGATGGTGAAACCAGTGGCCAAGAGAACAGGTTTTCTTGCATGGACATGGTATTTGGGAAAGCTTGGGTTGCTTATTTCAGAGGAATGGGGCATCCCTCAGCTCCTAGATGGAGCTGTTAAAACTCATCATCTTGAAGAGCCAATCCACTTCTTGAAACCATGTCCTAAGAGTGTCCATAGCAGACCTGCCCCAGGATATAGCCACAAACATCCATGCTCTCAGAGCTGTTAAAAACCCACCTATGCTTGGAAGAGCAAAGGGACAAAGTTCACCTGTTCTGAGTCAGGCCAGGAACCAGGGTGTCCATGTAGCTCCAGCAGCTGCTAATGCTTTCCCAGCCCACTCCCTTCCTTCCAGAGTTAAGGGAGCTGAGCCACTGAGAGCCAGTGGTAACACCTAGCAGTGTTCTGGTGCTCATTTCCAAGCAGAGCCAGGAATAACCTCTGCCCAGCATCTGCATTTTTATGGGTAGCCGTGAACATGCTGGACTGGGCCCAGCTTTGCCCTGCCTTCCTGCTTTCCAACTGGGATGCTCTGTGCAGCTTTTACCTCTATGGCCTCCTCAGGCTTGTAGGACTCTCCTCCAGCGAACTAAGGCAAATAGAAGACAATTAATCTTCAGCAAGTCCTTTGTTGCTTTGCCTCAGCTTTACAGACAGTTTTGGGGGCTGGGGGTGGGGAAGGGGAGAGACAGCAGAATGGCTATAAAGTGAAAGCTTCAGTTCTCACCGAAGTTTATCATCACGGTGTCAGTGGAGTTCAACATGATGTACAGTTACACAGATATATTCTGCAGGCTGTCACAAGCTGCAGGTTATTCTTAATTATTTATTTTTTTTCCCTAAAGAGTCTGACATCATAGTTCAAAATAATCTCCTCAAAGCAGTGCTGTCAGGACAACTTGAAAGCTCCTGGCCTTCACAATAATGGATTTCACAATATCAAACTGTTTCTCAAAACAACTACCAAAACTCTCTTGCTGTATTATCTTTAAAAAGGTTACTAAGAGGGAAATAAGCAAGCCAGGAATCTCCATAGGCAAATACCACAAACAAAATGCCACCACATCTAGAATGCAAACATCCAAGGAAGCTCTTCTCAATTTAATTTCAAAGTCACACGCTTTCTTTATGGAGTGTCTCTTTTTTTTTAATAACAAAGTCTTCTTATATCTGGAAGAAAAGGAGTGGTACTTAAAACCGTATCTGCTGCTACTACATATGCTTGCAATGCATGATGCGACAGCCTATTTCAGAATGGTGATGCTTTAAACACAAACATCTAATTAGCACTAGGAATATCTCTATGGAGACAAAAAGTTAGATAAACATGGTGTGGGTGGTTTTGTCCTGCTGCAGAAAAGGAGGATGCACTAGATGGACATTTAAGCCCTTCAGTCCCACCATATTCAATTCCCACTGGTAACATAGCACTCCTGAAATATTTCTGGGCTGATCCACTGACTAGCAAATCTGCACTCACAGAAAGGTGGCAAGAAATGGGGGCATTCATCATTCAAGGTAACGGGTGTGTGTTACACTGTATATGATTATGTATAAATGAATACTAAAATGCTGATAGAACTGGAGAAGTTAAATGACACATTTTTTGTTTTTACCCATTTAATCTCACCTTTTGGTGGCTGCATCACTCAAGTTCTATCCTAATATTGGCTAGGGGGAAAAAACCAAACAAACTAGGAGAACATGTAAGACTGTGATCATATGATTCCTGCCTTAGCAAGTTTAGCACTTCCAATGTAGGTAATCAAACTGAGACTCATCACCACAACATTTTGTTGAGGTCAAGATTTTAACCAAATTCTGCACAAAAATGAGCTCTTAAGTAAGAATATTCAGCCAGTACAGTTTATGTTAATAAAAAATTTGGAAAGATTTCTGATATAAACCTACCCATTTCAGGGGGTAAACCAACCTCTATTTATTGAAGATAAGACCTGTAACAAATATTTTCCCCTGAATAATTTATTTTGTGTTCTTCTAAATCACCTGTCTTAGATCAGTTCCAAACGTGTTCACAAACTGTACCTCACAAGTTTTAGGCCTTATATCACTCACTACGTTTCTATATTCTAATAGCAAATGAAAGCCTGGCCACCCCAATTTGCTTAATTTACATTTCTCCATTGTTGTCTTTGGTGGGTAACAGTCCTGGTTGTATTCACAGGGTGAAGAATGAAGTCAAATATATCTACAAAACTGATTTTTAAAAAATATTATTGCTGATTACTTTAATTGAGCCATACTTTCACTGGTGCATACCATACATACATTTAAATGTCAATGTGAGAATTAACTATATTTCATTATTTTCTTTCAAAGAGCATTATTTATTGTTGTTGAGATTTTGGGATCTATACATAAACTTATGACCAGATTTGTCTTTAAAATTGTCCAGAATAATTTGTACAAAACCTGACAAGCATAAAATACTTTTAAAGTATTTTACTTTTAAATAATTAAAAAACATATTTAAAAGTTTTTAAAATGAAAATATTTAATAACTTTTAAAAATAGACATATTAAAATCCCTGCAATTTCTGAACCTAGTTACATGTGGGTTCTGAACAAAAAGGGGTTTCTCTAAACAATGAAAAATATTAATGGTACAAGAGAAGATTCAATTATATAACTGAGTATTGTAATTCTCAATGATTTATAAAAGGCAAAATTCAGATATGCTACACAATAAATTATCATTAAGACGAGACTACAGTTCGGTCTAATAGAATCCCATTATTTAGAAGTGGAAAAAGAAGCCCTATTAGATTATCGAGTTAATTCCCTGCCAGCGCTGAGGTCACTGCTCTTTCACTCTCAGGCTTGTCTACATGAAAATTGTTGGTACAGTTGAAGAATCGTCTTAAGCAGAGCTACAGAAAGACAAGAGGAGCTCTGTGTTGACCTTGCCACTCCCATACAGGAATGAAAACAGCTGTAGTGGCTAAATCACCATATATAATTTCAAAGAAGACAAATCTGTTAGAATCTGAGAGTAAATACCCCCAAATGGCAACACACTTCAGTATTGTCGGGATATAAGGACTGAAGACCAACTGAACCAAAGCTATGGGCCCAAAAAGCAACCCTGTGTATTTCTTTGGCATTTCCCTGAACAGTTTGGATTGTGTGTTCTCCTTTTCCTACCAGTGATAAATTAACCATGAGGGATATGTTTTCTGAGGATATCAGAGGGTCACACAGGCTCCCTCAGCATAGCAGTTTCAGGCAGAGAAAAGCATGGCTTTTAGCTGGGAGCATCTTGTTACCTGTGTGGGAGTCATCTTCTCCCACCTCATCCTGATATGTCTCCCAAATTTTTCTGCACAGAGGCAGAAGCTGAGACATGTGCCCTTCGAAGCACACTGAACTTTGCTCAGAGACAGGTGCACTAGAAATGTGATTTATTCCCCTCCATAATAACTAATTCTTCTCTCACAGCATCCACAGTTTCCATCCACCCAGAAATGGTCATGAGGCTCCAGGGGATGCACATCCTAGTGCCACACCATGCACCAAACCCACTTTTATATGTCACTTGTTTCCTCGCTGAGCCTATGGATTGTCCCCAGGCAATTTTTCCTCTGGAAAGACACTCAGTGCTCTTTGCTGTGAGCACCTGGACCCTCCCTTTCCAACCTGCCACCAAACTGCTGCACAGTTTATAGTGCTGTGATGACAGGTCTCAAAATGCCCAGGTCTCCCCACCGATGCTGACAACCCTGCGATACTGACAGAGTCACCAGCTTGTACTTCAAGAGGCTGTGAAAGAAAAACTTGCTTTTAATTTAGGAGCTTCTATTTGTCTATTTTAGCATCTTTAAACTGGGATTTGTGAGTTTAACAAACTCAGTATTAAGCACACTGATGGCTGTTAAATAAAGATGCTAAAATTATTACCTGCAAGAGAGCTGAGAAATAAGTTTTCTGTGTTATTATGTCAGGAGGCACTAATCACTTACTCTCTTGTGTCATTGAGTTAAACAAACAATAGCTATAAAAAAGTATCAGCTACTGCTGATCTGTGCAGCTACATGAGGATTCAGTATTTAAAATGTGCTGTTCTAAAGAAATAACTTTTAAAAATTCCTTTGTTGGTTGCCACAGTATAATTTTTATATATGTATTTTTTGGTAACAGGAGTCCTGGGCTGGAGAGTTGTCTCACCAGCATAAAATTCAAACAAATGAGATGTCACTGATGGAAAACTGATGGAAAAGAAGATTTGAACAATTGTACAAAACAGATAAGTCATTAGCTTCTGCAAGCTCTGCACATGCTCTGCACAATTATTCAGACTACAACCAAAATTAAAGATGGTCCTGAGTCATTCTGTTGTAGCACGAAACATTAACAACAAGGAAAATAAAATCTTTGGTGGCCTCCATGCAAGGGAGGATTAGGAGGAGACTGGTTTCAGTCACAGGTTAGAACTGAAATATATTTGAAATACAGGGCTGTGAGAAAGAATTGGCATTTTATTGCTGTTTTATTTACTAGGCTACTGTTCGGTAGCATAATCACAGTTGGATAAAAACCTGAACATGCTTTTCCCCGCTGTGTCACCTGTGGGAAGGCCATTGTTCAGTTATGCTGAATGTGTTGTGCTATTATTCCTATGTTTCAATTACTCAGCTCCCTCAGCCTATTGCTTTTATTAGCTGATAAACACCACCTCTGTAACCTCGTCTTGATGAAGACACTGGCTGTATTTGCACGTTGGGGGTTTTTTTGGTGTTTGTTTGGTTTTTTTCCTTTCAGTGGAGACCCACAATTTTTTCATAAATTAAGTGCAACCTCCAATCCACATGGACAGTTTGTTCGATCCGTCTGAAGATCTTGTGAGGTATGAAAGTCAGCTATGCCTGTGCTGCCAAAAGGAAACCATTAAGGCTGTTTATTGCTATCCTGAGTCACTTTTAAATTACACACACAATAGCTTTTTAAATATTCCCATTTGGAAAGAATAAGCATATGTGCAAAGGCATTCCTAGCTGCAGGCTCATTTCTCTTGAAGCAATGCCATCCATCTTCTTGGAAGAAGATGCCCTCCTTTTTGTCTAGCCCAATATTTTCAAGAATCAACCCAGCTTCTCCTGTTAGACAACTCTACATACAGGTAATAGAGCTGGTTCCTGGCATTGCCCAAGTTGGTCAGAATTTTGCTTTCAAATTTTCTATGTTCAGCTCAAAATTTCTCTCTAAATTGTCTTCCCAGTGGCTTTGGGAAGCATCTTCTTCACCTATAGTACTATGCAAATATTTCTGTGGTGGCCAGAGTTAAGAAAAACATTTACTTTTATGGCATTTTTTTCTGTGTTTCACAAGAATGAATGTTTAACTTACCAATGGCACCTGCTAACATGCAAAAAGCTGGATAAATAAACATAATTCAGGCTAGAGATATTCTGTAGTCCAGTGTACTCCTGCGGGAATTTCTGTTTCTGTGAAATGACTGGAAGGAGTGTGTGGAAAAAGAAAAGCTAAATATGTAGAATTAATTGAATGATCCCTGCTCCAAAATAGACCTTTTAAGAGTTAACTAACAATTTTTAAATACTTCAGTGAAAATATATGATACGTTCAGTTTTATTCCATTTGAAATAATGCAGCTAGTAAGTCTTTTTCAGAAAGTGAATTATTGTTGCTGCCTCACAGCTCCAACTTATTATACAAAGTAATAACCTTGGCAAAAACGTCTATTATTTCAACTCCTGAAGAAGGACTCGGTTCACATGTCTAATGCCCTGTGTAAGAGAATTAGCAAAAACTCATCTCAATGTGGTTTTAAAAGAGGAAACTAAGCAGACAGCCTTGTTAATTTAGCATATAGACTTGGAATAAAGTACAACATCCATCATCTCTCAAAATTGAATTAAAAATTGGTCTTGCATCCAAGGAGAAGGAGCCAATTTTCTGCTGGAAGCAGAGTCTTGGAAGACCACTAAAACCCTTAATGGTTCTTTCATTGTTGGAGCCAATATGAAAGCAAAACCAGTTTGGGGGTTCAAATGACCCCTCACATTAAATGCTAGAACATATTTAATCTTCAGGTGGGGCCCATTGCAGTTGATGCAATGCTTTCTGTCACCACGGACACATGGGGGATTCCAGCTGTGCTTGCCTCCTGGCCCTTAGAATCCTACTGTGTGCTGCTGTGTGCTGCAGCAATGCTGAGCAGGCTTTTGCATTCAGGGTGAAATACCCTTCCTTAACATATGTCTTGTATAGTTCTTATTCTCCCACAGTAGGTGTCTGTGTGTGATAAAAAGATGCTTGCAAACACACACAGAGATTTAATATCTGGGGAAAGGGAAACCTGAAAATATGTTAACAAGATTTTCAGCATTAAATACAATTTTGTTTCAGAATTCAGCTGTTAAACATCTTAATTTGTTTTGCTTTTTACTCCAGTAACATAATGCTAATACACTCTGACAGCTTGTGACTCCATGCCGAGGAGGTTTCACAAACCAATCTCTTTACTCGAAATTTGATTTACAAAGTGCCTCAGTCCTTTAGCTGGGTGGAAGCAGCCACCATCACAACACTTGTCAGGACTTGAAGCAAAAGCACAATCTGGGCAGTTTTCCTTGTTTGTTTATTTTCTTCCAGTGGAGGATTCACTGAGATGGAAGAATCCTTTTAACCATTTAATGTCCTCACCTGTCAACAAGCTCAGTCCAGAAAATACTGTTGTGGAACATCTGCCACACTCAAAAGGAAGCAGTGGATTTATTTTTGCAACTTACATGAAACTCTTGGTGCAGAATACAGGTAGCATCTACGCAGTTTATTTTTAAGATATTTGTTCTGGATGAGCTGTTGTAACAGTTAATGCAAAAAGCTTTTAGACATGACGTTCTGATTCTGACCCAGACTAGCCTTGGGCTTCTTCTCACTAGCAGTGAGGCCGGGCTGCTTTCTAGGCACTGAAGATCACTGCTGAGCCAGCAGGACCGTTTGTTTCAGCTACAGGCCAGCCCCAACATTGCATGTGCCATAATTTTCCTGGGAAATCAGGTTTTTGTCATATGAGGTGTACATGAGGTGGCACTTAATATCACAGTCCAGAAGAATGGCCACAAAAAGTAATAGATGACCGCAGACATCTGCTCTCACAGGTAGCCCGCTAGGCTGCTGCCTGCTCTTGGGGAAGGTATCTTCTCTGTCTACATGTATGTGGCTTGTCCTGAGCGAGCATACCTTGGCACATTCCAGCATCCCAACAGGCATATTGCTTAGCATAACTACCACCAAAGGACAAGCACCAGGCAGACCATTCATTTAAGTAATTGTACAATTAACTGGAGAAGATGATTTGGCATCAAAGCTTAGTGAAAAATCTTTTCTTCACCTCTTCTCCCAGGAAATAGAATTTTAGATTTTTAAAAAACATTATACTAAGAGAAAATGTCTGTTATTCTCCAAGGAGAAGATGAAACTGCTGCTGTTTCAGTGGGAACAGCACTGCGGGTGTTTCCAGCTCTTATTTTCCATTGGTGAGACATAGGAAGCCAAGCTAACATTATCTAGCTAGTAAGCCCAGTCTGTAGAGAAGACCAGGGAAATAAACCATGCATGCCTGCCTCACTGCAGCAGGAAACTCACAGAACCTTTTGCTTACAGTTTTAAAATCTCCTTTTTTTCAGAAAGGCTTTTGCCATGTTTCCCACTCAAAAGGGCATTTAACCCGGAGGATTCAGCTTGCCTCACTTAGCTCCAAGCTTAGGAAATGATCTGCTAATGCAACAGGTCTGCATGCTGAATAACGGCGGTCGGCAGGGAGATGCTGGGTCTTGCTCCAGCCCAGCCGGCCGCTCCTGGCAGCCTGGCTGGGGCAGTGCAAGGCGCGATGCTGCTGCCTCAGCGGCCGCCGGGGAGAGGCGGGGTCGGGCCCCAGCCCAGCCGGCCGCTCCTGGCAGCCTGGCTGGGGCAGTGCAAGGCGCGATGCTGCTGCCTCAGCCGCCTTGCTAGACAAGCTGACTCCACTCCTGACGGCCTTTCTTGCTCTGGTGGCTTCTACTGCAGAACCCAGATAGCCAGGTCCTTCGGAACCCTGCAGTCACTATGCTATAGTTACCGTAACTATTAAATGCATGGGGGTTTGTTTAGGTTTTGTTTCTGTTTTGTTTATTTTTGGTTTGTTGTGTTTTGTTCTGTTGATTTTGTTTGGGTTTTTTGTCACCTACGATGAGCTTCTAGCATTTTTATTGCCAGGTTGTAGCCTAAATGAAATTCACAAAGACATTCTTTCTGTGGACAAATTAATTTCTGTGTCCCATTGATCAATTTGGAAATAGATAAATAATATTTCTTTTCTGCCTCACAGCAGTTTTAAAATCTTATTCAACTAACAACTGCAAAGTGCTTTGTTGTTTTCAGGTGATGGTGGGCTCTATAAGCACTAGTGATTAAGTGTGAAGTCCAATAAGCACCCCACTGACTCCAGTCCCCTTCTCTGCTTGTGCTACTTGAAATACAGTTGAAAAAATGCAATTAGTTGAAAACCTGAAAAACCAAGTCCAGTTTCCTATGCTTTTGCACAAGAGCAGTGGCTCCGGATACCTGACTTGAGGCCCACTAAAAATGTTTGATTATCTGGGAGCTGCAATCAAGTATACTCAAAAATCCAGCTGTTTCCAAGTCCCTGTTGTTGGATACCAAGGTATTGTGGTATTCAAAATCATTCAAATTCTTGTCCAAATTATTTTATATTACTGCAATACAAAGGAAGTAACTGGCATTTGTATTCAAGCTGCAGCTCAGCACTGTCAAAAGACAGCCATCTTGCCTTAAAACTGTAAACAAATAAAATGATATTGTAGAATTTATTTCCTTTCCATGATGAAAAGCACTACGGCAGCCTGTGGAGAAATCTGTCGCCTTACATTCGCCTCACTAGTCACAAGGATTTAATAAGGACTCACAGTGCAGCTTGCACACAGCTTTGCCACACCTGGGCTGCTTCAACCAGTTTATTATTACCTCCCTCTGCAAGAGCTCTCACTGCAGGCAGCAGCTGCCTTGTTTGCACAGAGCCCTAGAACTTATTGGGAAGCAACAATGTTCATCTACAGCCCTTTTTTCTCACTGCAAATGGACAGCGATCAGCTGCAAAAGGCTGCATTGATCAACTGAGAAGAATTCCTGGTGAAGAAGCAGAGTCCCTGGCATCTGAGAGTTAACATGAAACCACCTGCAGGAGAGCAGGCTACAGCAGCGAGCTGAGTCCCTGAGCCAGGCTGGGCTACATGGTGCAGGCAGCAGGACCCGGCAGTGCAGAGAGGGTGCTAGCAAAAAATGGCTCCTGGCGAGCCGGGACGTACCATGGGAACACAGCTGGATGTTAGTCTTCCTGTGCAGGACAAAAAAAAAAAAAAGGCTATGTCCTAGGTCAAGACCAAGTGGGGAGAAATGTTTCAGCTGCACCATTCAAGAGCTTGCTCCTTGGTGAAGTAATACTTCCATCACAGGCACGCAGGTTCTGGGTGTAATTTATCACAACTCCTTTGCATCTGATGATCTATTAGTGTTCTTTATTTTACCTTGCCTATAGCTGGCAGGAGCTAAAGTTGATTATTTTTTGTTATTTGTTGTTTTACATCAAAGCTTACTCATTACCCTGTACACTTTAAGCTCCTGGGTTAGCAGTGTGAGGGTTGTTGTCAGCTGAAGTGTGTGAAAATAGCCACATGCTGCTTCAGGTGTAGAGGATGTTTGAAAAGCCTTGAAGCAGCAAAGAGAAATGTATTCATGAGTTTCATCGTATTCATGCTGGCTCTGAGCAATCGGTTCTAGTTGGAGATGTCCCTGCTTATTGTAGGGGGGTTGGACTAGATACCTTTAGAGGTCCTGTCCAACCCAAGACATTCTATGATTCTATGACTGAGAGAAAAAAGGCAAACTTAAAATTCACTATTTACTAAGCACAGGATGTAACAACACTACTACTAATCAGCAATTTTAGGAAAAATAGAAGATTAAAGCTACCAGCAGAGGTTTGCAAGAAATGAAGACCTCTGTTCCTATAAAGAGATTTGAAAAATGCAGCTGCTTTTCTGCAAGGTGAATAGAGCAGATTCTGCAGCAAAACCTTCCCATGCTTTTTCAGATCGCTGAGGGCAAAAGCACATTAGTCACTACCTTTAAAATAGATAATGGCTTTTCAACTGCTGTGTGTCCATGTGTATCTGTAACAAATGCTCTGAGAGATAACAGCTTTGGCTGAGGCAAATGGATGAGAGTTGGGACTGGCTGATCTGTCTCTGCCACTACCCCCAGCTCTGCCGTCAGCACATGTACACATGCTGAACACACAGGCTGCATCCCAAGATAAATGTTTGAAAGTGGTGTTGTGAGGCTACAAATTAATTTTGAAATTCAGCATTGGTCCATTGGGACAGACTTGTAATTATATCAGTTAGCAGCACACTTTCTCATAGTTCCCTTTTCAGTGACATCCTACCTTTTCCAAACTAAGAACAAGATACAAAATACATTCAGGGCTACTGGTGAGATATGTGTTTACTGGCTTCTTTATGTATGTCCTTTTATCCCTGTATTTTAAACGCAGCCCAAGACCTGTAAATACTTAAAAATAGAGGGCTGAATGCATGTCACAGCCCTTTATCTAACAGTGCTCTCTTCACATTTAAACTCTATAAAGCCAAACTGGGACATGGCCAGGTGAAGAGGGTTTGCAGGAATCATGTGTGGCTTCAGCACTAGGTTGTCTCCTTCAGCAGCCCCCATAAGCAGTACCTCCCTTTCTCCAGGGGACAGGTACACCATGAGCATTGCCCTCTATCCAAAGTGGTTCCAGTATGAAGCCATGGAAAAACACCAACAGTTACATCAAATATGAACAAATCTAAATGTTTTTAAAAACAAGCCTCCAAGATGTCAGTTCATTAAACAGTTCAGAGAGCTCAGTTTCACCCTCAGGTTGGTGATGATCTGAGTGTTATAACCATGTGACAGTCAGGAAAAGCTTTAAATTCAGACTTGAATAGCAGCACAACGTCCAACACAGAAAGCCCATGCTGAAACCTAGTCTACTTCAATACACTAGTACTTGTTAATAGACCAAATAGATGCTACATCACTCACCAGAATGAATTCATATCACCAGAAGGGATCTCCATTGCAAGCACCTGAGTCTTGGTCCCTGGAACAGCAGTTGCGGCACCACCATAATCACAGAAGTTATTTCAGAAGCAGCCCATTTGTTTGGTACATCCTATACTTTGTCTGAGCTGGAAAGGATTTGATGACTCAGAGATCTTACTGTAACCTTTTTATCCGCATTGGCACCTAAAAGGGGTCTTCAAGAATATATATTCCACAAAAATTCATATTCATATCATAGAATAGAATCATAGAATCATTAAGGTTGGAAGGTTAAAGATAATCTAGTCCCAACTCCCTGCCTTGAGGAGGGAACCCTACCACTAGACCAGGTTGCACAAAACCTTGAACCACCTGGCCTTAAAAACCTCCAGGAATGGGGCATCAAAAACCTCCCTGGGCAGACAACCTCACTGGGCAAAGTGAAAATATATAAATATCAATATAGATATTTTAAGTCACTGAGGATGCTTCAAGACACAGCAATTTCAAATGTCATGCCATGCTGGGGAATGGCATCCCATCCTCAGGTGCCAGGTACAGGCACATGATTCTGTTCTGTTGTGAAAGTCTTCTCTCCAGACATACTTTAGTATCTTACTTCTCATCTAGGATTGAATACAGGAAATTTTCTCTTTTGCAGAAAAGATTGATTTTCATAGTTGTGCTGTTGAACCTATATAGGAATTGCATTACTGGCTAGCATCTGATGCACTGGTGATTTTGTTTCCGGGAATACTTAATAATCATCCTCTTACCCAGTAATGCTTATTTGTGAATGCCCTGTAAACACAGTTCGATTATTTTTATGATTACTTTCCCCCCCCCCCCAAGCTCTTTAGACTGCTGACAGTGTAATGGAACCAGTTCTTGCAGGAGGTATACAAACATCCTAAGCAGGTAACTACATTTAGTATCATGTAAATTCTGTAGGAGAGTCTCCAAGTACAGTGTGCTGAGCAGCAGGGTTTCCCACAGGGCTTCACATGCTTGAGGTGTCATGTTGCCAGAGATTCTCTTTGCCCTTCCACAAAAAGTGTGTCAAGTGCCTGGTGCATTGTCTGGCATATACATTTTAGTGAGCTCCTAAAAACCAGAGGCCAGACTTTGAAGCGCTATGCCATATGTTGCAGAATAAGCATGATTTGTTATCTGATATTGGTGCTTATCTTTTTGGAAGAAAAGGCTTGACCCAACCATCTGAGACATTTTCTGTCCCACAGATCCTAATGCTCTGCTCTGACACTTAACACAGGAAACTACCAGGTAGTTTCCAGAGATGCAGATGGCACATTTCTGTTACTGTGCTTGTCACTGGTGTAGTTTGTTGTCTATAATTAGAGGTGATAGACAAACTGAATTTAAAGAATCTTGTTTTCTTCTTTCTATTTGATAAATTCTGTCATTTTGAGGAAAGATCCACATTTCTGTTAATTTTGGTTTAGTTTCTAGACCCATGTATCTGGCTTCCACAGGTTTTAGGCACCAGGTTACTTGCTTAGAAAAATATGACTCTGTGAATTATGATGTGGCATTAGCTAAGAGAATTTGCAGTGTGTCACATGCAGTGAAGCAGATGGACTCTATGGATGAGTTAACAATAATTCATAAGATTGTCTTAAAAAATGGATTTTTTTCCTAAATTACTTATAAACCCAGGTGCTTTGGGGAAGACAGCTCCAACAGCAACACCTGCAGAGCATGGGGTATTCAGGAAGGTGTACAGAGAAGCAGCTAGAGACTTGCCCTCCGCCGTGTTTAACTCATGCTATATTTTATAACAAATATGAACAAGAAAACAGAAATTCCCCACCCTCAGCCCCAATTACCAGCCCCACATGAAGCTGTGAGAAGAGTCACAGCCCACCCTGTACTTTTCTGTCTCTGTTTTGGGCTCTTACTGCTTGCAAAACTTGAGTGGCTTCCAGTTTAGTCATTTCCCCTTATCAGGAAACTCAGATGAAATTACATTCCTACCGGAGGCTTTTAGAAGTATATAGGAGTCCTATTTGCCTTTACAGGAGATGCATTTTTCTGCCTTTTTTTTTTTCTTCTTCCATGCCAAGTAGTGGTCATCTTCTCAATTCCAGTGTCCACAAGCCCTTCTTATTTTCACTTCAGATATGTCTCTGAAGATGAGCACTTTGTCTTGTCCTCCAGTTACCTGAACTTTGCTCAAGAGAGCAGAGACAAGGGGGGAGAAAAGCAGGGTGACCCCCTTCTCCACAAAACCTTTTGAGTAAGTATTTAACCAGCTTCCCTTTATCAGGAAGGGGATCCATCTGAGACAAAATCTTTGCTAAATTGGGCAGCATGAATTGTACCTAAAGCTAATTTTCTAAACAAGATTTTTCCTGCTTTTAACTACCCCCCAGAAGAGTTGTCTGGATAAGGATAAATACTCATGAGATGAGCAAGCTACTGCTGCTTATTCCCTGCGCCTAGAGCTCCAAGAGCAGCCACTAGGGCCTGGCTTGCTGCTGATGTTCTCTGCACAGAAACACTTTAGCGCTAAAGAGAGAAAACAAAGAGCAAAACAAAGGGTGCTGGTGGAACCCGGGAGCAAGGGTGTGGAGGAGGAAGCAGACCCCTTGTCCCACCTGTCTGAGATGGGGGACGGGATGGAAGAATTGCACTCAGAGCGTGTTGGGAGAAGGCTCCTTTGCATGGGGTATTTTCTGCCCCGATATCTGAGCCTTAGCTGCCACAGCCCCTTCCCCTCTCGCATCACCTCCTACTTCTTCTAGATGCCCCAGCTTCATCCTGCTGCTTGGCAAGCCAGCGTCCTCTCCTGGGGCACAACGAGGCCATGTTCACCAGGTGATCTCCCTTGTGGCCCTCCTGGCAGCCTTTGCTACGTGGAGAGGAAGGTGCAGGTGAAGTGAACAGGTGACACAACTGCCCTTTTATAAGGTTTGCAGAAATATTTTGGCAGTAAATCAGAGCTGGGGGACTGCACTCCCACCATGATAACAAACTCTGGGCAGGTCAGAGCTGCCAGGTCACATTCACCAGAAAAATAAAAAAAATCATACCAGGAGTTCCTCCATTGTACTTGGATCATAAGGGTCTCAAACACCAAACCTGTTCTTGTCTGGGTGCCCAACAACCTTGGTGCAGACCTGAAATAGCTGCCTGACCGTCTCCAAAAGCAGCCTCAGAGCAACCTCCAGCGGCAGCCGGCTGTTCTGCAGACGTGGCATCGGTGCTTGCCTCTGGGAACCCCACTGGAGCTTTTCCACCACACAGCACTGCTGGCTCTCTGTCCAGAGCCGTCCATGCAGAAATAATGTAAGATCACTACCATTTCCATTAGGGCGCCAGGATAAAAATCTGCTTTCAAAAAATTAAATTGTCAGTGATTCCCTGTGACTCATCTAACAGCTGAGATGCACTTCTGGCACAAAACCAAACCCCTCATCCATTGACGACCCAATTAAAAAGAAAAAAAAGGGACACTTGTTAGTTTAAAATTTTGTGTGAACGTTCTGCTGGTGAAGCCTCATATTCATGGAGATTCCAGAATCAGTGATACTGCAGCACATGCATAACTAAGCACAAACTCAAGGATCTTTGCTATGTAGAACTGGAATGAACTGAGTACGTATTTAGCTTTGCAACATATAAAGTGCTTTATTGAGTCCAAGTCTGAACCATAGTTCACTGACACCAATGAAAGATCTTCTAAGGACTTTGGGTTTGACTCACAGAAAGCCATCTCTGCTCATCTTTGACCATGACAGCCACACATGCTCTTGGAGACACAGCTTGAAGCAGCAATCCACAGGATATTGCCCCTTCTCAAGTATGTCTTTTTTTATTGTCTCATCTTGTTTACTAAGTTTTATGGAACGCAGCTCAGGTGAGCCAACCCCAATCAAGCAGAAGCTTTTACTGAAGGCACATGCACACTCTGCAATCCAGTTTCACTGACACATCACATGCAATGGTAGTTAGTCATAGTAAGTAAAATCAACACCACAAAAGGTAATCAACATTTTATTTATAAACATACATTTACTATAAAAGCTGTTGTATTTTAGACAACTTTTCCTAATTTCCAGAGCATTTTAGAATAAATAAAGGAAAGATTAGCATAATTGGTATTAAACATCAGCCCCAGCTAGGACATCAATCCTCGTCCTTAAATGGACATGCAGATAAGGATGGTCCTCTTCTGGTTCACCAACCTCTAGGTCATTCACTGAAAACTACAGATGTACTGCACCAATAACACTACATAGCAAGAGTATGGAAAAAATACACCATGAAAAATGGGGTTGTAAAATACAGATGGGTTATGATACCTGTTCAGGTTCTCTGAAGTAGTAAGAGGCTAAATAAATTCTGAAACATCTAAAACCCATTACATACATTGTACTTGCTTAGCAATAATAAATCGGTTTTTTTGCAACAAATACGTTTATAGTGTGGTTCAATTCTAGTAAAGTGTTATTTTTTTTAAAATGTGCTTAAAGTTCCTGATAAGAAATGTATCATATTTATGTGTTTAAACTGAAAATAAAAATAAAAATAAAAATAAAAATAAAAATAAAAATAAAAATAAAAATAAAAATAAAAATAAAAATAAAAATAAAAATAAAATTAAAATAAAAATAATCTTAGCTGGAATGAATGTGCTATGTAGGGCTCCAAAGGAAACAAAAAATCAAACATAAAGAATTGGCAAGTGCAATTTAGATAACTGTTGAAAATCATTCTGTGCTGGTGAATAGATGTTCATGAGGGGGGAAAAATCCTCGTCTGAAAATGCTGCTTCATTTTGCTTGACATACAATCAACTTAGCTAAAACATGCATATAGGAAACTAACTGGTAGACAGTGGCATTAATTTCTAAGCAGCTTCCGAGATGCAGTGGCGTGTCTGCAGTGCAGTGCTTGCCCCACCCCACCCCTTCCCATGCACTTTAGTCCCAGCCATGCTCCTAAGCCCTTTGGGCACTTAACCCTACATGAATGAGCAGCAGATCTACCCGATGTGACAACCAACCCTACCGGGGGACCGATTTGCACATCTAAACTATCACAAGGCTGAAGCAGTGCTAGTGACTCATACCAAACAGATTAACATGCATGCAAGGTCTTATTTAAAAATGAGGCCCGGACATCATATATTCACATATCCTTACTGCAGCACAGGAAATGACACAGATGTACAAAGTTGGTTACAAAATCTGTTTCTTGAATTTCCATGTTACACATTATTTGTGGGTAAATATTATGATGACCACATGCAAAGTGTAAACATTCTGGCTACCAAAACTCTTTAATGGTAAATCATGCAGATGATTAATCAAAATATTGGATGTCACTCATTCATTTCCAAAACATTTTTCTGATTTTTAATTTGTTTATTAAAAATAAAATAAAATTCCCCAGCTGAAGTCCATGAAGGACTCCAGCTTTTTGGATTTATTGCATCCAGAAGTCATCACTGACTGTGCAACAGCTTCGCATTTCTAAGGCACAATTGTAAGGAAGTAATATGTAACTTTCCAGCAGATAGTTACAACATCCTCCAATGACAACAGCATACATGGTTTTTCAATGACATGCAGTTCTGCATGGGTATGCAACTCACATGCAAGCAACTGTCTAGCATTTAAATAAATAGCTGCTAGCTCTAGAACAACTCAAAATTATTGCTTCTCTAATAACAACTTCATTTCCATTTACAAACACATCAAGAGACAACAGATGTGCACATACACAAAATACAACTCTATTACTTTAGTTTTATCATGGTTTTAAGGCAGAATAAGTAGATTTTTTCCTCCATTGTAAGTTGCATTGTGAACTGCTAAATGGGCTGTTTCCAGTAACCGTTTACCAAAAAGTGCTTGGATATTCTAGAATTGCAAATATCCTCTAAACCTTGTCTGTGTGTTGTAGGTAAGTGACACAGCTCTGCTGTTTGAACAAGCTGCTGCATCGCTGGATTAAGGAACACATGCTTACTCAAAAAGCACAAAGGAAAACTGGCCCAAACACAGGCAAGTTAACGTGTTTCTGCCTACTCCTGCCAGCCTCTTCCCTGCCTGCCTTCCATGCTCCCAGGTTTTGCTGACTCTACCAGGGTGGTGTATGGAGGAAAACAGGCTCAAGGTTGTTTATTCCGAGCTCTGAATGGCCCCCGAACCACACAGGTTTCTCTGCATGAGTTTTCAACCAACTGTAATGTTTGAAAGTGAACAAGTTGATCCCAAACCAGCTCAGACGATCCATGGGAAAGCTGCACACCCAAGAGCAAAGCTTCACCACAGCATCAAACCACAGCTCCGAGATTCACCACCCAGCTGTGCCCACCCACTCGGCCACCTCTCCCCCACACCTTTCATCAAGTGTAATAACACCATGGGCTGCTCCATTTAGTAAGCAGGATTGCTCCTAATGGGAATCTTGCCGTTGTTAATGGTATACAGTCTTCAGGTTTAATGAAGAATTTTTTTATTTGAGAGAATATTAAGCTATAGTAATGAACATTACTTGAGGTACACAAACAAAAAAATCCTACTGCTAAAGGTGCAATAATTTATTTGTATAACTCCTACCCTCCACTGAAGGTATTATAAACACAAAATGCTTCAGAATTACAGGATGTATTATCAAACTAGTCTCTGTATAAAAAAAGTTATAGCATCAGTTATAACAGAGAAGTCGTGCTGGGATGTTTAGTTTTTCAAACGCACGGATTAGATACTATCTTAAAATTACTTCTCAGCTCAGGTTGGCATATTCTAGAAATGTTCTGTAAACTTAAACTTTTTAATTCCTAGAAATATTAAAACAGAACAGCTTTATTGCATGTTTATTTTCTTATTACTTTCAAATGAATAAGGTAACAGACTGGAAATCATAAGCATACCTGAAAGGTGGGATTTTTTTATAGTACTTAGGCTTTGCCTTTCCAAATATGGTCATACATATTTTGCAAATCTCTTAAGAATGGGAAAAAGCAACATATTGCATTTCAAAGGAGCAGGTGCAGAATTTTTATGAGTTTTTCAAGATGAGATGAGGGCCATGATGTCCACGGATTGAAGCTCTTACAAGTGATTGTCTGGAGGCAGCTGATACATATGAGAAGAGAGTTCCATCTTGAAAGTTATTAGGACTGAAAGTCATGTCACAATGTAGTTGGCTGTCCAGCAGCTGGGTAAAACAAAACCAAACCAAGTCATTAATTGACAATTTTAACAAGTATGCCTAGGCTTTTCTTTATGTGACCTCTACAATTCCTAAAACTGCATCTGGAAATATATATATATACTTTTATATCTATCTATCTATCTATCTATCTATCTATCTATCTATCTATCTATCTATCTATCTATATGCTAACTAACAGTGGTACTGACTGCAAAGAAGGATCCGAGATGACTCCAATGGAACTGTATTTTCCATGCCAAAGGGACAAATGCATTCTGCATGCGCTTTTCTTCCATCTTCCTCACAAAGTACTTGTGGGTATATTTACTTTCAGGCTCCACAGTGTCAAAATAGTAGTGCAAAGAACCAATGAGTCACCTTTAGCTGTGCTTGTTTTTTGTTATGTGGTCATACTTGGTCCTCATATTATTTGGCCATACAGGGAATCTCATTAATTTATTTCTTGCCTTTGTCTTCAGTACTCAGAGACCTGTACCTTCTCTGTGTGTGTGACACTGAATAGCAAATTCCCTTCCTTGTGAGGTTTTGTTGTAGAGAAATAACCTAACAGTAAAACCCCATTCACTTTAATTTGAAAAAATGAAATATTTTGGACCCTGACTCACTACATAATCTTTAGTGCTTTTGTCTCCTAAGGTTTTTGACAATTCATTTGGAAACATTTTCAAATAAGCTTCTGGCAGCTGAAGTATTTAATGAAGATGTCCGTAAGCATCTCAAAGCAATACTGATTAATTCTGTGTTGGTAAGAGACCATCGGTTGTGCTTGAGCATGAAACACTGTGCACAGCCCCGTCTGCACTGCATTTTCTAGCACTGTTGCTGTAGAAATGATGATGGAGTAGGTGACTTCTACAGCATATAAACTGATAAATAATTTATTTGAGCCTTCACATATCCTTAAGGGACCTCAATTTTTAGTAAAGCAAAAAGGATTAAGAAGGAAAATATTTCTTTTATCACCTTCCTCTCTTTCTTTTGTGTAATGATGGGTGTGCAAATGTGCACCTTAAGGGTCAGGACCTCATCCATATGAGGAAGGTTTATAGTATGGAGCCTGAAGAGGAAAAGCTACTTCTAAATGTGTCAGGTTAAATAAATAGTAAAAAGTTGCTAACATTTCTTAGAATTAAAAAAAATAAATCACCAAACAAATTATTAGACAATAGCACCCTCTAGCTCTGCTGGTGGGGATATATCTCTCTCCTGGAAAAAAGAAATCTGTCCTGCTAGCAGAAGGTAGAGCTTTCCTACTCCTGGATTTCTATAGACACTGCTCTTGAGAGAGATAAGGGAAACAGTACGTGAAAAGAGCTCTGTATCTCCACCTGTCAGTGAGGACTGCAGGCACTGACTACACTGAACGTTAACATCTATCAGGAAGGTAATGATTACTGTAGTGGGTTTCCTCTGTGTCTTTTACACTGAGTAGAAAGGCAGCATGAGCACTGCCCACCTCATACCACTGGTGACATCGGGGTGAAGCTGAAATGCTCTAGGAATTTGGTATCGGTTATGGAAATCCAGGACTAGGAAGGGCATTCCAGTTACCTGCTCTGAGAAAAATGCAAGTTTTTTCTGACATGCAATTGTTTGACCCACTCTTCAAAACTTGCAGAAAGTAGCACTTTAGCACATCTGGGAATACCAGATTCCTTATGAGCTACAGAATGTTCCTAATATTTTCCCTGGCCATTTTGTCTGCAAATGGAGGCCTAGAAACATGAAAAATGAGAACTTCTCCAAACAAAGCCCAAAGTTCTAGACCTAGTAGAACTATTTACCTCATGTCATGTCACAGATCCAAGCCTTCAGGACATACCATATGTGTACACAGTGTAGGAGTTCGTATTTATGCACATAAACAATCTCTAAGTCTAACAGTGCTAAGCAGAGATCCTCTGGTCAAGGTTTATTTGGCTTGGAAATCTATTTTGATATAAGAGGATGACTAAAACAGCACAGGAAGGCTCCCCTTTCTGTGGCAAAACTATGCCTGGGTGGCAAAGCCATTTGGGCATAAGGGAGAACACATTCCTCCCAGGAGGAGAAACTTGTCAGTTAAAACATGGCAACAGTATTGTTAGAATTCACTGGGTTTTGGACAGGATTTTGTACTTACTCCTGGATCGGATATAACAATCGTTGCAGTTAAGAAGACCATTTCTAATCCTGACATCTGTCCCACTTGCTGCATCTCCCAGCTGTCCCTTGCAAATGCCACACTGTCAGTTAAAGAACAGAGAAAGTAAGAAAGACCACCCCCTACTATCTGTCACAACTCTCCTCCAACTTTTTTTCCATAGCTCTTGAAACAGTGAGAAATAAATAACCCCCAGAACTCAGACAATACTCTTAGGCAACACTGTAAATCGATTAAAGGTTTATTTTAGAGCCAACAGTATTTAGGACTGGATTTCAGTAGTCTCCACTTATACAGAAGTGAATTCTAGTGATTTTAAGGGAGATTTGATTTTGATGTTGCATTCTGGAGCCAGATGTCTTGATCCTGGACAAAACTTAGAGAGGCCAGAGGTTTAGTTTGGGTAAACATGTAAAACCAAAAAAAGGTTTCATGAATCCAAACTTAGCCAGAGATAATGGAAAGGGACATTTTTTGAGTTATCTGGAAAACACTGTCTTCAGACACTCAAGAACAGTCAGGAAGTATGTCTGTTGAGAGCTCTGGTAAAAGGCAAAACACATTGTCCATTCCATGGTTAAAGATTTCCAACCATGGGTCAGATCAAAGATGGCTTCAGGACTGACTAGCTTTTTGAAAAAGATTACAAAGTAACACGTTTTACATTTAAAACCAATGTGTAAAACTGGGAATTTTATTACACTTCCCTCTCTAAGTGAGGAAGCTAAGTGGGCCTGCTAAATCACAGGGTTTAGTCAATGAACACGTCTGACAACAAAATAACACGTTAGCTGCATTACTTCCTCTTCTCTGTAAACAAACAAACCAACACAGAAACAAATATACACAGCAAACATGTGAATACCTTGGTCTTCTCATTTTCAATTTCTCACCTACAGCCCCCCCCCTATACTCCCTCCTCACACTGTATGACTTGAGATTTTTCTTAATAAAGCAAGAGACATACCCTGAAGCACTGAATATGGAAATAAAGACCAAGCGTTTCAATAATCATGGCAGCTCCTTTTCCAAGAGGAAGCCCACAGGTAGAACAGAGCTTCTTTCCACTGACAGACCTAGGAGACAAACACATCTTTAAGAAAACACAACAGTAACTGATGCTAAAACATACCCAAATGTTTACACAGGTTTATGGAGAGGAACAGGATGGGAGGAAGGAGCATTGGGGGGTGTCACATAAATACACATTAACCCTTCAATGCAGAGTCAATTGACCCATTCGACCCTGATCAGCCTGCTTATCTGCCTTGCAGACAAGCAAGCAGAGGACTTAAAATGCCTGAATACACAGCAGCTCAGATTCATTTCCATGCTGGTCCACTGTGCTATATCAAGGGGAATGCAAGCCTCTTAGCAGAGACCAAGATGACAGAGAACCATGCCTATGGATTACCACAAGCCAAGTGCGACACTAATCAAAGCAGATATTCAGACAAATTCCCTGAGTCAGACCCTCAGCCTGGCAATTTCTTAATTTGTCTGCAAATGGGTTTGCTTACTGCAAGTCAGAAGGCAGGGATGCTGCTCTTATACCCAGATAAACTGGCAAAGTCAATAGTAGCAGCAGTAGCACAGATCAGGCATCAGGCACTTGCTAACTAATTTTAGTCCTTGCTGCTGCAGCTACATGCCTGTTAGTATTAGAACTAGTTAAGAGTAAAGCTGAAATCAGATCTCCATCTGCAAAGCAAAAATACTTCAACTGTCTTTAAACTTTGGTCCTGTCTGGACCTGTCTAGTAAGTTGGCTGTTTGGAGACAGCTCGGTGAGGAATCAGAACCCCAGGAATTACTGGTACCCTTTTTTGTAATGGTTTTAATGGCAGTGCAGGTTCACACTCTGTGTGTTTCATGGTCTTTGCCTTCCCACGTGTCTGCCAGCCCAATGTTTGTCTAGTGAGATAAACCTCAGACCAAAAGGTTTCCCTTGTCATTATTGTGTAATCCATGCTTTTTTCAGCCAGGGCTGAAAACAGGAGAGAAACTTTGGGATAATTAATGACTTTTGAAAAGATGGTTTGATGATATGTACACAGATAAGCAAGTTTACAATACCCTGCTTCGTGGTTTTGGTGCAACATCATAATAAGGCACCAACAGAGACAGTTCTGGACTGCATCATTATGAAAACATGATAAACAAAAACCCCCAACCAACAAGAGAGACAGAAGCGCACAAAGACTCATCACAACCAGAGAACTGTCCTTGTATCCATCTAATCTCTGTTACTCCTGAACTTAGCATTCTTCATCCCACCATGTACACTGACAGCAGAGGCACAACACTGTATTATTGCTTCATTCTCAATTTTCCTTTTACAATAATTTCCCTGGTTTCTTCTCCTCCTTGACAACCTTAAGCCTTCTGCTCACATCCCTCTCCGTTATTCCTGAGTCCACCTTTGGTTTCACTTCTCCACTATCAGAGTTATCGCAAGGACAAGTAAAGGTGTTGAATCAAAGAATGAAGTGCTTTGTGAATTTTTCAAGAGACATTTTCTAATACCTTAGTGGAACAATGAATTACATCCCTTCCATTGTTTCCAAAACTAAGATTTATTTCAGGAAAAGGTCTGGGAAAAGGGTCTCAGATGAGGATATAGCTGCTAAAGAATATGAAGTAGCTATCAGGACATATAGCAAGAAATAATCTGCAATCCTACCAAAACTGAAGTTACAGTGAGAAAAAACAGAATAAGTGGTTCACATGAAAAATTCCTAATAGTTTCATGTCAATGCAAATACCATCGGAAGGAGAGCTTTGCTACCCAATATGAAGAAAAAGATTATTTAAATAGAACAAAAACTTCCTGTGTTTTCTGTGTTGTAATACTTTACCCTATTTAAAAAGCCAACTGATTTTAATTATCAGTGATTCTATCAGGTTACAGTTTGCTTTTATTTAGAGTTAGTACACATATCTCACTGAAAGCAGCAGATCACATTGCTTGAGATAACAAAATTTCTAGAAGACTAGAATCAGTATAAGAAAAAAAAAAGCAAAATGTTTCAAGTTTGGAAAGTAAAGAAAGGGTTTCTTTTTAAGTCAGCAAGTGTTGAAACGTCAGGCGGTGACAACATTTAGAGCACCCTTTGCTCCTGAGCATGAGACACAGTGAACAGACTATGCACAACATCCTTTGGCTTAAGTGCTATGCACTCACGCTTTACTGCTCACTTTCACTGGGGTTTATATTATCCCATCTCAATTTCATTGAAATTTCCATGATCAAGCAGAGTCCTACAGCTGCTTTCTGAACTGTGTTATTTGAAAGCATAACAATACTGCTGAAGTAGGCAAGAAGTATGGGAGAGGGAGCTAAATGTCTATTCTGTAGATGGTTATGAATTGCAGCATTTAGAAGAATTAATAGTGCATCCACATAATACTAATGAGATTTACACTGGAGCAGTTCACCAACAACTACAAGATGTATTTGGCCTGCAAAATTCCTTATTGACCTTTTGTACCTGTTGGGTGACTGACTCAGAGCAGCAGGAGAACAAGGAGATGATGGCCCAGATCGGAAGTTCTCGTGATAGCCTGCCCTAAAATACAGGAGAGAAAAATGCATTACTACAGCTGAAGAACAACTGAAACCAGAGGCTTTGTATGGAGAAATTCCAGCTGATGGATTTCAAGATATACATTTGCTGTCCACTGCTATTTTGATACAATGAAAACTAGCACATCTTTTTTGGTTTTGAGTCTTGGTATGTTTGCTATTGCTCCATCAGATAACTCAAAAGGTAATAATCCACGTGCAGACTCCTACCCACCTATCAACCCCCATGATGGTAAGTCCCATGATGAAGGACAGTTAAGACTTGGCAGACCACCTTGTACTGTCTGCTTCCCAAAGGACTTACACAGAATGACACTGGTAGAGACGTGGGGTTGTTGATGGAGTTTGTGCCCTCTACTGAGAAGAATGGAAGCTGAAAAGCGGTTTATTTTTGTGTCCAAATTCTGCAAGAATTTGGTGAGAAAAAACATAGATATTTTTGTTATGAGAAATTATAGATTTAATTCAACCTCTCACTGCTTATTAGTTCTTTGAGGATTATAGCTTTAAAAAGATGATCCCTAGAGATTAGTATTTTCTTTCTGCTATAAATTTGGTGAGGGTTTTTTTCTTCTTTGATGTTTTGTCTTTTGTTTTTGAGTGAGCATTACTAAAATGTAACACCAGTTCTTTCAGTAAACATAGGATATGTTTACCTAGTAATTGCAAAAAGTGTATTTCTGTAATGGAAAAGAACATCTTTTTTCATTAGCATATATATGAACACAGTGTCCTGCCAGATATGTGCTACCTCTTGTACTCAGTCAAAACTAATGCAGACTGAGGTTTGACTACCTGTTCCTCTTATCAAATGGCACATGTGTGTGTGTGTGTGCACTCAGGAAAACAGATATTTAATCCACAAATCAACACTCTCAGCAGCAACCAACATGTGTTTAAAAGCTCAGGAATGAAGTCTTGAATACCAACTTCAAAGAGGCAGACTCCTCCTGACATTATCACCCTGACTTTTAGCCACTTACTACCTATAAGTGTTTGTCTTAGGGACTTAAAACAAATTAAGCACATGAACAATTAATCAGATTAGTGTTTAGAGACTTAAGGAGAAAGAAGACAGAGAGTGGCAAGCAAGGGCTGTCCTTCTTCATGAAACTAGTTACTGGGGTGTCCATAATGAGAAAAAGGGGATAAATATTAGCAGTCTCAGTGGGAAAGCCAGGAATCAAAGGTGCCTGCACACTGCTCAGCTGCTCATGAACCTTAACCGACAAAGAATGCTGAGTAGGAATATAAGGGAAGACAGAGTAAGCAAGACTTCTCAGCCTCTGCAATAATCTTGATTTTATGTTCTCACCTCCTCATTTCTCCTGTGGAGCCTGGCTGTTGTCCCACACTCTGGCCCAGGAATGGTCTCTGCCGAATGTCCTCTGTGCGCTGCGGGGACTGCTTTGTCAGCAACTGCTGATTCCAGGAAACGTCTACAATGGGAGGTGAGTAAACTTCAATACTTGTGATAAAATGCTTTTGTAGGTACTTACAGACCAGCATAGCTTGTGGGTGCACCATAAAAGAGAAACAAGATGTACTGTTCCTTAAAAAGAAGTTAACAGAAACCCCCCACAAAGTCAGGTTCTGCTTTACCAGAAGACCTTTGTGGGACAACATCCCCTTGCATTACCTTCATGTATACATGAGCTACCTGCTGCTGAATCTCAGTTTCTGAAGGGGGAAAGGGAGAAATCAAACAGTTGTTCATGACTAGCACTTCAGAAAATGAAGTATTTCTGTCTTTAAGAAGGAAGCACCAGGGAGACCGAAACTTCCAGAGGTGCCTGGGGATCCAAACTTCTCAATATCAAGGGTTAAGAGGAAGATGATGTAGTCACTGGTCTCCATAAGCCTACTGATAAACAGATTTCTTTCTTTGTAATTTCCTTCTGTATTTCAGATGGTTGCACAAGGCTAAGTGACAGTAACAGCCTTCCAGCAATATGCAATGACCTGTGATGCACATTTTGTTTAATCACTACTACAAATCCAGAAGGATAGATTGCTGGGCAATGTCTTCTGTTTTCTTTATTTGAGAAATCTTTATCAAAGTACTAAGAATACAATAAAACTGTGGACTGGGAAAGCAAACCTGCTAAACTTCACAAACTGAATTTGCATTTGGAGCAAGTAATAACACTGAACTTTTTTCTATACATAGACATTTCATTTTTTAGAATAAGCAATTTTGACACTAGTCTGAAACCAAAATTTTAAAACTCCATTTCAAAATCTTTAATCCTACCTATTTCCTCTCCACTGTTTACTTGTACTAGGCAATGATGTTAAATCAGTGAATTTGCTCTTTTTTCAGGGTGACCCTACTGGCAGTAATGCTTTGCAGAAATTCCTTCATTCAAAAAACATCAATATTTATGGGAGCTTAAAAAAAAAATCTATTAGTTTTAAATGTCATCAGACACTTCTAATTACCAAACAGAGACAGGTGTCACTTTAGACTTGGCTTGAAATGGTTAGACATCACAGGCATTCAAAATCTTCCTACCTATTTCCTCTCCACTGTTTACTTGTACTAGGCAATGATGTTAAATCAGTGAATTTGCTCTTTTTTCAGGGTGACCCTACTGGCAGTAATGCTTTGCAGAAATTCCTTCATTCAAAAAACATCAATATTTATGGGAGCTTAAAAAAAAAATCTATTAGTTTTAAATGTCATCAGACACTTCTAATTACCAAACAGAGACAGGTGTCACTTTAGACTTGGCTTGAAATGGTTAGACATCACAGGCAGTGATTTTTACTGGACTGAAATGGACATAAATAATCTAATTAGCTACTTTGCAGAAATTCCTTCATTCAAAAAACATCAATATTTATGGGAGCTTAAAAAAAAAATCTATTAGTTTTAAATGTCATCAGACACTTCTAATTACCAAACAGAGACAGGTGTCACTTTAGACTTGGCTTGAAATGGTTAGACATCACAGGCAGTGATTTTTACTGGACTGAAATGGACATAAATAATCTAATTAGCTATCAAAACACAAAAGAAGCATTGGAAATATGATCTCTGTATCAAGATAAATCCTGTTTGTATGTAAGATCATGTAAAAGATGGAAGGTAACCGTGTTTAATTACTACTGTGAACATGCAGCCCTGTAAACTAGATTACTACCTGCAACTGAAATGTTCATCTCTGAGGAAAACAAGAAGACTGAAATTCCAAATGTAACATTTTCAGCTTTGCTAACACAAAAGTAACTTTGAATCTGTGACATTCAAATTTTGAAGATATATGTGTAATGTTAATTTCCAAAATTCTTGGAGTTAAAATTCCAAGCCACTGTATACCTGTGAGGTTTCTATTTGGAAAAGAATACACGTGTATGAAGAGTCTTGACTTACCCTGAGTCAATGGCAGACTCAGCCTGGCAGGAGAGCTGTGCTCCTTCAGTGGCACCTGGTGCTCCTCTTCACCTCCTTTCAAGATGCCAGTCTCTGAGTGTCCTGAGAGCACTTTATTTCCACTGCCAATAAAAATAAGTCATTCTATAAATGATGCCAAGAAAAATGCCACCTAGAACATAGTGGCAAAACCAGACTTTTGAATATCAGCCAATTTTTTGCAACAGGATTTTTGTTACTGTGTCAGCAATGACAAAAAAAAAATAAATGAGGATAAACTGTCACAAATTAATACATCTCCAGACACGCCAAGTCTTCCTACTTCCATCACACACTGCCACTTAGAAGCACTAATGATCATTCTGGTTTTGTGGAAAATGGCTTGTTTTCCAGAGAAATATCTTTTCTCAGTGTTCTCTATCCAGTGCTCAGCACCATCAGATGCTTCTCATCTTTGTGAAAGCTGTTAGTGGCAGCTGAGCAATGACCAGGACTTTGAACGCCACCTGGCAAGACTGGGTAGAGCACTTCCAAGAGAGCCAGACAGTCTACATAGACTCTGAGTGAAAATATCTACTGCTCTTTTACTTCTCCAAATGGCCTGTGAAACTTGTACAGAAGACAGAGTGCAGTGACCCACAGAGATGTCACGAGCTACCAAAGCCCTTGTCTGGTTGATGTGACAGCCTTTCAGCAGAGTCAGCGAGCCTTCTGATATGCAAAACTAGCAGTGCACATTGTCATACATGTGTAAGCCTGTGGCAAGTGAATATGTATTGGCATATATTACACCTATCACCAGGCCACCAGATGCTGATGCTTCAGTAATAATCATGGGCAGATGTGACATTCTAGAGCTCTACAGAACCACCAAGCTCCACAGGGCTAAGAAATGATTAGGCTGGATCTGGATCCATACCTTCTCTTTTCTTGCCAGAGATCATTTTCCTTGCTTTTTGGAGGTGGCATATGGTCTTGCTCCCAGAACAGCTTTTTCTGCTTTGTAACTTCTTTTTGTTTTCCTTCCTCTGGAGAGCTTTTTGAATCAGTTGCATTCTAGAAGACAGCAGGGGGGGAAATAAGGAGCTTGTTCCTTGAATTCAGCATCAGCACACACATGAGAAAAGCACAGGCTGCCCCAAGATATACTGTGTTGACACATCTTGTCATCATAAAGAACATCTCACATTACACAGTGCAATCACTTAATCCTGGATTTAACATTCAGCTAAAACAAACAACTAATTGTAATAAATTGAGTGCAAAACAAGAAAGTGCAGGAATGACCAATTATGAGATGGTATTCAGGATGACAAAAAAACACTTGCCTCTACATATTTTTGGCAGAAATCCTGAAGTGACTTTGAGAGTCTAGACAGTGTCTCATTGGACTTGGGAGGACTTTGTAAGGGACCTCAGCTTCTTGACTCTGCCAGGAGGTAGAGCACTGCTCACGTGGTCTGGGCATTCTCAAATGGCAAGATCAGTACTACTTCCAAAATGGTACTGAAATGGGTCATACCTGACTGGTGGAGCTTCAATAAGTCATGGCATGAGATCCTTCACTTCTGGGTGAAGACACTACTCTGCATGTGGCACAAGCAACTCCATCCAGGAAGTTACTGCTACACAGCCATGTGGAAAAAGGGCCATGGCTGATGCCCCTGCACTTGGATGAGTGATAAGAGGGGGTAGAAGGGGTGAGAGGAGATTCAGATTATACATTACTCCTAATCCTGGAGTTGAATGGAAAAAGGCAGATGTTTTCTTTGGTGGGGGTGAGATCTACTGATCTCACTTGGGGTGTGAGTAACTGCTAATAACAGGTCTCTGATCTCCGGCAAACACTTATCTAATTAGATGCTTTGAGTTAAACATTTTGTGCCACATAAGCCGAAAGAGAGTAGGGAGTGAACATTCCTCTCGTTTTGCTGTTTTCTAGGAGGGATGGTGGAAGAGAAAAGGAGGAAAAGTGGGGAGGCAGGATGTAGCCTCATCTCAGATATGCTTACAGTACTGTCTTACTCTTCAGATTTTAGATGCAGGGAAATCACATCAGATTTTGTTGGCTTTGAGAAAGTAGTTAAAAAAACCAGAAACAAGTGACTATTTTTTCACAGCATCAGTTAAAGAAGAGAAGCAGCTGCAAAGTAAGGAAGTATCACCTCTGCTCTATCCCAGAACTGCATGGCAGCAGTTTTCTTGGGAATATGGTGCTTTAGTTGTCAAAATATACAAGCTACAGCAGTCTGAAGTAACTCCAGCTATGGAATGGGTCTCTGTCTCTGTTTCCAGATTTTTTAGCCTTAGTGAAGAATGAAACTTCGTGTTGAAGATAGCTTAGTCTTTATTGCCTTACTAATCCATGAGAAACTCACCACTATCTTGTTTCCTTCAGTGGTACAGGAAGATGAGGAGAGGAGATCAGCAGAGTTTGAAGAAACAATGAATGGAACAATAGTATCCTCAATTATCTTACGTTCCTAAAAAAAACCCCAGAGGATCAGGAGAGAACAGGGGTTAAAAATACTGAATACTTACTATGAGATTAAAAAGCAGAATCATAAAGTTTGGCTACAGGCTCACATTTAAATGGCTAGATAACCTGTGTACCAAGAAGGAGGGCAACACCTTTGTTTTTTATTTGCTTTAAGGTTTTGCACTCCCTTTCCTTTCACATTACCATATTTGAGATGGGATATCAAAAACTAGAAAGAATATTCTGTTTGGAATGGCACCATTGCTTCTTACACCACCAGTCTATTAAATTTCAAACAAAAACATAATACATGAGAAATTTCTTCTGAAAGTTGGAAAAAAAATGTTCCTCATTCAGATCATAAGCATGGCCCTCATGCACACATGATAAGACATCAATCAGCATGATGTACAACTAGGCAAACTGAAAACATGAATATTTTCCAATTTCCTGCAATAATGACCCACATGACAAATTAAAAACACTATCTTCTGTATTGTTAATATTCTACAACTGCAAGCTTTGAACACTTCCTGAGGTTTTTTAAATTTTATTTTATTTTATTTTAACAAGGCCAGTTTACAAAATATCTACATGATCAAGCCCAAGGCAGACACAATTTAATCTGGAGTTCCACCAAGTCCAGACACCAAGCATATGCCAAAACACACCAGGCTCTGCCTCCGGAGGGAAGTCTGAGCGTGCCCAAACACAACCACACTGAGTCACCCTGACTTGAACTGCAAGTAGGCACCTCCACCTACGTGGCGGTTCCAAGGGTACCTGTCTAAATAGTTAAATATTTTTCCTCAGTGCCTATGGTAGTGTTTAAGAGAAACAATCCTGAGAATTCTGCCTTGAGAAGGCTTTTCATTAATGAATCTAAGTATGGGGTTGTTTTTGTTTTTTTGGTTAAGTAAGTGGGTGCATTTAAATACAAAAAAAGTAAGTCAATAAACAGCCTCTTCCTTTGAGCGTTATACCTCCTCGTAGTATCTACGTTCCTCCTCTTCAACTTCTCTTTGGGCCTTTTCCCATTCCTCTTTCAGCTTGTCCTGCTCCTTCTGATACTTTTCCTGTAAGAGGATACAAACACATGTAAACTCAGAGAATTCTGTATTAGGAGTAAGTTCTGTGGTATCTCCACAGTGAAAATGAACCTGCTATGATTGGCTTAATCAGAAGCAGGCTGAAATAGGAAGATAGAAAATAAAAACATCCATGGGTATAAAAAAAGGCTTCTTTTCTCTCTCTCCCCACTTGTTTCTAGCACTTACATTTAACACCTTCAAACCTCGAGGAACTTCTAACATACTAGAAGCTGTTTAATTTGTTGTAAGTTTTAAAATCTCTGCTCAGAAATGAAATTTATACTCAGCAATTTCAGTAATTCCTTGCTCATTATACAGCATTAGGAGTTCCAAAAAGCTATCATACACCTCAAAATTCTTAGGCATGGATTTTACATTAAAAAAAATCAGTTTCCTACCACGTAAACAAGCAGGTTCTGCAGATTATGGTACTAATTTACAGTACAGTTTAATGAACAGTGAATACCTGTGCAAGTTTAAAAGATAAATAAAGAGTGTGTAAAGGTTTGAAGAGGGTAAGCTTATAATTAGCTAAGTAGCTTATTTTCCTTCTTGATGGAATTATTCTTTAAGAATAGTTTTCACACAGTTTTGCATGAAAAATTATCTCAAATAGATCTTTAAAATTGTTTGATGAACTGGTTTGAATATGGAGAAGAACTGTAACTTTCATATATCCATTTTACATCAGTTCCAACTTCCATTCAAATTAGAAACTACATAAGTCTAATCCAGAAGAGATTCACTCACTATTGAGAGAACACTCATATATGCCAGAACTATTATAAGAATTTTACACCATTTTAAGAGGAGTCAACCACAATGGCTAAAAAGAAATAATCCCAAGAAAGCAGTAGAGAGACACACAAGCCGAAAGACTAAAAGACTCCATTTTACTCTCCATCATTTGACAGTTGTTTGCTCTTCTGTTACATGGAGGAAATACAGGATTTGTTTGGGACCAAACTAATCACAGTTTCAAAAGACACTACTGACCAATGGGGAAACTCAAGTTGTCAGGGCCACTGCACTTCTCCCAGACAAGACACAAACCCAGACCTTTTACAACTTACTCTACCACTAGGCAAAACCAGTGGTTGTTTTGAAGAGGTTTCTCCCTCTCACAAAAAAAAGACCACACCCTTTGTGCCTGAATTTAGCTTGATGTGTTGCAAGAACCTGTGAACAAAAGCAAAAGTCTACAACAATCTATTAAAAACTTCATTTTAAAGAAGAGTTACAGAGGCATCAGAGTCTTGAGGAAGAGGCTATAAACAATTAAGAGTCTCACAGTCAATGTGCAAGATACTTTAAATATCAGAGGATCAACATTTGGTTTAACTCTGAACTGGCATGCAGAACTAAGTCCTTTTGGTCTTTTCATGGAGTGGGGAAGGGAGACATAAGAGCACCCAACCCACAGAGAACATGTGTTATATTAATTTTATCACTCATTAGTCACTAAATGAATTCAAACACCCACAGAGGATGTGGAAAACATGACACAAAACACTCAACTTTTGTCCAAAGGGACAATTCAACAGCTGAACCACGTGGTGGAAGACGTGTAGTTTCTCCCCTACCTGAAGCAAGCGTTCTTGCTCATGTTGCCACCTTTCCTGGCGCTTTCGCTCTTCTTCTGGATCCCAGGACCAGAAATTGAAACGCTTGAGTGAATGAAAACCAAGCCATTAGACTTTGACACTGCACACAAGGTAACTCACAAGGTTACCAGAGAAAGCTGTGCTTTGCCTCGCCTAGCCCTGGTGATGATGTTAAAATTGAAGATTAAGAGCTAAATAATGGTTCTCTCAGTTAGCAGACACTATCTTTAGCCTCACTGACACTTGGGATTGCCCACAGGTATCCAAATGAGAAAAGAACAATTTGGTTTGCAAAGAAAGGCTTGGGAAACTTCAGCTGGAGACAAAAAAAAATATAAAAAAAGGAAAAAGATCTGAAAGAAAGCTCTAAGCAGCACTCAAAAGAGATACCTGTAAGTACTCAAATTTAAAGAAAGCATCTATTTTGCTTCTCTATAATCTTCAGTGCAGCATACAAAGCAATTTCTGATTGTAAAAAAGATTCTCTCATTTCATAAGGCTGCCAGCACAACTGCCAATAGCCTTGTTTTAAATTTTTATCCATAATGAAATCTCAGGCTTCATTAAGGAGCTCATTACACGATACATTTACACATTCAAAAACCTTATAATCAAGAGCAACTTTAGACTTGGTGTCATATTCCTTTCCACTATGAGTTGTACTTGAATCTGATAGGAGGAGATTATGTCTATTTTTATGTGACAAACAGAATATGAAATGCAGTGCAATGAAAAGTAGCATTTGTGGTGTGGTGGTTTTTTGTGTGTTTTTTTTTTGTTTGTTTGGGGTTGTGTTTTGTTTTTTTTTTAATTGAGGAGACAGTAGAATTGTGGTCTCCTCTGTTTTCTATGCATTTAAAATAGCATGGATAATTTAGAGCTACATATTGTTTCAAGATTGTGAACTTCATTGGCTCCAGTAACCAAGTACTATACAGCTTCCTTTCCCTCAGCATAAAAGAAGGATGCATGAAGTCCAGATTCAGACCACATCTTGATTTAGGTTGTATTTTTTCTCTCTCATTTCCTGAGAAAAAAATTCTCATTCAGATTTGGGGATGTTACAAGACAGTTTGCATTAAAAATTGGCTTTTGCTAAACACATATCTCTAAACCCAGCGATGCAAAAAAAGGTACTTACATTTGATTTGTCACCACTATCAGAATCAGCTGTTAAAGAAAAAAACAACGAAAGAAGAGAAAAAGATATAATTAACACAGCGAAATGTGCATAACCTGCAATTACAGCTATACTGTAACTGTATAAAAGCTTCATGTTAGTTTTCTATGTGGTCCCACAACCAAACGCAAAGATGAATTGCAGGCAAGTAAACCAGAAAACCAGATTACACCCATCACCAACAAAACTACTTTTAATCTGGGTATAGAGGAGCATAATATTCACTACCATCAGGTTCTACTCTACCACTAGCTAATGCTATCTACTTCTGGCCACAGACACTAGCAGTGCTTGGACACTGAGCGTTTCCTTCTTTGATCTACTTTTCCCTTCATGATTCAGTGCAAGGAAGGAAAAAGCACAGCAAAGCTAGAAGGGTGGGACTACACTATTCAAGAGCCACAGTTACGAAGAGTACCATTGCCATTTTCTACCCAAATGTCTTTGAAAATTAGGATGATTTCAAGAAAGGTATTTCGAGGCAAGTAATTTCATTTGGGTGCCTGAAACCAGAGCTTCGCAACAACGTGCAACCCAACAATACCACAAAAAGGGCAGGAATAGACGCTTTACTACGAAAAGCGAGAAGTAGAACGAGTCCCCGTCATCATCAGCTTCCACCCCTGCCCCACGTCCGGAGACACCTGCGCTGGAGGCGGCGGAAGGGCTGAGGCTGCTCCGAGCGCCGCGATTACCTGGCTGCGAGAAAAACCGTGAGCGCCGCCAGCTGTTGCGGACCCTAAGGGGGACGGCGGCGCCGCGGGGCGGCTCGGCAGGCACCGGCACCGGGACTAGGCAAGAAACACAGCGCGGTCAAGAGCCGGCACCGGACGCTCCGACCCCAGCTCAGCAGGGATGTTGACGACAGCGGGGTCGGGCCCGTTGCGGCTGCCTTGCAGTGGAGCAGCAGGTCCCGCAGAGTGCCCGTATTTGCGTGGCACCTTCGTAAGGTGGCACCCAAGCTCACCCGAGAGCGCGACAGCGCCAGTCACGGGCAGCCACCCCTGCCAGGCTGTGTGTGGTGCTCACATCCACCCCTGCAGGTCTGTGCGTGGTGCTCACATCCACCCCTGCAGGTCTCTGTGCGGTGCTCACATCCACCCCTGCTGCAGGAACGGGTGTTCAAGGGCCGCCTGACCCGTTCAGCGCTCTATGTGCTGTGACCACTAGAGAGCAGCCACGTGTTTCAGCATCACTTAGAAAATAGGCGAGAGACCTACAGCTGGTTCCTTGATGTTTGGATTCATCCGTGCCGAACAGAAAATGTCATTGTTCTCAAAGCCTGTTTGGAAGGCACCCCCTCACTTGCAACAAGTGAGACTTCTATTCCTTTTCAAACAATACTGTTCTCCACAGCTACCTTCAGTAGCTTCAATCTTGAGAACAATAGGATAATCAATATATTACCTACACATAAACTAACAATATAGTACATACTAAGAGGGAAGAAATCTTTGGACTATTTTTCTCCCTCTCCTTCTTTCATAATACTTACACATATCTATCTCTAAAATCAATATAAAAACGAACTACTAAACATTATCAATCTCAAGCAAAACTTTGTCATAAAGGCAAAAAAAAAAAAAAGTTTTGCTTTGCAAGAGCCTCTGATGGGCATGTCCCTCAATTTGACCTGCACAGAGCTGTTTACCTATGAAAAGGAGTTACACATGAGCAGCTCTGTGCAGAAATGAACTCAATAAGCTTCTATTGAGAGGTAAAATCAATCGTTATGCCATTTTCACCTGTGAGCAGCAGTACCAAGAAAATATAATAGTTATTGACATAATACAGCTTTTACTGTAGAGCAGGTACATGAAAGATAAGGCTCTTCCTGTCCCCCCTCCCTTGTGTCACAATTGTGCTGCTGTGTTTAAGGGGAACAGCGAGAAAGTCCTTACCACCAGAGAAGCCACACTACCAGTATCAGTCTGATGCAACTGGAAAATAACCATTTTAGCTCCAAAACCCTACAGGTCATTGATTAGGCACTCTCCCTGAACACCACACACATGCATCCAGTTACTGTCCAGCTGAGTTTTTCAAACACTCTGCTCACCTTGTAGACCAGAATTCTGCAGAGTAACTTGGCTGGTCTCTGGTAGTTTCTTTAAAAATGGCAATACAACACTCCCCTCTTGTTCCAGGGCTTTTGGTTTCATCACCTGTTTAGACATTTGGGAGCAGTAAACCACATTAAAAGATCAGCAGGTACAATCAAAGGTTAACTTAGAGTCTTTCTACTTGTTTTCTGAATCAAATTCAAAGATGATGCTTCTGTCTCCAGAATCACTGCATGGACTTGAAATACTGAAGTCCTGGAAATAGCCAGTAGCTGTTTGTTGTTGATATTCACACTGTTAAAGCTGATCCTAACCCAGGACCTACATTTAACTTATCTGACAGAGCAGTATGGTCATGGCCATTTGTTAGCTCTGCCACCACCTGCACTTGTTCAGCACTTCAAGAGGACTAAGAGGGTAAGCTCCACTGTTTACACCTTCTGAATGCCCTCCAAACATGTGGCGGGACTGGGGTCTGCAGGTTAAGTTCCAATTTCTGCTCCAGGCAGTTTACAGATTCAAATCCTACTAGCAGGCACTGGGAAGTTGCTCTGGAGAGGGAACTCTGTGATAACCATGGGATTTGGCTTAGTAAACATCCTCCAGGATCATTCCCTGGCAGATTGTTCTGAATGAACTCCTGAAGAGACATACAGAGAAAAATACCAATTTGCACAATTAATATTTCCATGTGAGATCTTTCTTCTTTTTTAGTTTTCCACTCCCACTCTTTCTTGCTGTGCATACCTCTGGAGTAGCAGGGAGCTCTACTTCTTTCTGCTGCTCCATTTCAGGTTTCTTCACATCTTTCTCACTTGAAGCAGCTTCCTCTGGAGGGACAGGACTGGGAAGAAATTCTAATCGCTTCACAACAGGGCTGGCACAAGCTGCAGTTGACTTGAATTGCTTTTGATCTGAACCTAATCCACACATATAAGAGAGAATGTTACAAGGTTAAGACATTTTTTCAATTAAAATGTAGACCTACTTCTCACAGTCCAATTTCTTACTGGATATACTGTGAGTGCAAATACTGGAAGTTTTAAAAAATAATCCTCTTTCTTCAGCACAGGCAAAACTTATACCTAAGAGAAGACAAGGCTTCAACAGTAAAATTCACCTGACAAAATGTAGCTGTTTACACAGAGACACAGCCAGCAAGGCAGTTTTAGAGGAAGAGTCACCCAAACTTCTTCTGACACTTCTCTTCAGCAGAGATGAACTGTATCCTACCATGTGCCTACTGAGGTACTGAAGTTGTGTGATTAATCCTATCCTATGATGCTACACAGACAAGTAGCTATACCACAATTAACGTGGTCTCACTGTCAGCAATGGAGGATATTCCAGCTTGCCTGTCTCCACTAAACAATGTCAGTCAAACATCAGAGAGCAAACAATTGCGCTAACAGGAAGCTTTGGGCTGGGATAACCTAGTTGTCACAGAATCACAGAATCTTAGGGGTTGGAAGGGACCTCGAAAGATCATCCAGTCCAACCCCCCTGCCAGAGCAGGATCACCCAGAGCACATCACACAGGAACATGTCCAGGCAGGTTTTGAATGTCTCCAGCCAAGGAGACTCCACAACCTCTCTGGGCAGCCTGTTCCAGTGCTCTGTCACTCTCACAGTAAAGTTTTTTCTGATGTTTATGTGGAACCTCCTGTGTTCCAGTTTGCACCCATTGACCCTTGTCCTATCACTGGACATCACTGAACAAAGCCTGGCTCTGTTCTCCTGACACTCACCCTTAACACATTTGTAAACATTGATGAGGTTGCCCCTCAGTCTCCTCTTCTCCAAGCTAAAGAGACCCAGCTCCCTCAGCCTGTCCTCATAAGGGAGATGTTCCACTCCCTTCATCATCTTTGTAGCTCTGCGCTGGACTCTTTCAAGCACTTCCCTGTCTTTCTTGAACTGAGGGGCCCAGAACTGGACACAATACTCCAGATGCAGCCTCACCAATGCAGAATAGAAGGGGAGGAGAACCTCTCTTGACCAACTAACCACACCCTTCTAATACACCCCAGGATGCCATTGGCCTTCTTGGCTACATGGACACATCACTGGCTCATGGTCATCCTCCTGTCATTCAGCTCTTAAAAAAACAAGTCAATGCTGGTTTACAGCAGTGCACAGGCCTACAGCTGAGGTCTGTGACAGCTCAACTCCTGTTGCCTGGCACCACTGTTGGAAGCAGAGCAGCTTCCAGCATCTCAGGCAGTGCACAAGCACCCAGACATCTCCCTATCCTCCTAAAGCAGAATCTCAGCTTCAGATCCTGTCCCCTCGCCAACAATAGCAGCAGCGGCAACTTCCAAATGTACCTTGTTGACATACTAGGAGAAAGAGCTAAGGAAGAGATGTACCCCAAGGCTCCTCTAAGATCCTGCACACAAGCAGAGACAAGAGTTACTCCTGCTGCCAGGCAGATGCACACCACTTTGGAGCCTTTCCCACACCATTAGTGGCATAGGGGCCACAACATGGAAGTATCTGGCTTGTACTGAACAGCACAGGAGATTGCTTATTCTACAAGGTCACACAGTTTGGACCACATCTACCCCTCCAAAGCCAACATAATGAAAACCTATGTTCCTTTACCATTTCAATTTTTGCAAACTTATCTCAGTTTTCCTTGCCAGTCAATAATTATTAAAGTTCACTATAAATACTTAAAGTTTAGCATTTCTTACGTGTGGAGCCTGACACAAGGCGGTTTTGTGATTTGTACACAAGTACCACCAGCTCATCACTACTGACTCCTGAGAGAATTTTGTTGGTTCACCACAAGATTGCAGCTTCTACATTACCTGCCAGATGCAATTCAAAATTAACCTCTGTGCTTTGGCAACTATGAGCCAAAGTAACTGAGGCAGCTAATGAGCCCTCTCTAATAGCCCTTGTGCTTCACAGTCTTGCACCATATCACGACAAGGCTGGAAACGCTTCTAACGTTGGGGGAATGGTACCCCATTGATGTTTGAGGGCAAAGCTCAATTGATTAAGTCACATTTATCCTCAACAAATGGGAGCATTATGCTTGGGTACCTATTACAGCCAGACATTACATTTAAATACTTACTTCAAATAGTGCATTTTGCTTACCAAGCTGAACTTTAACAGACCCACTTTAATAAATGAACAGCAAAAAAAGACCATGAACTTATTATGATAGCAGGCAGTAGCTAAAACGTCTGTCTAAATGTAATGTTTCAGAAACACCATTTTAAAGAAAACAGCTTCAAATTTTACCAGCAAATTCCTTTTCCCAGACTAGGAATCATGCATTAAGCCATTAAAGAAGGAAATCAGGAGTGTGCACAAAACTGTCCCTTTAAAGCCCCTATGAGGACTGAAGTGGCCCTTATTCTCTTTTCCAGTTCTTAATGTTTTTCTTGGGTGGGGAAAAAGGTGTTTAGCAGAAGCTCTTAGTGACTGACATTTTTTCCCAATTGCTCTCCAGTTACAGCACAGTGTGGCACCAGCTTTTCACACGACAGCTGGCATCCCAAGCACCTTGCAGTCAGGTGTGCCATTTCAACCACAGAATGACAGAACAGCCCGGCTGGAGGGACCTGAAAGATCACCTGGTCCCAGCTTTTGTTGAAAGGGGAGATTGACTCACACCCTGTTCAGTCACACCTTGAAAAGCTCCAGCCATGGAGACTCTACCATGGCCCTCAGGAGGTTGTTGCAGGTCGTGACCGTTCTTACTGTAGAAAATTTTTCATGTTGAGATTACTGACATCCTCTGCATTTTCCCATAAACCCTCTTGGTGCCACTGCAGATGCACTGCTCAGACCCCTGCTGCAGGTGGGCCCGGGCAGGGGCGAGGGCAGCAGCAGGAACCCACCTGGGGCCGGGCAGGCCGGGCTGGCAGGTCCCACGCTTCCCGGGCTGGTCTCAACCTGCTGGCTGGGGGCGGCGGCTGCTTCCAGCGGGGAGGCCTGCAGGGGGTGATACAGCAGAAACACAGTCAGTGCAGTGGAAATAAAAGTATGTGTTAATTCCTCTAGGCAGTACTTGCCGCTGCTTTGAAATATGTTTGAATCAGGCTGGTTTAGAGCTCAGCAGGGAACTGGGGAGTATGTTTTGGAGCAGAATGTGCCACTTGGGTCTTGGATCTCTGGGCTTTAATCTCCTTTTCAAACCATTCATCAGCAACCATCATGCATTTGGTTTGGAATAGCTCCTAGAGGCTTTTAATATAGTAGGATATCTTGGATTGTGTTAGCTGGAGATAAGCACACATTGCACCCCGAGTTTCTTCTTCTAGCATAACACAAAAACGCATGCATTACCCAACACATAGCACGTACTAGGGCTTGAAAAGTGGCAAAGTAATTAAATACTTCCTTTATTTCACGGTTGTCTAAACAATCTGTTATCTGAAGGGAAAAGCCAGAGTCAGTATTAACGGTAATGAAATACTTGAAACGCTATTAAGAGAGAACTGAAAAAATATGATTAGCCCATATTGAGCCAATAACCCAAATTCCTTTGAAAAGCCTGACCCATGGCAAGGCTGTTGCAGAGCTAAAACCACACAATCAAAAAAAAGGGTAGCACTTCAGCTGATCTATTTAGCAGCTTCCACTTTACATCTGCTTTCCCAGTAGGCAAACCAATTGGCTGCTGCACAGTGCTCCCAATGCATGAAAGATCTAGAAACTGGCACTCTCAAGAGAGGAAAAAAACCCCAAACTGCTTACTTTTAGAAATAAAAAGTAACATATTTCAGGAGTAGTCTTGTTATAGACTTGCTTTCCTGTCCTCTCCCTACCCCTCCATCTTACTAACAGCTGCAAGGGAGGAAATATGATGAATTTTCCTTTTTTTCTAGGGGCAGGATTCAGACCTCCTTCTGCATTAATCCTGTTTCCCATCTCTGCAGACCCACATGAGCCTACAGCCCCTCATCTGTCTGTGTCCCATGCAGAGCAGGCCTGGGGTCTCACAGCTCAGTCACTGGAATCATCAGTTGGCAGTGCCAAAAGGACACCAACACCTGTGGACACACTTTGGCTCCAGAAACCTTTTGGAAGTGCTTGGGAATCCCTGCCTCTCTTCTCCTCTCTGGAGGGACACTTGCTCTGGAGAGGGGTAGGAAATGTGTCTGGGAAGATGCCCTGCAAGGAAATGGTGGGGATCAGTGTGGGGCCGTGACCAGGGCCAGCGACCCGAGCAAGCCCAGCAGGCAGTGCCTGGAACAACAGAAGGAGCCCGTGGCTGCCAAGAGCTGTGCTGCCACCTCGCAGCAGGACAGGCGCCAGACCACGGCCGTGAGCCTCTGCAAGTGGCAGCACGTCTCCTCCAGCACCTGCTGGGGCTGGCTGCTCCTTGTCCTCCCTCCTGCCTGGCGTTCCCACTGCACCCTTGTGTCACCTGCCTGAACCCTCTGCCCCAGGCAAGGCAGAATCATTTAAGTTGGAAACGACTTTTAAGATCATTGAGTCCCACCATAAACCTAACACTGCCAAGTCCACAAACCATGTCACTAAAAGTGGCACATCTACCAAATACCCCCAGGGGTTGTGGTTCCACCATGTCCCTGGACAGCCTGTTTCAGTGTTTGACAACTCTTTCAGTGGATATTTTTTCCTAGTATCCAAACTAAACCTCCCCTGGCACAATGTGAGACCATTTCCTCTCATTCTGTTTTTTGTTTCTTGGAAAAACAGACTGACACCCACTTCATTACAACCTCCTTTAAGGTAGTTGTAGAGAGTGATAAGATCTCCCCTCAGCCTCCTTTTTTCCCAGACTGAATAACCCTAGTTACCTCAGCTGCTCCTCATAAGGCTTGTGCCCTGAAGCTTCACTAGCTTAATTGCTGTTCTTTGGACACGTTCTCCCCCTGTCTAAATGTGGTTCTCAAACTGGACAAGGCAGGTGTGAAATACTCCAAAAGGACAGTGTGAAAACTCTGAGGACCTCCTCTCTGACATGTCTACCTGTGAGCACACCCAGTTGGAGAGCAAACAAGGCATGGGTCTCCCTCTTCATGTGTCACGAGATGAGGCACGAGCTAAAAAACAGACTCCAGAGAAATGCTCCAGAAACTGCAAATCTTGTGCCCCAGCAGATCTGCCCCTTGCCATTCTGTTGCTGTTTTCTCCCATACAACCCATCTCTCCCTTCCCCAGGCCATCTTGATGGCAGCCTGTTTCAGTGAGAGCTTTCTTACTGAAAGCCCCAGTAGAAGAACACTGCAAATAAAGAAAATGTTTCCTTCCATCTCAGTTCTGGGTCCTGACCTGACAGTAGCCAGAAGAGAAGCTACTGGAAATCCCTCCCAACATTTCTCAATGCAGAAATAAGTACTCTTCTCCACGAGGACAGCCAACTAAATTAACAGGCTGCCCAGACAGTTTGTACCATCTCCGTACAACAGAGATTCCCAAGATTCAAATGATCAAGACCTTAGCAACCTATTCTGATCTCACACCTGATCCTGCTTTGAGCAGAAGACTCAGCTAGAGACCCAGAACATGAATTATTTTGTCTGTCTATAATCTCCAGATCTCCATTAAACCTAAACAAATGTCTACTATCAGTAGGTCAGGGTTTGCTGTAAACAAGGTAGTTTTTATCTGGAAAAGCAAGAGGCACCCACCCTACAATCCTACTCACTGCTTCAAAGCAGTTCCTTCCAAAGAAATTGTTGCAAATTTCAATTATTATTTATTATTATTATTATTCATAAGGCAATGGAACTCTCCACTCCCAAAAAGCAACTGTCCAAATGGAAAAAGTAAAAATAAATAAATACATTGCAGGTTTAATTTCAACCTCAGAGGCTTTAAAGCTATAAAGAGTGGTAAACCAGGGCCAATACAAAAAGTTATTATTATTTACACTCAGGAAAGACAAGTGCCAATGGCAGTTGGAGCTGGGGAAACAGCAGAGCCACACTGGCCTCTCAGGGGGTTTAGACAGCTCAGTGAATGCACTTTAATCACCTCTGGGCCTAGAGTTACCTCAGGAACCTAAATGTAATGTGGTGTCACAGCTATCCTGCAGAAGTGCAGTAGCTACCTCTACCCATAACCTATATCCAGGGGGTTGAACCAGATATAGATACAGATGTTATTTATAGACAGTCTTTCAAAAAGAAAGAAAGAACTACTATCTGCTGCCGGAAAATTTAATTTTGCAATGGTATGCTGCAGAATTTCTGTTCTTGTTCATGAGACTTGACTCTTCCTCCAGCTTCTGCTAAGCAATTAAATACTAGTGACATAAAGCTAAAAATATAAAATTGATTAGTGAGTAATTTATAATAAAATTAAGTCAGCTTCACTGGGGAACTCTCTCATTCCCAGTATGTCTAATTCTATTTATAATACCAAGTCATGTAATATTACCTAGCATTTTATCCACAAGTATATGATACATTTAAGAAAATTATTGTACTGATACAACTAATAAAATATCTTTTCTACCACAGACTATCGTAATTCAAATTTCATAAATATTTTTTTATCAAATGATGATGTTATCACTGAATATGAAGAAGGCATCCAAGCAATTCATTGTACCCAAGAGGATCATATTTTGACATGGACACTGAAAAACTGAGCAACTTGGCAAGTGACATTTCTGAGGTGTTTCAGAGAAGCCCTCAAACTTTGGGATGAAGGACCCATGCAACCTCTCAGCAGCACCTGGCTGCAGCCTCACACATTCCTGTGGGCCAGAGAGCCAGTCCATATGCTGGCTCTGTTGCAGGTGCCTGCAAGAGAAGGTCACACAACACCTGCTCATCCACCACCACAGGCAAGGAAACCTTCAAGGGAAGTAGGAAAGGCCTTGCTGCATAAGAGCTTGCTGACCCCAGATCCAAGCTGGTGTGAAGACTGAAACTGAAGAATGTTGTCTGCTTGGGTTGGTGCTTTTATTGTCTCATGCATTTACCTACCCAGGAGCTAAAGTGAACTTCCCCACTTAGAATTCAGAAGCCTTGGTCCATGACAGAGAGTTAAATACTGTGACTGCATTTGCAGTTACGAGCACATCAGCAATAACAAAGCAACACCTTAGTTCTGCTAACCAAGGTATCCATTTAGCAGAGACACGAGCACATCTGACTATATAATGTTATCAAGCACTTATTAGGCATGAAAATAAATTAGTTCAGCTTGTAGCAGGCAGGGTTTTAATCCCATAAACTAGGATATCCATCCAGATATTTCTTTAATGAGGACTATACAAGTCAGAAATAGCCATATTGCCTATTGCTGTGGCAGAACCTCACACCCTTATAAAACCCTAAAAATACAATAACCAGGAACATCTAGAACACCAAGCATCAGAACTACTACAAGAATTCAAACTCCAAAGGAAGTTACAGTAGAACTTTATTGACCCTTATTGTAAATGAAATAAAAACATAGGTCAGTTAACACTACTTTTACACAAAATCACGTGAAATATTGTTACTGTATTTTCTATGAAAACATGACAAAACAAGCTGTCTGTAATCCATGAGAATGCAGAGATATCAGGAAGAATCAGGATATAAAAACATTTTAATTTCTGTAAAATTATTCTGGAATGAAACTGGTTGCAGTATCAATAGCAACATGTAGAAATTGCCTGACACATCTTTCAAGCTCCTGTGATTGAAATTGTACGCATAATTATTGACTTTGGAATTTTCATATGATGATTTCCTCATCAAAGCCAGTGTTTTCTGTTGTTGTGAGTGGTAATGGTGGCTTGATCTTGGGCTGCCACAGCCAAGTTCTTTGCATGCTATGCCAGTATAGTACTGCAGCCAGTAACGTCATCTGCCTCATCTGGCAGCTACACTTGGGGCAGCTATTACAGCCAAAGGCCAGGGTGGACCAGTAACTGAGAGAGAAGTCTTCAAAGTGTTGCAAGAAATAGTGTTAAGTATTCTTGCTAGTAACTTTTCTAGTTACTACTGCTCAATTGGGATGTCAAATAAGCTCCCATCACTCCTACACTGAAAAGCACATGAGGGTCTGGAAACAGGAGACATGGACTCTAGATTCATAACCACATCCTGAGCAGAGTTCCATTCTAGCTGCTTTGAAGCTTTGCTGCTCTTACTTGCCATCCTAAACCTTTTCCCTTTTCAGGTAGTCCAGCCCTCATGCATCTTCCCATGTGTGGTTCAAGGTAAAGCTGTCAATCTGGAACAGATGTGCTTAGTCTACAAGTGTTTCTTGTAACAAATCAAAGAAAAAAGACTTGTCCTACCAGATATGTACAAATCAAGGTTTCAACCCTGCTCTCCTGTACCTTGGCCAACAATCCTCAACCACAAGAAAGCTTATACTTTAATCTCAGTTCAATCAGTGGATTTTTGAAGATGAAGGAAACTGTTACTTGGATATTAAAACAAAAAGTTTATTTTGTGCCAAGCATGCAGTGAGTAGAAATGGACAAGTTTAAGCTAGCTAGCAAAAATTAAAAAAGCCAAAATCTCCCCCACCATCACCACCCCGCCCTGATCTTTTTAAAGTTGCTGTCTATATATTATTTTTTTTTTGGTTGATCAGAGCAAAGTTATAATTAAAGCTATAACAAGCAAATAACTTCTAAATGCTCACACAAAGATTGGTTATAAGAAAATGATGTTACTCACTAACAAATTAATCCCCCTACACTGAAATCTGCACAAATGTTATTTTAAAACAAAACATCTACTTTGCCAACTTCTGATTCAAAGAGCTAGAGGGTACAACTTATCAGCATGTAATGTGCCTAGCTGTGGAAAGGAGCTCATGGCTGACTGGTAGGACAGGGTGAGGAGATGGTTCTCACATTATTGCTGGAATAGCCACTGACTGATCTGTCATTCTTTGGGCCTTTGTCCCGGTTTTTCCAGCTGCAGTAAGAGAGGTGTGCTTTACCTACTGCCTCATTTAGCAGGAAATCACACCACAAACACTGGTGTTACATTTTCATCCTGCTCACAGGCCAAATTTATCCTTCCCAGCCTTAAATCAAAGGCAAAATTTGATAAGCTACTTTGAGTAAAGCATCTTGTAAAATACCCAGACCAAAATCTAAGTACTCTCCACCTATACACTGCAGATACAAGTACGATTTCTTGAAAATATTTTTTGTACAACTCTTCCCACCTGCTACAGCTTTTTGCAATTAATTTCATAGTAGATTTAGGCAGCAGTTAAGCATGTTTCTATATCAGTCTCAGATTGCCAATCATTATTTGATTCGCATACAGATGGGGCTCTTCTCTGTCAAAAAGACAACCGACACTGAGGTTGCACCAACATGAAATGATCCCTGTGCTTCTCTAGGTCCCCAAAAGCCTCAATCATATCAGTGTTTCAAGTGGTGCAACTTGACTAAACCATTTTCCAAACTTCAGGCCAAAAGAGCCACTGAAGTGCAGCTGCACAGCATCTTCACGTACTGCAGACAACGCCTGAGGCCAGCCGGACAGATTTAGAGCAGGGCTACGAAGCTTCAAAGGGAAGCCTGCCAGGCAGAGAGAAGACAGGACTAGTCCATTTGACAACTGAACTGAAACAGGAGGGGAGCAGCCCTAAGAGGGATGGAGGAGGAGGAAGGGGCACGCAAAGAACAGGAAGAGAATCAGAAGGGGAGTATAGGAGGGTCAAAGTTAACGCACATATTAAAAGGAATGTATACCCGACAAAAGAGACTCAGTGCAGAAAATGAATGAATAAAGTACAAACCCAAGACAAATCTCAGAGCAACTAGAGGGAAAAAAAAACCCAAAACCCAAACCCTAGAAACAGCATATTTTAACAGGCAGAGGAACTAGTATCTGTGAATCTTATTCAAAGCCTGGGAAGAACACAGCTATCAAGAACTGTATCAATAAAGAAAAGTATATAAATAAAGGCAGTGAAAGTAAATTTAGCAAAGGCTTTGAAAACATGCTCAATTTGTCAAAGTTTTCTTAAGGTAAAAGAAATGTAGTAGTTTCTTCCACTCCAGACAGCTCTGCTTCTTCATCTCAGCTGCTTTTCTATCTTCTCCTCCTCCTCTCCTAAAAATTCAGTAGAGTAAAGCATCAGACAAAAACTATAGCCCAGATTTCTCCTTGTGAGAGGTGATATAGTGGCAGCTTCAGAAAGCTTTCTTAATTCCAAGAATGTGTAGATTAGAAGCCCCTTCCCACTGGCACAAAAAACAAACCCCGTCTTCCCCTCTGGAGGGCTCAGAGTGACAGCTAGGCTATTCAGCATCCTACCAAGCAAAAGGCCAGGATTTATGAGGAGTGGGACAAGACCATGAGGCTATTCTCCTTCCTAATTCTGGTTCCCAACCTTCCAGGCAGGGGGTCATACCTTCAAAGAGGACTTCAGTGTTTCAGACTCTGCAGATGTGGCCTGACGTAATTGTGTTAGTTGTCCAGAAAATGAAGTAAAATCGGTACATGGAGAAGACTGAGTAAAGTGAGACCAGCATAGCTGCTTGATTCTTGCATTTAATGCCCTAGACTGATTGCATCCATGTCAAACTGCCTATAGCTGTGCTGGTCTGTGCCCCAACACACAAAGTGAAGACGGCAACATTGGTACTGTGCCCCATCCCTGTAACCTGACATCTAAGCCCTTTCCATCCATGAACCAGGGCACTCCTGCATGCTCAATAGTTAAATTACTGCCTGTGCCTTAGTCTAACTGTGGGGACTTGGAAATTAAATGCAGTAGATGGGTAAAAAGATGCAAACATCTGGAAGAAGCGGAACCTGTTAACTTATCTTGGGCTGGAAAATTCCCTTCCTGCCACAGACAGGTCTCCTCCTTCCCCCTCCCCTCTTGCGGAACACCCCCCCTCAATCATACTTATTTGCATTCCACTTGTTTCTCCACATAAGATCCCTGCAAATCAGTCTCCTCTCCTTGCTCTGCCCTTGAAGCTGAAGCATCAGGAATTATAATAATTATTTTCATTACCCAGCCACATTATTGATGAAAATGTGAAACCAGTGATATAAAATCCTTAGTTAGAGAAACTCTGTCAATAGCACTTGTTGCTGCACACTCATTTTCTCTAGAAGACTTCATAATTAAGTGCACTCAAGCGTACTAACCAGGAGGTGTTCTTCAAATGTCAGTCACAAAGAATATGAGAATTCAAACGCCTTTACCTCCTTTCCAGTATCACCATGAGGGCTAAGACACTAGACACAGAAACAAGAAAGAGACTGTGCTCAGCTGGCCACATCATCCTCAAAGCTGTAGAAAGTGCAGGATGAGAGGGCATCAAAAAGGTAAAAACATCCCTAAGCCCTAACAGTGGCTTATGTTGCTGAATTTCCTCTCAGCTCTTCTACAGCTATACTGGTTTGGAAAGCCTAAAAAAGGACACAGTAAAACTCATTCAGCTGTTTTTCTGATCACCATTTTGCTTCTAATCTACAGCAAGCTGAGGCTCTTCTCTGTCCTCTAAACATTCTCACTACCAGCTCTCCCATACCAGATGCAATGCTTACTTCACTTCTCCCTTACAGCCAATTCATTCTGACAGGAGCAGCCTCTGCTTTCCCATTCCTGCCTGCTTTCCTGCCAATAATTTGGTTTTGACTCTATATCTGTTCCCTCTGACAGGATCAAATCCGTGCTCATGACACATCCAAGCTCTTATGCTTGCTGCAAGTTCCATGGCTTGGTTCTCCATGGCCAGAGACTGGCATGAAGCAGAGAAGTGAGGTAAGACACAAGCCCTTTGGCATGAATGAACCATGATCACTCCCCAAGATGGATCCCGGCCCAGTCCCTGCTCTCCATCTGGCCAATGCTTGGATGAAGTCTGATAAGAAAGCAAAAAATTATCATACTCCAACTCTCATCACATCTCTAATTCTCTTTGTTGTTACATAGAAGAGAAGAGTGAAAATCTTCTCTCCTGCCACTTGTTTGCAACCTTTTTACATGCTTTATTTGCAGTCCAGTCCTTACTTCTTGTTTTGTTTTTACTCTCTACTTTTATTACAGTTTTGTATCATCTGGATTCC
>NW_009970716.1:2633754-2681104 GCF_000747805.2 Chaetura pelagica
GCTGTGATACGCTCTAGTTTTATTCCTGGCTTTTTCTCTGGGGAAGGGGAGGAGAAAAAGATGAAAAGGTAAAATTAATTTGTTTCTTTGATAAGGCAGTTAAGAAGCACATTGGCCCCTCCAAGCATTTCAATAGCTTATCCCTTTTCTGCTATTTCTGAGAGAGGAATGAAAGCTGAATGCTCAAAACTGCCAGCACATCCACATCCTCTTCTTTGAAAATTCAAAACCGAGACTAATTATAATGGCTCACATAGTCCAATTATGTTGCTGATCTAATCAGCTAACATCAGGAGAGCTGCTGAATAAATCTCCACAAGAGCTGGGGCGCAGAGTAGATGTCTCCCTGGCCCAGCACATTAAAAGCATGATATCTAAAAAAACCCAACATGGCTGCAGAAAGTTTTTTCAGTCTTCCCCTCCTATTTCTCTACCTACATCCCAAAGGAAGAAGACTTCAATTTACAAAGGATTTTGCAGGATTTTTTCCTAGTCTGGGCACACCCTCTTGAAATAAAGGAAACATAAGCACTCGGGTTTCATTAGTTAGTGATTAAATACGTTATGAGACAGAAAATTGGCAGAGAAAGCAAGGCTGGTTTGTTCGTGTTGGTCTTACTGTTGGCTCTTTGTGCACACTCTGAGTGGCAGGACTCTGTAAACTGAGCTCAACACCTGGGGGCTCCTTCTTCAACTCTACTGGGGGCCTGTCCCCTCTGGCTACTCCATCAGATTTCAGAGATCTGCTTGGCGAAGGAGTAAATATTACTGTTGTACACTCCTTATCCTTGTCTTCTACACCGTTGAAATTCTCTCCATTCATGCTGACTTTTCCATCCACCTGCAGAATACAGTTAAAGAAATTGCTGAGGCAATTAGCATTTGAGGCAATTAGCATTCAAAGGAATTTAGACAATTAGGCCTTCAACATCATATTACGATTGTTAACACAGTCTGTGCCACTAGTAAAGGAAAGAGCCAAGCACACATTTCACCCAACTGGCCAAGAGAGAGGAAAACCCTATTCCAGGAGTGTAATAAACAAAATACAGACAGAAGGTAATGTGGATTCCCTGGTTTTCCACATTTTGCTCTCCCAGTAACATACAGACATCCTTTTTGTGCATGACAGATCAATGGATTTTAAAAGAACAACAAAGCTTTATGTTAAATTAGATCAGAACTGCTGGGTTTGCCTCATGCAAGAGGTGAGCAGGTTCTCCAGAACTAATTACAGTGATGAACTGCTATGTCACCTGACAACTTCACCGCTTTCTGGGGAGCTGGGCATCCTTGGCCCTGACAGACACACAAGGAGGTGAAGGCAGCTTAGCATCTCATGCAATCAGCTCCCAGGCAGAGGAAAAACAGCTTGGCTCAGCAAGTGGTTTCCCTCCTTCTGACTGCTCTTCAGATGAAAAGATTCTCTCCTTTTCCTCACTGCCATCATCACAGTAGCAGGGTTTATTTCCAAACACAAGTGTGAGCAGACACTGAGCCCCAAGTCTTCTGGGGCTGTGAGCTGGATTATCTATTAGAGAGGCAGGTCATGAAAGATTTCAGAAATAAAAAAGCCAGGAAAACACTGGCAGGTCACACCATCCATTTTAGTGTCTTTGTTTAGGCTAAGACATTTTTCTATTTATATTAGGGAGGAAAACCAAATGTTTGAATGATCAGGACAGATGCCCTGGCTGCAAACTTAAACAAACATACTCCTTTCCTTCTGATCTGGAGCAAGTCAACACGTTGTCACCAGAGCTGAGAATCATTGACAGACTGGTGGTTCAGGAGAAAATAATGTGACGGATACACGTGCTGGAGAATGATTCCTACTGAGACAAGTCACATTCTTCTGCATCAAGTGAACAAGACCTAGACAGACTTTTAGTGGTGGTTTGGGGGGGTGGGGGGGGAAGGGCAGGGAGAAAAACCCTTGGGTTAGTTTCTACCCACATACGTGAACTACATATGCATAAACGTGAAGGTGATCTTGGTCCTCTGAGGAAAATATTACCATGAATCAGAAAAAAACCCAAAGATCCACAATTCAAATATGTCTAAAATATAAACACTAGGGGAATACTGAGGTGTAGGATAAACAGAATTACCAGTTTCACATTCCCACTAGGAAACATGGTGGGGAGGTTTCCTCAAGAGCTGGGACAGACTTTAGGAAATTATAGACATAATTTTTCACCATCTGTACAAACCTGACTTACTTTTAAAAAAGTAATCAACCTGAATATACCAAGTAGTAATGCTCTGGGACACCAGCAGGGCTGCAGGGACCCCCACATGCCAGTACCACAGCAGCAGAGAGCAATGGCAGGCCAGGGGTCCAGAATTCAACAGGCTGGGTCACCTATGCCTGTAGGCCTCACACCACCAACAGAGGCTACAGTGAGACTTGGGAAAGCTCCACTTTTGGTACAGGCTCAATTAAAAATGGATTTATTAAAACTTGACTTATTCTGACCTGTTCTCTCTTAACACATTGCAGTTCTTTGCTTTCTTCATAATTGGTTCAGTATCTTACTCCCATTCTCCACACCTAACTGGTCCAAAAATATATTTCTCAGATTTAATCCCCCAATTCCAGTCTTTTCTCCTATCACCTTCCCCCATAAATCTCTTAACTGGCTCCTTATTCCAGGCAGTCCTGCTTTAACCCAAGCTCTCTTACTTATTACCACAATCTTTGTGCAATTCTTGCAATGCATCACAGTCACTCCCTGACTCTCTTCACCAACCCCCAGTTATACCTCTGCCCTAGTACCAATCTGTTCCTCTAAACCTGCATGAACAGCCTGTATCTCCTCCCTACACCAATGAAGCAGCTTTCCCCAGTCATTCCTGATGAGAGGCATGTTTAGGACAGACAGGATCTTTGGTCAAGGTGGCTTTTGACTCTGAAGGAGGAGGAACACATGCATACTGCAGTGTTTCACAGGCTTATGACTTGGCTCAATAGGACAGACTTGTTTGAGTATGGCAAAAATCAAAACCCTGACACAAAAGCCAGTTCAGATCTTGCTCCAAAAGTCAGGGCCTCAATGCCTCCTGCCTCCTCCCATTTGTTTAAAATCAGAAAACCATGACTACATACTCTTTCTTAATCTCTTTCTCAGAAAATAACTTGTTTTTTCTTAGAGGCCCCCATTGCCTTGTCTTTCTCCCCAGAAATCTAGCCTGATGAAAAGCAACCGGCACAAATACTACAGTCTGAACAGGTCAGCTTTCTAAGCAGGTTAGTAACCCATAAAAGACCACTAGATGGGGCAGCACAGAGCATGAAGCTGAGCTTTGTAACATCAGAATGCTGTAACCGTTTTCTACTTAATTGAATTAAAAATTCGTATGTTCAGATGTTTTTGTCAGGATCTCTGTGTCTCCTGATTGACTTTGGGGTGTGCAATGTATCCTACCTTAAAGTTCTTTAAAACTTCCTGTGTACTTTTAGGTTGTGAGTAAGGCTTGGGTGTCAGCATAGGCACAGCCTTGGAGACAACACTTTTGTTGGGAGATGTGTGGCCTGTTGAACTGCTGGGCTCTAGTTCAGTGGTGGGAACAATGGTTGCTTCAATGGTGGCAGTGAATTTTGGAGCAGGCAGCGACTGTTGCCTTAAATATCTCAAGGGATTTGGGTCTTTCAGTGGTGAATTTGGCTCCACCGAATGGCTTCTTTCGAGAATTTTTGGCATCTGCAGACGCTCCAGGACAGCTTCACTGATAGTGAACCTTTCGATGTATTGCTGGAGGATGCTCTCAGCCTCCTCCTGTGACTTTGCATTCTTGTATGCCTCATGAAGCTCTCTCTCTCTTCTCTCTCTGCAAGGGGGACAACATAAGAGAGACCATCGCATTAAAATTAAAACTGGAAATCACTTCTATTGCCTCTGCTCCATCAACATCCTTCCCTCTTGCTCTTGCCAGACCCACAAGTATGGCTGCTACCACAGCTACCTATCACCTATGGAGCACACAGCATTTTCAGACATGCCACTGCCCTCGAGTAAAACAACATACTTCTCTTCCACAATTTCTCGGTAGGTTTTGATGCTTTTTCTGCGCTCATTCGCTCCATCTCCAGCCAATAACCTTTCCATTTTCTTTCTCTCAGCTTCTTTCTTTATCAAATCCTGTGAAGCGCTCCTTCGACGACTCTTCCACCGAGCCAGGTCCTGTGAGGGAAGAAAGGCATGCAAATGCAGAGTTGCAAATAACTAAAAACTGGCCACAGAAACAGATGAACTCATCCAGACGCTTTGCAATGCATGGTCCTGGCTGTGGACCTGGCTCCCATCACCTGCAGGCAGCAATGCTTATTTTAAAGAGAAAAGGGGATTATACCATAAAATGAAGATGTTGCTTGACTGATTTTTCTCCTAACAGCAGGTCACAGCAAGGATTTCATAGCTCCACTGGCGTATTTTCTTTTTGGCTTTGCAGTGTTGCAGAAGCATACTAGATATTAACACCAGGAAATGTGGTCTAAAAGGACCAGTCAAGGCACTCATTTTCACTTGAACCAACATTAGTGACAAAACCTGATTCCCCAGGAAGATAAGGTAGAAAAAGTATGCTTGGTGAAGAATTTCAATAATCAGATGTATGGGAGGCAGGAGTTCATTGGAGGACAAGACATCGTTTCACCGTGACCTACAGCTGCACTAATGGTCTGCCTTGGAGAGCTGACAGTCCCACTTTGCCCGTACTATCAGCCAACTACATGCAAGCATGGTTGATTCATGCTTTTTTTATTTTATTTTATTATTTTTTTTTACAGAAAAATCCAGTGTGGCATCCAAACTTAAATTCTTCCTCATGGGCACTCTCCAGTATTTTGGATCCAGATCTGAGAAACACAGACTAAGGACTGAAGTGGCTCACACCTGGCTGCTGTAAGACATGACAGAGCAGAAAGCCTACAGTATGTATCCAGCTATACAGATTTGTTCTTGTTCTTTTTGTAACCTGCCTGCCCAAAATTGTCCAGAAGATTCCCTGAATGTGGTTCTTTACTTTTCTGGCAAAACCAGCCTGATGCTAAATCAGTGAGTCACAGCAGATACTTGTTATGGGCACCTGTGTCTTACATCTTGCTTGGGTTGGGAATTCACAAGTCCTGGAGCATACAGAGGCAAGATCTTTTTCTCAGTAGAAGTATTACAGTAAAGCAATTTCCTAAGTTGAAACACTTCTTTGCAGTGAACTACTAAAGGAACAAAATTTTACATGTAAAAAAAACCAAACCTCTGCAAAACTTTTGCAAAAAAAAATAACTTCCTAGGAAACTGTAGGGGCACATTTGTCAGTAACTTTACATCAGCAGGAGATTAGTATGCAGATAATATTTAATGTAATCTAAAAAATTCTGCTTTTAATAAAAACCAGAGATGCTGTATACATACACAATTCCAAGGTTATTTAATTAATTACATGGTTTTCCAAATATTGTAATTGCATTTTTTATTGGTAAACAGCAGAAGGTACTGCAAGCATAACTTGTTTTATTAAAACCAGGAACAAACCTTGTCACTTTTAATTGAGCTTAAACCCTCAAATTACTGACGTTACACTTGAGGGAATGCTCATTAAAGCGTTTCTTCACATGACCTACATATATCAGTTTATAATCCCCTTCTTGAAACATAGGCCTTTCATTTTCCTCAGTTACTAATTATTCTCATTGAAGTACCAAATGAGTTTCTTTATTCAGCTACTCCCACTATTGCCTATTGTTTGGAAATTAGTTTTTCATTAGCAAATTTCATAACACAAGGCTTCCTCCTCTTTTTGTAATTAAAAACCAGACATGTTTATCTTTTCCAGCTCTGATGCTTTAGAATAACAACAATAAAGAGAAGCCATGAAACTGTTAATTGTTGGCAAATTCAGAGTATGAGCATATAAAAAAATATCAGACCATGAACGTTGTGTCTTCTCCATAAAGCCCTTTGAATGCCAAGGATATTCCAGTAAGGGCATTTTCAGTATCCCTTCAGAACTTTTAGTTCAGTGTAAAAGGTGCTGAGGGCCTGGAAAACTTCAGTTCAAAGGATTTTCCATTCAGCAGCAAAGAATTCATAAACCTCTTGAATATCTTTGTACTTGTTCTTACTTCTGCTAGTAAATTATGGCTTCCCACACATACAGACCTCCAAGCTGAAAACCTTCACTCTTTACTATGAAGTTTTTTCTTAGTTATATATACTATTCTTTTTTTTTTACTTTTCCTTTAATTTTCTACCAAACAACTCTCTGAAATGTTTCACAGCAGCTGTCCTTACAGTGAGAAGCTGCTTGAAGAGATGGGGTATTCAGGTTTTTTTTTTAATTTTAAAAATACGCCCCAAATTCCTCATTTAAAATCTGTCTTTAGGCATGAACAGGACCAATACTAAAACTCCTAATACTAACTTATCTGCAAATCATACTTTTCTGTCCTTGCCAATTTGCTGAAAACAATGTCAAATGCCCAGGCAGCCTAAAAACACATTGAGGAAAGAAGTCTTTGAAAGGCTTTCTAACCCTAGCAGGGTGTAGCTAACTTGAAGGGCAATTTGTTTGCTTGGACCAGATGGAAAATGCTAGCATTTTCTGTATCTGCGCAAATTTGTTAAAGCCAAGTCCAACCTATCTGTTCACTGCCCTGCTTAGTCTTGTATTTTGTCACTTTGGGCATTTACTAATTATAAAAGTTAGAGAAATCAGCAGTTAGAAGCTGTTCTGCTTCCATTTTTACCTAATAACTGTAGCTTTAGCAGGCTGCACTTTTTTGCTTAGCTAGTTGGCCTCAATGCCAGCACTGCAGCTGATGTGGCATACTCACATCTTGCCATCTGGTCTCATCCTCTTTCAGCTGGTTGTTCACGTTCTGCAGTTTCTCATGGCGAGCTTTGCTGTGAGGCTGAGTCACAGCTTCTTCTTCACATCTCATGTCAAACATGCTCATACTCCTAAACACAACGGGAATAAGAAAGGGTACAGCTTTATTTAGAGGCTTATATTCCTTCAGCTTGTTAGTTAGAGCCACATGAGGGTGCTACAGCAGAATCAGATATCTGCACCATTACAAAGCTCTCAAAAGCAGCAGTCTCCTAGAAGGACCAGTTAGCATCCGTACAACTACCATATAGTTCTTCAGGTATTATACTCCTCAACTTTCTCTTGTTTTTGTCAGTTGACAACAAGTTTGTCTGTCACTAAGAAGCACAACTAACATTAAATCTCCTTCAATAGCTCTTATTAAAATAATTCTGTTCAGAGCTGAGTTCAGAATATTTTACTTTCTCAAAATTTGTTTCCAGTGAGTTTTCAAGATCCCTCTAATTAACACCACAGATAACAGTTTGCATTTCAGTGTAAAACAAGAGAGGCTTGAGAGGTATATTAGGTGCAGCATGGCTGGCTAAATGCTATTACTCCAAAACGAGGGAGGGTCTGCCCAGAGAAGTACATGCAGCACAAACAGCACGGTACTTCCTCCTCTCCCTGCCCTGCCTCAAAGAAACTCAATGCTATCCACACCAGCTTATTAATACAGATAAACTAGCAAGGAAAAGCTGACATTCAGAGCAAAACAGTTGCTATTCTCTAACAGTTTCACATTCTATTTTTGTCCCTAACCTTTGGAGAGTTTCAGGGGGAAAAGGTCATGGCTTGATGTTATACATTCATTCATATTACGTAAAGATCTTCACATGAAAATGAAGTCCTTACTGCTCCTCCCCTACTACCTATTATTAGTAAAGAATGACCTCGGTTGTGCCATTAAAAGCAAACAAAGAAACCCCAAACACAACAAAAAGCCATGCAATTCCACATGAAGTAATTTCACAGCAATCTTCAAATGATAATCTGTAGCTTTAGGTAAGCCAACAAGCCAACTAGCAGGAGAAGCACCCAATGAAGATAAAATTGTAGGCAACTGTGTCCACAGTAATCAAAGTGAACAGACAGGGAAAGCTGTGCATGTATGTATTTAGCCAACGTTTGTATTCAGGCAAGCAAAGACAGGAATAAACCAATCTCAAGGGAAAACTGAAAGGTCTGAACAGTTGATAGAAAAGGCCATGCAGAGATTCCATCCTATTAGTAGGTATTTACTCAGAAATGAAGGACACAATACACATCCTACTGCCTTTAAGCATGAACAGTGAGGTTAGCATATTACCATGCTTCAACCCTTAAACAGAGTGCTGAGGGATACATTAATTTGGATTTCTCTGTGAGTAGTTTAAGGATTGCATTGCTCAGGATTGGACTGGAGCACTCCCAAACAGCAGAACCTAAAGAGATAGCAAGTTTTGTTGTTTTTAAGACTAAAGGTATATCAACTACTAAGGAACATTTAAATATCAGCCATATATTTGCAGATTAGTGAGGAAGGTTGGGAGATGCACTTGTAATTAAGCCATATTTACAAGGTTTATTCCAGTTCATGAGCTTTTGGAACTCACACTAAGGGAAGTCTATTATTTGCCACCTTATGCCCACTGCGTCAGACTGGTTGAGCAACTCCCTTCTAATATCCGTTTCTCACACCAGATAATTTTTCATTCACACACACTAGAAGAAAAGACTTGAAATGGTAGTAACTGGTTCTAGCAGAGTGCATGAGTACTCACCCTCTGCCATTTGGGATGGGGAAATAAAAATACTCTCTACCAAGAGTCCCCTGAGGTCCTGATGAAAGGCTAGTATTTATGCCTGGCACTCAGGTCTCTAAGGGTGCACAGACACAGCAAAACCAAAGGTTTTATGGCTATTAACAATGCAATAAAAAAAGGGAACTTTGGAAAAGGCTTCAACCTAGGCCAGGAACCAAACTATACACTACAAACCCACGTGCATCTTCTACTCCAGGTGTCATCTCCTGCTGCTGGGCATTCGCTGCCATGGATAAGCAACCAGACAGGTTCAAACATTAACTCTGCAGCAACATGTTACTGCACAAATATATTTTCCCAAAAGAGCAATGTGAAAGAGTCACATCCCAAAGCACTGTGCTCTGCTTGGACCAACATGTACAAACTGTTAAGGAAAACTACCTACTATCTTGAATATATGGACAAGGCCAAGTGAAAGACCTACATTGACTTTTCCACTGGACAAGTTCATCCTTAGAAAAGAATCAGAGGCCAAAACACTGAGCTTCTGCCAAAAGACACTTTCACTATTAGTGAATAATTTTGTCCTATTTCTTTCTTACATAAACTACAGATGGCTACAGCCCATCCCTAACATGAAAATTACTAGATTTACTACTTCTCTCAACCATGCACTGGACCAGCAGTCACACAGCATGCAAGTACCCAGGGGGAGATGTACCTGCATCAAATTAATGCTCATAATTTTTCTGCCTTTAGCAAAGATCTGAGGGCTGTATCCAAATTCTGACTGGAAGCAAGAAGCCTTTCCACTGACCACTGTACCAGACCTGCTGTTCTACCAAAGATGTAGGAAACTGCACTGTGTAAACCAGCAGTGTATTTTGGAGGACTAGCTCTTTGGGATAATGTGATTTTTAAGTTATGCTACTTTATTCTCCCAAATTACAATTGTTCTTGTCATTGATATCATGCAGAAAATATTTTTTTATAACAGGTCTGAACAAGTGATGGATTAAAAAATTCTCAAGGACTTGAGCATTCACACTATTTAATGTGAAGTGCAAAATAAGGTTAAAACCTTCTTGTTAAGAGAATATGTTAAAAATCCAAAGCATTTATTATATGCCTGCATTACTATTTTACAGACATACTAAGACTTAAGAAACTCCAACAAAACATAAAAAGTGACAGGTTGGCCAAAGAATCAGACTCTGGTAAATAAATAATCATAGAATGGTTAAGGTTAGAAGGGACCTTAATGATCAACTGGTTCCAACCTACCTGTCATGAGGAGGGACACCTCACACCAGAGCAGGCTGCACAAGCCTCATCCAACCTGGCCTTAAACACCTCCAGGGAGGGGCCATCAACAACCTCCCTAGGCAACCTATTCCAGTGCCTTACCACCCTCATGGTGAAGAATTTCTTCCTAAGGTCTAACCTAAATCTACCCTCTTTCAGCTTAAAACCATTACCCCTTGTCCTATCGCTACAACCTCTAGTTAACAGTCCATCTTTCCTGTAGGCCTCCTTCAGGTACAGAAAAGCTGCTATGAGGTCTCCCCAGAGCCTTCTCTTTTCCAGGCAGAACAGCCCCAACTCTCAGCCTGTCTTCATAGCAGAGGTGCTCCAGCCCTTTGATCATCTTCATGGCCCTTCTCTAGACCCCTTCCAACAGGTCCACATCTTCGCTGTACTGAGGGCTCCAGAGCAGTACACAGTGTTCCAGGTAGGGTCTCACAAGAGCAGAGGGGCAGAATCACCTCCCTCATGCTGCTGGCTATGCCTCTTTTGATGCTGTCCAGTACACAATTGACTTTCCAGGCTGTGAAAATCACCAGCAGCTCATGTAGAGCTTCTTATCTACTGCCACCCCAGGTTCTTCAAAAATCTCAGCTCACTGTAGTTCCCTCATCAGGCTTAAAGTATAAAGCCTAAGTCTAAACTCACACTGGACTGTCACACTACCACCGAACTTCAGCCTAATCTCTTTGGCAGATGAGAACAGGGCTCATTAGCAGCAACACACTAAGTATTGCTTCTTCTGAACCTTGAGACTGACCAGGGCTGATGACAACACCTTGCATTCACTAACCAGCAAAGTGAACTTTGTCAGTCTAAGAAGGGAGTTTCTAGTTTTGCCAGTGTAATAAACAACAGCTAGTCTGTGTCTGAATTCAAGTTACAGTGTTTTCAAAGGAGACTTGACAAATATTTTGGAAGCATTTTAAATGTCAGTTCAAGATATTTTTCTACTTGAGTCATATTTTATTAGATTCTTCATAAGTACTTCATCTTCAGAAGAAAAAACACAATCTTACATTTATAAGAACTTTAAAGACAGTTTAGGGAAATACTTGCTTTGTAAACCATAGCACATCTGGGAAGGATGTCAAAGAGGCTTGGAAATTTATCATTTTGCCTTTAAAAACAAAATTAGAATAAATGTGGAATAAACAACAGGGTTTATTCATCTTTGCTATGTTCACATTACACAACCAAATGCCGTGCTTCTCTGATGGCATCTCCATGTACCTCCTCTCATGCAAAAATGTGGGGAAAAAAATGAGCAAGTCAATCACATAGGTAGGCTTTCTGAAACAGCAGGGAAGTCTCCATTATTAAGTATAACACTTCTGTGTTGTTATGCTCTTTTTATTGCATCTCTGAATTTGATTGAAAAGATTTCTGCTGCTTGAAAATTATCCCGTTCACTCTGTGGTCAGAGGACACCACCTTTGCACAGCATAAAGGTATTACAGATCCTGTAAAGAATATTCAGTCCAGTATTCTAGCCTTTATCTTTAGAGGAAAGGGTGAAAAATTAGATAAGACTCTTTGAATATATTTGTTATTAAAAAAAACCTCTATGCTATTTTTATTTTGTTATTTAATCTGGGAGACAGAGAAGGTCATGTGTACTTCTGTGAACAGAAGAAGGATATTAAGGACATTATTATGTGGGTAGTTTCCAACTACTTTGCTTCTAAATGCCTCAGCTTTGTCAGAATAGTTAATACTTTCACAGAGATTACTACATGGCATTGTGTACTATTCTGAACTACAGTTTACAGGCATGCACACACAATTAAAATATGCTTGAGTGCAAGAAGCATCAGTCTTACTCCTGTGAAAAGTAAAGCACTGAGGTGAAGGGCTTAAAAAAAAGTGAAAGTGCCTTATTAAATTAAACCAAACGTAGAAGAGATTCAAGATAAAATTTTTAAAAGGTAATAAAGGAAAAACTGAAGGTATATTTTCCTGGTAGTTATTCATAATGTATTTTATTTTACTTTGTGGTTTCTTTTTTTCTTCCTGTGTAGGTCATACTTCATTTTTTAACTCAACACCCAGCCCAGATTCAACCCAACTCTCTTTACCAGTAGCTGATTAGAGGCAATGAAACTCAGAAGAAAAAAACAGAAAAGAAGAAAAAAAAAAAAAAGGAGGAAACAATACTTTAAGCAACAGCCAAACATTAGTGTTATGCTCAGTTTTTACAGGCTTTTATATAAAAACTCTTTTTAGGTGCAATGTAAGCCATATTGCATTCCATTTTTCAGTGCTTTTCTGAAAAATTTATTTGCTGGAATACTGCAAAATAATAATAATAAGGCATCAACTGCATTTTAAATTAGTAGGAAGATGGGAAAGCATGCAGTGTAAGTTGTTTAAAATAGAATCTTGTGAACACAAGACAACTTACTCTGCGTCATCAGACACAGCAGTTCTGGGGCCGTATCTACAAGACCAAATATAAAATTAGAGTGTTGATAAAAACATTTAGGACTAATTGTACTGTCACTTGCCCATCCAACCTGTACTAGTAAAGCCGACCAAAAAAGAATCATTCTGCTCAGGGATTATGCATTTAGCAAACAAGACTTACCTAATCATCCACAGGTCGAACTACGTAACACCACCCAACCCTTCCTGACCTCAAAGTAATGTCCCCATTATACAAATCTGCTGAACTATACCTAGCATGGGTATCGAGAATAGTTATTGAAAACAGACAATATATTAACATTTACATTTAGTACCACACATGCAATGAATGGAGACAAATCTTAAGTTACATTCCATATCAGTGCTCAGAACCATCATTACTGAAGCAGGGAAGAGACGAAAGACAGGCATAAAGTGAGCCACCAGATTTCTTCTGGTTTTTTTACATCAAGTACAAAAGTCAACAGTGCAACATCTTCTGATTGTGGAGAAGCAAGATGCACATCTCTGAGGATGACCAGAGTCCAGTTGAATCTCTGCTACTCAAAATTTTTTTGTAATTCACATATATACTGTAATAATGCATTTCCTTTAATTATCTGTAGAAAAGAGAGCAATGCATTACACAACCACTCTCCTTCTTTCTAAAAATTGTATGATTGACATACAGTATTTTAGAATGGACTGAAAACACAGCAGGCAAAGCAAAATCTGAATTCTGAAGTGTGCAAATAGGGGTGTACAAGCCGCGTGATTCACACCATACAGAGCTCACGTTTGCAGATGCTCATCCTTGGATGGCAACGTTTCCATTTTGTTCTCCTCAGGAACCTCCTGACGCTTGGATGTTTGATCAAAGTGGACTTCATTAAGGCTACCTTCACCCACTTGGGCAGTACAAATAGACTCATCTTGTCCTGCAGAAGGGAGATTGCATTTTTCCTGCCCTTGCTGCTGTTCTTGAGGCAGTTGTGTTACAGGTTTTCCAGAGCTATTACTGCACACTTGTGGACTTGTTTCAGGCCTGAGTGAGCCAAAGGCAGCAGTGCAAAGAGACGCATTAAGCAACATTTGGAAAATCATATGTTCATAATGAAAAGCATAAATATAAGTTAACAGAAAAAACCCGCAAACCCAAATAGCTGATAGTTGACAGGCTAAGTGAGGCAGGTGCATAAACAATAATTTTAATAGAGAGCTTGTACTTCTATTCCTCTAAGTCAGAAACATAAACAGTCCTGGGCACCATCAAAGACTAAACTATTAAGTACATATTTGAACAAAAATATGCAACTTAAGATCTTCTCAACACCAAACCACTGTTTAATCTTACAGTAGATGACTGAGGTTTTTCTTCTGACTGAGCTGTACACTAATTTTTCATCTATGTATGCAGAGGTGCATGCTTATCCTTTCCTTCTCATGTAATTTGAAGAGGTTGATGAGTAAGAACCCTTCCACACTTCCTTGCATGTGGCTCAACCAGCCAACACACAAACCATGTTCAAAGACTTCAACCGCCAACTTCCCCACGCAGCCTTACTCATCTGAAGAAAGGTGCTTAGCAAGATACTGAACCTTATCAGGAAGGATCTTGAGATCTCTGGATTTCCTGTTTGGAAGTCACTGGCACGAGTTAAGCCACAGACAAGCCCCTACCATATCCAGCACCTCTATTTCCAGCTGGAATTATTTGTCATTATTAGCACATATTTAACCAGGAACCTCTGCAAATGTAACACAATCTTGCTACACAAATCTACTTCCACGTGCTGTTAGAATTTTACTTCTGGTAGAGAGCTCTGCTCTGAGTCTTTACAGGGCTCCACTGAAATGCAGAAGCCCTGCATTTGCCTTCTTTTGAGCAGAAAGGGTCAGCACAGAATTAAGAGGACAACTACAGAAGAAACTGCCGCTGGGCCAACAGATACTCCTACAGATCAGGAGATCTTGTCAAACATCCCAAAGGGCCAGTTACATGGGAAAGAGAATCACAGGTTTCTTACCTCGTAGTTTTCTTCTCAAGTTCTCTAGCTGTGCCCTGTTTACTCTGTTGCTTTGAAAATGGCATGGGAAGAAACTGCTTAACACTGGGCCCAGGCTGTTTTAGGAAAGCTCCAGTCCTTCTGGCCAACATGTCATCTCTTTGTGGGTCTGGAAATTTCACTTTGTTTTCTGTTCCACCACTCTGCTGCTGAGGGGTTTCAAGCTGTTCTTGGCTTTCTTCTCGTGTGACAGTACTGCTCAGAGACACAAGTGACATTGTTCCATGATAATGCTCACTTGTACAGCCCAAGGCAAGCAGCTGCTCAGGCAAGGTGGGGTACTGTTACTCAAAACAGTTGCAGAGTGATGAACAACTAGGCATCTTTAGCTACAGGGCAGGGAGTGAGAGCAAGAGGGAACTATGTTGAACATCACATGTAGGTGTTATGTTAGATGTTGGGGATTGCATAAAAATCTATGTGAGGAATTGCTCACTTAAAAGACAGCAAGTAAGCCTGGACAAGGCACCAAGGATTGCAAAAGAAATCCCCCCAAAAGATAAAAGACTGTTTTAATGCTGAATAGCAATTAACAACTTAAGTACTTCAATATTATGAAAGAAAACAGACTGGTTTATGTTCATAGGATACATTCTTGTAAGTAATTTCATAAAACAGAACACATGCCATGATGAATGAGTAAAACATCTTTAAAGGCCGTGTGAAGAATGGAATAACATTGCTGACTGATCCAAGCTAACACCACACACAAACCAGGCATGAGGCTCAGAGGGATCTGCTTCTGTTCTCTGACCTTTCTGCTTCCCATGGAGTCTTCAAGTCCTTCTCATAAGCCAATACTACCTCCCCTTGCCGCTGCTGCGGCCGATGAGCTGCTGACAGGGGAGGACAATATTTGGTAACAGGGCTAGTGGTACGCCTCTGAAAAGTTCCCATCCTTCTAACCAGCATATCATCTCTCTCAATGTCTGGTAAATGCCTTTCACATTCTTCTTCTGTGCTTTCTTGCTGTTTGTTCAAATTGGATGGGTTTTGTTTCTCAGAGATGATGCCAAGATCTGGGACAGGTGATGGCATCCTTCTGCAAGAGTCATCTGCACCTGACTTGGCTACCTCACTAGTGATGAGACTGAGAGGAGAGGTGAGATAAACAAAATATGTTAAGGTCAAATGAAAGGTAAGAAGAGAGGTCCTTCAACTCAGTTTGCAAATGCTTCACAAGCACACAAACTTAACTGAATGAGCTGTTTGCTAAAAGCATTCATTAAAAAGTCTTACTTCAGCCACAGACCAAGCTACTAAAGAAAAGCCGAATAAACGTAAGATTTGTTAATGTTAATTTCCAGAGCTGCAGTTCTCTTCTAGATACAAGCTAGAAACACAGGACATCAATGCACCTTCGTTTCAACACTATATCTTCAAAAAGAAAGTAAATCCAATAGGCTTGAAGAAAGCATTTCTTGAACATCAGTAAGTCCAGCAAGCTGAGTAATGAATTTCTAATGTGCTGCAAGCAGGCAGAGCAAAGCTGCTGGGATTCAAGAAGCAGAAAAAGCTTGAATGACAGCTCAGACTCTTGAGATTCCAGTGATTTCACTGTTCATCAGAAATTCTGAGGCAAGCTCTCAGAGGCCTCTGCACAGCATTGTTTCACATAACCCTAAACATGTTAAGATACTGTGAAGGCACCAGATGACTTCTGAACAAGGCTGTGCATGTAAACAGCTCTTAGGTCTGTGCTGCCGTTCGCCCCCATGCAGATCAGCATCCTGCAAGAACAGATCTCATTCCCAGCTCAGCAGCGCTTCCTAAGCCACATCAAATACCTGGACTCATTCTGTGGCTTAGATACTCCATCTCTGTGTTCAGCACACCCAAGGCTGCCAACAGTGGTTGAAGGAGAGCTTTCAACACCAGAGAGACTCTCCACACCATCCTTCTTGCTTTCCTCTTCAGTACCACTCTTGGATGAAGCTCTGCCAACAATGAGCTTGTCCCATTTCTGCTGATCAATCTCAGTTACTGGCCCAAAATGCACAAACTTCTGTTTGGGGCTACCAGCCTTTTTGTTTGCTCTGGTCTTGCAGGCAGCAAAATCATCACGGTCTGCTGCTTTCACCGTGACTTCAGCTGGTGGCAGAGTGTCACTTGGACATTTGAAATCTTCTTCACTAGTATGAATGAGGAATAAAAGAATTGCCCCCAGATAAGACCCCAGAATAAAGCAAATTAAATGCTCCTAAGGTTTTGTAGGGGTTTTATTTTAAAATTCAAGGACACAGGTACAAAGAACTGGGGTATACTGAGGCCAAAATGACAGTTAAAATTTGAAGATATCACAGACCTGTTGGGGAAGCTCTTGCAGCACATCCATGGAAGCCCTTCCTTAAGGAACATAGCACATGACCCATTTCAGAGTCAGCTCTTCATGCTATAAAGTCATAGTTCCCTTATCTGCTCATGTAGACCTGAGCCACGTGTTACATGGGACTGCACAAGAACCAAGCAGACCCACCTTGTCATGGGGGGGTTCCAGTGGCACCAGAGCATCAGGAAGGACAATTCACTTATACTAATCCAAACGGACTGAGTACTTTAATAGATCACCTCAAAAGTAATAAAATACTAATACATTCGAGAAGAGAGAATGACTGAGTTTTGATGGTTTGTATTAGAGCTAAAATTACACACAGTAACCACATACCTGAACAGATGGCCACCTTTACTGGAAAATAGCCTATGCCTAAACAGGAAGGCTAAGAGTTGTTATCCTTTCCTACTGGAGTCACAAATCTCCTTCATATGTTATAGCCCACCTCCACAGGGAAATAGCTTAGAATAATTGCTTTATACCAGCTCTCTTTGTGGAGTCTTGATTTACAATAAGGGCATGTCTACACCATATAACCAGGCTCCAGCAACTCCTGCTGCAGTGACAAACAGTGCTGGTGTATATACTCAGCACTGGAGTACATTGCCATACAGATATTAGCTCAGGTGTCAAAAGCAGTAGTCAAATTGATGCAAATAGAAGCTGATCCTCAGTTAATATCTCCAGGGTACAACGTCCTAGGTCCTAAAGATAGCTTGGCCAGCAGCAGCACAGTGCTACTGAGTTAGTTAGTTACAGGGACCTTTGCACTATCCAAAGCAGTTTCAAAGCAGGTTGATCCATGAGACAAGAGGGATGTTTCTAATATGACATTAAGAGTGCCCACCAGGAGAGTGACCATGAAACTACTATAATAGTTCTAAATGGACACGCTTTCATTTCACGTTGGATAGATAGCATTCCTGTACAGATTTTGAACTCCTGTAAATATATAAGTAGGTGAGGACTGGTTGTCATCAAGTCATTCTTCAAGCTTAAAAACACAAGCACGCACAGCTGATCAAGATACACCAAACATGCTTCCTAGGGTGCCAATCCGACCCACAGACAGAAACCGTACCTGGGCTCCCCTGACGGTTTCAGTCTTTTCCAGGTCTGCAGATCTGCTTTTGTTACAGAAGCATTCACAAAAAGCACATCTTCTTGTAGCTGAGGAAAGATACTTTGAGATTTCTGCTTAGCCAAATTGTCTGTCTCAGTATCAGGCACTTTCACCTGCTGTTCCTCCTCTGACTCAGTCTTCTCAGTCTGCAGAAGTGGCTTCTCTTTGCTTGTCACTATTTGCTTTGCTGATGCCATTTGCACCCGTCTTCTTCTAATTTAAAGCACATTCAGGTTCAGCAAGAGAAGATATTTTGAGGTAGCAATAATAAGTCAGTGTCAATAGAAGAGGTTCAGAGCACAAAAAGATAAAATTGAATTTATAAGCAGATTAACTTTAGGAAGTAGACATGGAATCATTTGAAGTTGAAACCTGTCATCTATGCTACCCTGCTCATACACTACTGAGACCACTTCATCACATGACTTCTACTCCTAGCTCAAGGAAGGAAAATCTTTAAGTTAGTACTGTATTCAGCATTTCTGCAATAAGCTTTCTCATAAATAGTTACAAACATTTCATTTTCGTATTATTAGCAAAGTGAATTCATGTTTTGCTTGCAAACTTACTACATAATTTCTTTGATCTTAGAGTCATGTCAATAGCATTAGAATAGTAAAGTTTGGTTATGTGCTCTTCAGATGCCCTGCCAAACTAGTAATTAAAAAATGTCTACATAATCAAATCACTAGCAGCTGAAAGGCACATCTTGCATTACTGAAAAGAGCTACTAGATATTAAGATAAGTTTTTCAATGTATCAGTTTGTACAGTTAAGGTCCACTGCAAAGTGTATATAGTGGTTTTATCTAGGATTACTTCTGTTTGCACAAATAAAACAAATATACTTGTTTCCTGAAGAAAATGTGTGCCTAGCAAATATATGTGTTCAGCAACTTCTTAAAGGTCTTTATCAATGAATTGAAGACAGAGGAGATTTTTTAGGCTGAAACCTTGTAAATCATGCTCCATTTCCAAAACCAATGCTATGTAAGAAATATTAGGACTATGAGCAACACAATTCAGTGCAGTATAGCATGTATATATGTTCAGTGCATTAATTAAAGACTAAATCTGTGTTTTCAGCTGAGTATTAAAAGAATGACATTAGATTTAAAAAAAAAAAAAGCATAAAAAATATGCACTGAAAATGCTCAGCAGAGGAGCTGAGATGCACCTCCACTATTTATGCTCATGGGATGTCTCATGAGCTTAGATAATCAAAGCATCTAGCTCTTTGTTATTTACACTCATAGTCAATTTAAGCTCCTGGTCCTAATACTCTAATAAAAAATTACAGTATGTAACCAACATCTCTCTTTTTTTGTTCACTTTATGATAAAGCAGTTGTATTTACCCAGTAAGTTTTTTGTAGCCAAAACCAGCTTTAGTCCTATACAGCAGTAAGTCATGTGAAATTAAGCATTATAATAGAAGGAAAAAGACCATAAATGCACACCTTGCATGTTCCTGCTTTTCCATTTGCAATGGCTTTTTAACGTCTTCCAGTTTACCTTTATCTTTACTTGTATAGGGTCCAATTAAAAAGGAGTTAAATGGAACAACGTGTTTGGGTTGATTCATCCTGGCTCTTCGAGTGGCAAAGTCATCCTTTTCTAAATCAGGAACTCTGCTGGCTGCTTCATCTTCTGAACCAGAATCCCTCTCTTGGTAATGTGTCATGAAGGGGTCGTCTCTGCGGAGGATGATGTCTGGTGTGCTTCTGTCGTCTTCACACGTTTGCTTTTTACTGACACAGAGCAAAATTAAAGAAAGCTCTTGATGCACCCGGGGAGGAGAAGGGAGTGGCAGCAACTCATCTTCAGGCCATAAAAATAGCACAGCTAATCAAATATGCTCCTGGCTGTTGTTAGACTGGGCAAGGCTTTGTTATAAATAAAACTTAGGATGTACAGGTAACAAATCCACAAAGACTTCATACAGAAAATCATTAGTATTGGAACTTTACTTACTTTAGCTATAGCTTGAAGAATCAGTAAGAACTACTTTAACATACTAGATGCACTGGAAGTAGTACTATGAATAATAGTATTAAACTCCTTGAACAGTTCAAACAGAGATTTGATGCAAATACCTGATCTCTAGCCAACACTGCTGAATCCTGAAATACTAGATATCCAGCAAATTTTCTTCATAATGTCTCTATTTATTTATTTTTTTTTATAACGGCTATTTCAGAGTAATCACTGAGGGTGCTTACTCTAATATTCTTAACTGCTTTTCTTCTCACACACAAATATGCTTGAGTCTTTCCCTAGCTAACATTCCTTTTCCCCCAGAATAAGCTTTCTATGCCAATGCTGACATACAGTAGCTATAACGACAGCCTCAGTATGTCAATGATACTGGCGTGCTGGAACACATTGCCATCTGCCTGGTGAGAAATAAGACTGACACCAACACAGACTTGTTGTTACTGAAGATTACAATAAAGACCCTTGACAGCTGGGACCCAGCTTATTTTAACTTCTAACAGCCAATATTCTTAAGCAAACTGGAAAGACAGATGGCAAGAGCTATGTGATTCTCCCATTTAAAAACCAAACAGTATTTATTGATAACTTAGAAAGTTGTATATCAAGTAGTAGACTGTTCCATGGAGTACTTTTGTAGGCTACAAATATCTTCTATTTCCTCCTTCATATAGCATACCTTGGTATACAAAGAAAAAAAGAGGGCATCACAAAGGATTAAACAGAGTGACATTAAGAAAGCAAATCTAAACAGCTCAGGGGTTGCTTCGAGTTTCTCTTCTATTTAACAAAACAGCACTGCTATATTTAGCTGCTTTTCTAAAACATTTTAAAGCCCTGCAAGACCACTATACAAGCCACTTACTTTATGGCCCCAGTTGCCCTTTCAAAGTATTGCTCAACAAAGTGGCTGGAGAAAGTTACAGGGAAGCCATGAACCATCCTTGAGAGGTCAGCCTGGCTCAAGCCTCAGAGGACAGAGGAGCAATATGGAAATGCCTGCCTTCACCTTCTGATGCTGCAACACAGAGGACCCCACGCCAGTGATGTGGAGAGCATGCTCCCAGATCAGCCAAAGGCAACTTTTCCTTACATCTCTCTGAAGGATCAAGATTTCATTTAAGGAAATAGACATCACTGGCAGACTGTGTTCCGAATGCAGCTGCTGTCCCTCTCCCCTTTCCCTTTAGAAACAGCTGGAACAGAGAGCTCTGAACTGCTCTATGCTTTGCAGTGCTCCACATTTCTAACCCTGCAGTACTATCAGAAAGTACTGTCCAATCCCTTAGCTTCCACTCTCAACAATTTCTGCTCTTTCTTCCCTAAAATCACATGGTACGAAGTTTACTAAGGATATTGATTCCTATACATACCAAAATCAATAGGTCTACAAGATCATCTTCAGCTTCAGATGTCACTGCTGAATAGGGGTATTACATCACTCAATTCTAAATCACAGGTTGTCAATACACCACTGTAACTTGCTCAGATCCAATTCGCTTTTTAAACCTGCAATATAGCAAGCTCAAGATGACCACCAGGAAAAGTCTGATTTTCCATTTATGGTTTCCTAATACATCTGTTGTTCCTCCAGTACAATAATTTGAAAACTTTAGTGAAAATATACTGATCTAAAGTAGCTAGATGGTGCCTGCCATTATAGGCACAAAGGAAAGCAGTAATCTAAAAGTCATATACTCTAATCTGTTCATCCAAACATGCCAGGGTATGTACAATTAACTTCATTTTTTATCGACTTCACAACTGGTACCACTACCATTTAAAAAATTTAATAATTTGGAAATAATTTCCAGAACCATGGACACAAAGGGCAAGTATAAAATAAAATAATACTCCACTAAACCTTGTTTATATTTATTTTATAAATGAGAATCAGTAAGATGAATATTTGAAAAGCTATGTGTAATGAAGTAATTATTCAGTAAGAACTGCTGGATTTTTCAGTCTCATGAAACTGTGCTGCTGAAGCCTGAGAGCATCAAATGTAGCATTTCTAAGAAGAGTGCTTTTGGCAGCCAAGAAATAAAGTTATAATATTCAAAAGAGCAACTATGAGTCATTGTAATGAATAACTGAAGACTTACAGCTTTTAGTATATAACTAGAATTTAACAATCAGTTCCCAGGTTAAGAATATTTTACACTCACTTATATTTTGTTTTTAATGGAATCAGAGATTAGGTGAGACATTTTTGGGTCTTCTGAATCAGTTTGTGAAGATCTCAAGAGTGCCTTTTAAGGCCAGTTTACCACAGACATAGTAAGGCTGTAGATTTGAAGCTTGCAATGGAGCAGAATTCCCTGCAGAATGGGAATGTGCAAATGGCTTTTGCACACCCAGCCCCAGCCCTTGCAGAAGTAACACCCAGGTCTGTGCTGGTACAGTAGATGCTTCCGAAGTGTCAGACTGCGGACGTCTGCACCCTGAAACAGGTCTCATACAGACCTGTGGATCCTTATATTGCATTTCAGAACAATGAGAGGGTTTTGCATGCTTATACACTGACAAGAGAAGAGTCCATGTCCCTTTTGCAATGAACATGCCAAAAATATTTGCTCACACTTCTCTTTTACAACCTCCTCTCTGTCACCTACTACAACAGTCACAATTCTCCTCTTTTTAAGGAGTATCCAGAAATCTGATCCTTACCTTTCAGATGCAACAACATAATTAAGAGACAGATGCAGACAACAGGCAAGCAAGGATAATCACATGTCAATAAACCAACATGCTATAAAGAGACAATATACTCCTTTGGGAAGGGGGAATGCTTTTTGGCATGCATTTGTATAGCATCTAGTTCTACAGAGCCCTTTCCTAGAACATGCTACAGCAATTAGATTCCAAGCAAAAAAACATTTGTGTACAAGTTCAAATCCTTCCTAAGGCAGACCCAGAAAGGTCCCATACTGAGTTTCAGCCTTAGGAACAATTAGATGCCTTGTAGAACTCCCAAGTCACAGTGGGTGTCCTCCAGAGGTCAATATGTTGAGAGGAAACAACCTGTAAACAACTCAGAGGAACTGGAAGACAACTAACAACCTCAGGTTGTTAAGAAAGAGGCTGACATCACATAAAGAAGAGGGAATAAGAAGGGTAAAAAAAAAATCAGAACAAAAATGAGGGATTGAGAATTGCTCAATGCCATTAGTGCAAGGCAATTCAACTTTGATGTCAAGAAGAAGAGAGAAAAAATGGAGAGGTTCAAAGAACTGGGGATGATAATAAGACATTAAGAAAGATGTTTAAATGCTCTCCTGTATCCTAAAGAGTTATAAGTGAATTATTCCTTTTACACATGCAAATAATTTTCCTTACAGATCTCTGACCCTAGTGCCTTTTCTGCTGTGTCTTCCTACAGTCCCTAGGAGCAGGCTCTGACTTCACTATGGTAAAGCTCAGGCTGCAAAGCTTTGCTCTTTGACACTGCACTGGGGCAGAAAACAAGCAGCTCCTTCTCCCTCCAGCTGTCAAATTTCACAAGTTGCTTCCACTGAGAGCAAGGAAGGAAAATGGCTTGTTGTTTCTGCTCCCTTCTCTTTTAGTCTTGTGAGGATAGCAGATTGTTCAAGGAAAAAGAAGACATTTCATGCCAAAGAACCACACATTTGATCACTTGTGCTGCTTTTGTGGAAATCAAACCAATAAATCAAGCATAGGCCTGGAAAAGGGACTCTCACTGTGGTGAGCATCCTCCAAATGCAAATGGAAACAGTGCTATTTATTGTGCACAGCACTGCCAACCACAAGCTGTTACTTCATCTTACTACATAACTACCATTAATACTACGACCTCGGACTCCGAACCGGATTGTGCTAGTGTCCTACCAATTTATGGATTCCTGATCAATTAGCACACTAATTGAGCCTGAAGGACTAATCTATTACAGTAATTCCTCTTCATTAGTACCCGGCGTTGTTAAAGTAGTACCCACAACCACGTATCAACACTGGTTCATTAAAGCTTGACAAAACTGAAACAAACCTGAGAAGACATGTGACCGCATATATACTGTTTTATCTGTATGTAGCACATCTGTATATGGCTGCAGACAAGCTTCATTGCATCTGTAAACAAGCAGTATCATGGAAGAGCTGCACTTTTTACTACTACATTCAAAGCCCAGACTGTAGATCAGTATCTGCTAAACTACTTGCTGTCAGGATTTCATCCCACAATACTAAATAAAATGTTTTGGATAGGAGGACATTTGGACACTTACTCTATAGCCAAACCATTTTGTTCACTTACAAGAGCCTAGTATTCTGACAAGTTGGTTAAAACTTCACTTTGCAGGTCATGCCCATGAGAAAGAGATTTTTTTTCATGCAGCTCTGATATCAGATCATGGAAAGGTGTGGGCAGTGAGCCCAGCCATCATTCAGCTCTCAAATTAAAGAAGGGGAAATAACCAAATTGAACAACATCCAAAAAATAAATAACACAGGTAATAAGTTAATAACTACTGATAGTCCATGCCAAAGTCAGTCAAATTATGACTGCTGAACTCTGCCTCTGTGCTTTAACTGGTACATGTGTTAACAAGCACTGTACTTTTACAGTTCCTGCCATTAAAAATAAATGCTTCTTTTATTAACACAGCTAAAAATATTAACCACCTATAAAGCCTTTTTCAGTAAACTAAGCCATCCCATCAGTAGCAAGTGAAGTAAATCTCTGAAACTTTTGCCTGAATAAGGCATTTTTAATATATATTTATATGTGTGTTTTATTAAATGCAAGAAAGCATTAGGTGGAAGGTGACACGTAGTCTGTGTAGTAGTTTTCTTGGAGTCTGTTTACGTTATGCTGTAAGACAATACAATTTCTCAACATAAATGCAGTTAGTATCATACAACTCCGCAATCCACAGCTGCCACATCACAAGCCTTTTCAGACCAAGACCTTCACTAGCAATGGTAAGTGCTTAGCAGACTGGATTTTTGTTAGGAGAAGTGAAACCACAGTGGACTGAAGGAACCCACACTTCAGCCAATCCTAAAAATGTGAAGCGTGCACCATTTCCCACACAGCTGGGCTAACCTGCCATAGCGCTGGGCTGCTGACATGACCTTAATGCCAGCTTGCTCGAGTCTTCTCAGCTTTCTGATCTCTTCTGCATCTTTCCCCTCCAGTGCTGATGTTTCTTTTGCACTACTTGAAGGAGACTGGTCTATGGAGTTTCCTTTGTTTTGATTCAAACCTACTTGATTTTTAAGGGAGCTTGCTTCAGGAGCCATGGAGCCCACTTTCTCCTTTTCACATAGTCCTGATGTTTCATTCTGTTCTTCTTCTATGGTTTCAGGGTGGGATTTGCTATTGAATTATACAAGGTAATTTAATGTATGCTGTGCCTGAAACATACACACTTATTTATGATAAGTACATTTTGTTGATATCAAGACGCCAAAGGATATTTTGATGAATGATCCAGGAAGATAATTATGCCCTTTAATGGAAGTTCCTTCTTAGGCCAAATCAAAAGTGAAATACCAGTTGACAAAACAAGCATCCAGAAAAACACAGCCACAGCTATATAAATTGTACTGACACAAATAAAAAACAATACAGCAAAAATATTACCTATTTTGATTGAATACAACAAACGTTACTTATTATCATTTGTCAGTGAGTAACTGTCTTGAGAACTGAGACAAATAATCCAGAACATTTTTGTCCAGCCTTGCATTTCAGTCAACATCTGTGGTACTTTTATTAACCAACACCTTGTCAAACACAAGCTACACACTGCATTGTATGGTAAATAATGACATCAAGACAATAATTTTCCACTGATTGTTTTTCTACCACAAATAATTTATCAGTGCCATCTCGGCAAGATGAAGGTGCTTCATACATCTCATAGAAAGACGGAAAGCTAGGCAAGTGTTAAAGCATCATCACTGAGGAAGGGAGAGGTTAGACAGGCTGGTCCTACCTGAAAGGTCTGTCTCCTAGAGGTGAAGTTGCCGTGCTCCAGCTCTTTCTGTACTCTTCTCGTTCAGCTTTCTTTTTCCGCAGCGGAGCGGGTACATAGAAAGTCTGATTACTCTTGTTGGGGAGGTACTGGTTAAAAGGCACAGCTGATTTAGGTTCACCATGTGAGGTCCGCCTCGCCAACATATCATCTTTTTTCACATCTGGCATCTTTCTGTGTGGCAGGTCAGTTTCTGAGTCACTTCCTCTCCCTAGTGAGGAAGCAGCAAAAAAAGGAGAAAAAAAATCACTCTTTTTTTCACGTTCATCTCTCTTTTTTTAACACTAGAAATCAGGGAAGATACCACCAAACAATTACATCTAGCATGTGATCACCAAAAAACAAGGCTACTTTTACCTGTATTTATATTTTAAAATCACTCACTGAAGGTAGCAGCCATAGTATCTACACAGTAAACATTTTTTCTCATCAACTCTTATTTTCTACCCCTGAAAAACTCATCTTCAGCCACACATCACCTCAAAAAACTCAGAATCAGATTAAGCCAGACTTGTCAATCAGATGGCACAGCTACAGAAGCTTACCCAACCAATGACTGCTGGTTGTATTATAGGTACCTTTGACCTGATTCACCCTCTTGGACCTAGATTTCTATGTGCATAGCAGAAGCTCGCGCAAAAAAGGGCTGCATGCTGTACACTTATAGAATGACAGGAATCTGTGGATGTTTCTACACACACATATTATCAGTAATTTGAAAGCACACACCAACAACTTTGATAATCTGAGAATAAACATCAGCTGCTACAAACCAAAAGACTCAGATGGTGTCTCTCCAGTTTCATTGGTTGCCTGGTCAACCAGTCTAGCACCCTGCAAAGTAGACAGAGAGACCTGATCCTCAGATGGGAAGGTACAAGGACACAGGAAAGGGATCTCAGGATTTAGAAGTTCGATCAACACAGCAATGACTGAAGAATACTTGCTGGCAAAGAAAATCATAAGGTGAGATAGAAAAATAAATAGTTACAAAGTATAAGATGGGAAATCAACAGAGCTGGATGGCTTGTTCAAATGAACTAACCTCCTGATATTTACAACCCTTTTTAAAACACAGAAACTTAGGCATTACTTTTCCAACTTGAAAACAAAACTCCCAAATAGTAGGACAAATACCTTAAAAAGCATTTGCAGTGGAACTGCCCTCATAGCCATTTAGGAAGCCACTTCATAGACGTTCACTAGATGCCCTGCACCACCATGAGCCCTTTTAAGTAGTTCGCAAGGAAGCTATGTAAATAGTCCTCTCCCAGCAGTGTAACATCACCACAGGCCCTGGTTTGATGAGCACATTGTCATTTTTCCCACCAGCATTCAAATCTTATCCCAGCTTTGGAGTGTTGGACATCTCTGGCCCCTGGCCCCTTTGCAACACTTCCATATGCAATAGCTGTTCCCTTCTTTGAGGGAAAGCCACCCAGGTTGTGTCCTCTTGCTAATTCACCATGCTAGTAAATTACTAACTAATTCACTGAGCTACCTAATGAACAACTGAAAACAATGAAGTCATAAAAATCACAAGTAGCTTGTGTATAATTCAAAGTGGGGGAAGGAAAGGAGGTCTAAATATGCTAGGAATGTTATTTGCAAAGAGCTTTTGCTGCAGATTGAGTTATTTAGTGTTTGCTTGGAGACAGATGAAGAAGTGAAAGCGAACAGTAAGAAAAGACAAGACACAATAGAAACAAGCTAGTTAGACAAAAATCACAAGCACTTTTCGCCAGTAACCTTTTGCTTGAACAATTTTGGTTAAGAGTATATGATAATGAGCACCATGACTGGTAACCTGAGTCTGTGTCTAAACAAAAAGTGGAGACAACCACAGAAACATGGGCATCTGATGACAGCTGAGGTTAGAAGGGATGTAATATCATTAGACTGAGCAAGGCCAAGAAAATTAAAAGAACCCTTACTGCTATTTGTTTTTCTGTTTGCTCTTGACTTTTTTCTGCTCATTTTTGCATCACATGAACTGGCAAACAGAAATGTTGGAATAGATAACCACAGTAGCAGAGGAATTAGAACAGATTCCTCTCCCTCATTACTGATGTGCCTACCAGCATCCCCAAGCTGAGTACTTCAAAGACAAACAGCTTATTTAATTATACATCTTTTACTCATTAAATTGTTTTCAGCTCAAAGTTGCAGAAAAATCACTTGAAGCCAAAGCACTGAATGGAAGATGCAGCCATGCTCTACATTTATAACCCTAACTGTGTTGTTCTGCATTTCTAAATAGAAGCAGCATTAGCCAGTTTCCACAATCCTTAACAAGTAGTTTCATGCCACAGACATGCACAGATCCTTCATACAAGTATCCATGCTAAACTGCTGGCCAAGGAGAGGATTTTGCTCATTCCTGAGTACATTAGCAGCTCTATAGGCAGGTCAGTCTGCAATTCTACTGTTGTACTATTCATTTTGTTTGCTTTTTGCCAGACAGGGTCTGTATAGGACACCAAAGCAGTTCTAAACAGCGGGGCTAATCACAGATGGCATTTGTGAAGACAGTATTATTTGCTACTTCCACCTAAACTAATCATCACCTTAGGATCACTTAAAACACTCTCCTTTTTTTGTTTCTAGGAGTGGAAGGAATCAGTTTCATTTCACTACCATAGTATTTGGTTTATAAAGCTCCTATCTGAATGGAGAGAGAAGTAATGCAAGCAGAATGTTTTTTTGTTTCCATTCAGCTTCACATATACATTTTTTCTATCAAGAACTACACACAGCTGAGTGAAGCACTAACCTACTGAGACCACAGGAAAGGGTCGGCAAAAAAGAGGTCAGCCAAGCTACGCCTCACCTGCAATTCTTGGAGGAGACAGCTCTGAAGTTATGGCAGCAGCAAGCAGGGAAAATAGGACATATTACAGGCCAGCTGGAGAAGTCATACGTGTGTGCACGGCATCTGCATGCGCCCTGGTCTGAATACTGTTAAAGATTAATTTTTAAGAACAAGCTTTGTATGCTTGCATCTTATTTTGTGTTTGTTATGGACTCAAGAATGTGACAGGATAGTATGTCTCAGCCATGGAAAACAAACAACCACAAAACCTTACTAAAATCTGCTAATACAGCAGAAGATGATGGGAAGCAGCTACAGAACATAAACTACTGGCTGCCCACCAGCTCCAAGTAGGCAGGGACACAAGACACTCTTTAAGCATCCAGGATGGAGCAATACTTTCTGATTAAGACAGGTGAGGTGTTCCTATTTGCCAACATCACACTTTTTTTCTCATTTGGGAAGGCAGAAAAGTGTTTTGTAATGTGGAAGACTGTGCTCTGTTCAGTGTCTGAAGGGGCATGAAGCTTTCAGGCAATCAGCCCCAGTGGCTGTTTCTGGATAGTCAACCAGCAACAGCACCGGTGCTAAAGCCAAACAGCAGAGCAGATCTTTTAGCCCTGCTTTACGCACAGCAGTTTCATAATTCAGCAGTGATACCAGCTCTCCCTGCCAGCTTTTCAGTTTTAAGGAGTTCCTCATCACCTCAGGGAAATCTCGCTTATGTCCAGTAATGACTAGCACCAGTCTCTTCCATACCGCCAAAACCAGGACAAATATCTGGTTCCTACGAGAAAGTCTTTCTGCCTTTCTTTTTTTTTTTTTTTTTAAATAAATAAATAAATAAATAAATACAATTATTAAGGAGAAGTGATTCATATGTGGAACACAACTCCATCTGATGATGAAGTTTGATTCTTCCGTTCATTGGGAACGTAACTGCACAGAAGGAACCTCCATCAAGTATCCTCCTGCTCATGACAGGTAACCGAAGTGCCTGCTCCACACCTACCCCTAGCAAATCCTTTCTCATCCATCATGCTGTGTTTACAAGCCTCTGGAAGCCTCTGGAAATCAGACAAGGAAGGCAGAGAAGAAGCACGCCTTCTGAAAGCCTAGAGATGTATGTCTTCACTCAAGGTGTACACAGATGGCCACAGCTCCGATGCTGGGAACTATTAATTCACCCAATTTTCTAAATATTATGAAAACAAATATGACATTTTGTAAAATTTTGTACATCAGACTTCAAAACTTTGTCAAGTAGCAGACATTTCCAATATACTCCTATGTCGTTTATCTGTCCAGGGTTTACTTAGGCAATAATTTTGCCCACTTCAGTATTTCCCTGTGCTTTCATTTCTTGCTCTAGCCTATTTATAACTTAAAATCAGCCTGCATAACATCCTCTTACACTGTAGCCCAGAAAAGCAGTCTTCCCATCATAAAATCACAGTGCAATGATGTAACTCATTTTCCAACACTACGTGATCCTAACTGAGACAGACTTCGGGTAAGTATTTGGCAAAGCCATCCAAACCTCAGGGAGCACAAATCAGCATTCATAGAGAAGTTCTCCCACCGGACTAGTGTCACAGGACAACTAGCAGGATTCAGAGGCTGTGTCCAGATTCCAAATGGCTCATTTGCTCCAGAAATATTACTCACATGTCACAACATACTGCGTGTGTCACACTGTGACCAGCACTTACCATCGCTGCTCCCTCTGAGCACTACATCTGGAGACGGTGTCTGCTGCGAGCGGGAGCCAAAGGAGTCCAGACTGTCAAAGGAATCATCTCTGCCATGGCGCGGCGGGGAGAGGGAATCGCTGCGTTCCGAGTCCCAGCAGTCGACGTAGCCGCTGTCGCGAATGCTGCGCTTGGGGCTTTCAATATCCTCTGTTTCCTACATGAAGTACAGCAGGTACCGCTTCGTCAAGAAGCCGCTGACATACCCGTGAGATCCACTACACATCAGATAAAAAAACGATCTTCCCAAATACTAAAAATCTCCTCCCCAAAAAAGGGTTTCCTTGTTTTCTGCCCCTTCAAAACAGAACTGCAAGCTTGCAATAAGCCCCAACTTTATGCTAAGAGGAATCCCCATTCATTAGAGTTAGTACAATGAACTGAGAAAAAGCTGCAATAGGCAAGTTAATAAACCCATCAAAACTGAAAGCAACTTGACACTTGACTTGTTGTCTATAATCCATAGCACAGGCAAAAGCACTACAATTTTAACATCATGCCTGCATCAGGTTTAAGCCTGCTACTTTCCAAAAGAGCCCCCCCTCCTCTTGCCCATCTATTGTATCTGGCTGGGATGCCAGCAGACAGCATTTGTTGTTGCTGCTTCAGCTCGGCAAAATAATGAAGCAGTGTGCTCCAGCCTCCCTCTACCTTGAAGAGAAATTCCTGTTATGAAAGAGGGATGTCTTTCTGAAGCAATCAGCAATGAAAAATATGCAAAATGCTTTTCCTGATGCCTCAGAAGAATTCAGTTGTGCTCTTTACTCTTTGCCAGCTCCTGGCTCTGGGGGATATGAAAGCACTTGTAGCTGACCCACATGTTCAGAGCAGGGAGAACAATGGTTGTCTTTGACAGCCCTGTGATTATAAATTCTTTCCAGTGCAAGCAGCACATACTAAAACACCGAAACTCCAGCAGAGGAAAAGGTCAATAGAAGCCATCTTCACCCTTGCATTATAATAAATCCCTTGTTCTAGAGAGCATCTTAACATTAATTACAATCACACAGGCTGAAGAAAACCCCCAAAATAACTACTTTTATGCAAAGATAAATCTGTTTTTTGAACCCTGACAGTAAGTAAAGTCAGAGATGTGGGTGCCATTATCAGACTGACATTTTGTGACCCAAGGAGGTTGGAATGTGGTCCCCCCCCGCCCCAAGCATTTGAATATTAATTCCTAATTAAGAAGCAACCCCTGCCTACCACTAGCTGGAGCACAATGGCTTTGTTGAGCCCAGCTCCCACTGTCCCCAGCTGCTAAGGTTTTATCCATTACTATTACCAGCAATGAGAAGATCAATCAAGAACATCACAGCATGCTATGGCAATGTCAGGCCACCTCCACAAGACAGCAAGTTTGCTGTAAAGTGACAGAGGGAAGAGAGCCCTGCAGTAACACACCAAAGCCTCTGTGCTGGGAAAGAGGGAAGCTCAAAGCAAGACAGAAAGATCAGACCCAAAGTCCTGCAGACTTTTCAGGAAGAAAGCTTAATTAGTGCCACTCACTATTATGCTGCCAAAATTCCACATTAAGGACAGTGGCAAAGGTCCCCTAAGGCCAAGTTAAACTGTGGTAATGTCAGTAAGTAACCTCTCTGCAAATTGAAGTGAAAGCATTTTCTAAAACCAAATAAAATTGATCTAACAAAGTAGTAATTGGATCCTAAGTAATTTCCTTCCCCAGTCCTGCTCTGTGAACTAAAATACTAGAAACACTAGACAAGAAAGATCTGTCTCCCTGAAATCTGCATGAGTTACACACAGCCAAGAACAAATCTAAAAATCCTATAAAAAATATTTTTAAAAATTTGAATTCCCTAAATCCCCTCATCTTTTCATACCAATCGGCTGTTCTCAATCCTCAGGCACACTTCCCTTTTCCTAAATTATTCTATTTGAATGACACAGAACTGCTCAGCAACTTAAGCTCAGGCAAAGAGCCCCATCCTGCAGTCACTATCTCCCAGAGTCTGAAAACAGTCCAATTGTGAACTAATGAGTTCTGCAGACCCTACTTTCAAAGGCCTGTTGATGTTAATTTTGCATGCTGCTCACCAGGAATTAGGAGGCAGGGACCAGGATGGGATTCTAGACTTCTATAAACATGTTCTTTACAGCGTTCCCCTTGGCAAAGCTAGTCTATCAGCCCAGCGCGTCTCACAGACGGGTATTTGTTCTGCTCTGAGCAAACGTCATCTCCCAAATGTTATCAATGGGAAAAAGCAAGTGGTTATCTGCAGGGCCGATAACACCCTAACAGGACACACAACAGCACATTAGTCTTTCATACTACTTAATTAAAAACAGTGTGTCACTGAGTGGCAGTGAAAGTGTGATTGCCAAATACAGGATGTATTTCTCCAGGAGGCTCCACCCTCTAGATGTGATCAAAAAGCCATGGAATTTTTGACACTGGGGATTTCCAGTTTAAAAGAAGAACACATATCCAAATAGTTAATAAAATTAAAAACAGAGGAGCATAAATAAAATTAGAAATTAATAGCCCTTTTAGTACAAGAACTAGAAAAAGATGAGTCCAAGACAACTTACATCTGAGCTGTCTTTAGATTTGCTTATTAAAAAAGGAGGGCAGAAAGGATTTGTAACAGAAAAACAAAACCAGACTGAATTTATGGTCGATTTAATGATTAAATTCTGTGGAAAAAAATGCCAGTAGAGAATGTGATACAGTGTCCTTTCATCACTTGAGTTCAGCTATAAAGAACATCAGACTGTTGCACAGCATGATTAACATGTCCTGCTTTACAACCAAATCCTCTTCAAATTCAGCAACAGACAAGCCCATGACTGCCAATGGGAAATACTGCAGGGGTACACGAGTAGGGGGGTGACCCTAAAAGAAGTCACTAGTGGTACCACCTAAACAAGACTTTTCAGGACTGCAAAATGCTCGGTTTTTATGTCAAAGAAATATTTCACTTTCAGCTTTTATGAGATCTTTGCTCCCAGCTCCAACATCTGCAATAAATGAAGCCACAGTCTCTTGGTTTTGGGGTCCTGCAAGCACTCTATGCTGCCCAGCCAGGTGCTCCACGATCATCAGCTCTCCAGAGAATGCTTCCTTTCAGCCCTAGCCTGCTTCAGCCTACTTCACCCCACAAAAGGGCTCAAGGGCTCCAAAATTCTCTGATGAGTACTTCTATGAGTAAACATGACCTGGGAAAGAGAGGAGCCTTTTGCTCATTAAATAATACACCATGATACCATGCAGCACTGTTATAACAACCTGCACTTTGGCTGGATTTCTGCACTAGCTCCTTTGCCGATCTTTGCTTCACCCTTCAGAGTCTTTGATGTGGGGACTGGTCTTTCCCTGCTGCTTCTCTTTTGAAACAACTTGAGTATTAACTTAACTTCCTTATTGCTTAAGTCTCAGTCATATCTCTCACGAGTGGCAAAGTCAAGAGCAATTAACTCAAGTTATTTAAAATGAAGACCACAATAAAACTCTACAGAGGAGGAGGACTACCTGTTTGCTCACAGGAGCTGGGCTCACAAACAGGGAATTTTCCAGTCTAATTAAGGCTCTCTGGTCACACTAGAGTATACAAACTGCTATCAGCCAGCCAAGTATTTCTTCCTTTCCAGTGGCAATCTGCTACAGGCCCTCTGAGATCCCAGAATTAAGAGCTGCAGCTGGTGCAGATGCAGTAGCACAGAGCTCAAGGAGAGCAGACAGCAAAAAATCTCCCATGGTCCCCAAACCCTACTGTCTGTGGTGACTTGGCCATTATATGCAATGGGGAGAGAGTAGCAGGCACAAAGCTCTCTGTGGGCTGGAGAACATCTGCACAGCCTTTCACAAGCCTGATGCTAGCCACTGGGCACTGCCATCTTCTTACACGCCTGCTACCTTCCCCTTCCATCCCTGGTAAATGCATGTCATGTCAAGGCTCAAGGCATGCTGGACCACTCAACCAGAAGTCTCTAAACCACCCTGCAGCTAGCACAACTTTTCCTTTCCAACAGAGCTCAGCTCATCATAAACCGCCAAGTATGAGTCAGCTAGAATTTAGAACTAAGTAAAACATAGATTCATCACAACTATGCCCTTGGTGAAACAATCTCCTCATTCTACCCTTCAGCTTTATTTAGATTATTTGGTTTGGTTTTTTATGTTGCAACTTAGAAATAAAAGAGCTGCCCATGAGACTGGATGTCATAAAGAAGAAAAACCTCTGCTACTGTGAGTCCTGCCACCGTACTTTTGAGCGTCAGCTCTTCTAGCTGAAACTTCGTGTCAAAAATTAAAATAAATCAAACCAAAACCTATGGAAATGAAGATGACAGAGCCATGTGACAGTTCTAAAGCCCTGTTTGACGTACCATACTGAATCACTAATACCACCAGAAAGCTGGGTGCCAAATTTGTGTTCATGGCTTGGTAGAGACAAACATTTTTGAAGGAGGTAGGGTTTACTAAGTAATTTGTAATCCAGCCCCCCACTTCTCTCATCTTTAGCAACAAACAGGTTATTTATGGGAGTAATAATTCAAAAGAAAATTCCATTCCAAAAATATAACAAAAAGATACCTTTCTCATTTGTGCCAGCAAACCTTCAAATTCCTTCAGGTTCAGGGTTGATCCACTGTACGATGTGCAGCTGTTTGCTGCTTTCCCTAGCCAATAAATGGTAACTAATACCTGTAGAAGTGAATAAGAATTAATTGGAGTCATCTATACAGTCACTTAGCTAAATTTACTTCCCTTCAGCATCTCTCAGTTATTCTAAACTGCACAGCAGCACACGTTTTTGTCATAAATCAGAATTTAAAGGGAAGTTTCTGTTAGTGGTTAAACATAAATACATTGGGCAACTATGAAAATTTAGAATAGGTCACAACACATTATCTTCCCGGTAGTTTTATAAAAAAATGAAACTGCCATGTCTGCCTGGAAAATAAAACAGCAAAAATAAATAAAAATAGAAAAACTAGGCAAGGTATTTGAAACTGTCTAGAAGCCCCACTTATAAAATCTTGTTTGTAAATCTAATAGGAAAAAAATCCCTCAAGAGTACTAATAAACAAAATACCTGAAATATGTGCTTGCCTATCTCAAGGATAGAAAAAAGTTCTATTTTTAATCATTTTACTGTAATTAACCTGATTATATGGGAACACATACATTCTTCTTCTGCTAGCTTGAGAAAAGCTTAGCCCAAGATTAATCTAAAGCCATGAGCATCTGGTTGTTTCTATCAGACTAAAGTGGAAAGAGTTAGTGGTTTCATTCAAGTTCTGACTTGATGTCTCTCCATAACTCCAAAGTAATTTCAAAGATAGCATGGAAAAAAACCTAATAATTGCTCTTGCAAATGTTTATATACCCTCTCACTTCTTTAGGTAGCAAAGAAATGGGATTTTACACTGCTAGTGCTGGCACTTGTTTTAGGAAAGGAGAAATTAAGATGCTCAGGATGGTTAAATCCAACACCTCCAGAAATGCTAAGATTTATATCATGCAGGGCAAGAAAACCATCCTTCTTTGCACCACATATGACTCCACTTAAAGCAATGTCTATAATGGTACCTGTGCAGAACCAATTTGGACTGGAAAAGGAACATCAGAGGCAATTCAGTTCAGTGTTTTGCACTGGCTAAAAATGCCAAACCCTCACCTCAGACCTTTGAGCTTTTTCTCATTTAGTGCTCATTATTTCTGCATATTCCATGACATTGCAAAGTATGTAACTGCAGAACAAACATGAAATATTTTGATGTGGAAAAGATGCAACCAATAATAACTAATAGATGTCATTAACTGTCTCAAAAATGTTAGGTAAACTGAGCTATAGTATTTTATGTTTTGATGGGACGAGGCCATATAGTTCATACTATATAGTGAACTAAAGAAAATAGGACTAGGAGAAATCCCAAGGAAGGGCTGTGAACAGGCATCTTTGTCTGACTCTTCCCTAAACATGCACCCACATTCCTTCAGTGCTTTCTCCTCAGTCACATATGGCAGACTTCCAGCTAGCCTTTTCTCATCAACTTTCTCTATCGTCCCCACTTTTTATTCAAGTGTGATGTCTAAAATCACACATAGCACTCCACCTGAGTTTCTGTCAGAAAAAACACAGCATGTGTCACAGGGATCCCCTGTTTAAAAACAACTGCGGTACATAACGTAAAATACATTATCTTTTAGATATAAAGTACAGTCTATATTTCCCTTCAGTTTATAAATAGTATGCATGTCATAAAAAAAAATAATTTTTAAAAATAAAGTTCTGAAATTTTCCTTGTTTTAAAAATTACATCCAAATTGATACTACTGTGCTGAGGAAAAGGGGATGGTTTCATCAGTAATGCCATTTTTTCTTGAAGCAACCTTTATCTGTTTTCCTTCAACCAGCACTACTCAACAAATTTATGTAAAATATTCTTACAGTACATGTTCTTGAGTTAAGTGAAAACTCTTGCAAATACAGTATTCCTAGCAACTAGGAAACTGTCCAATTAATTTTGCCATTCAGTTCCCTATTAAGGTTGTGCTATTTTTTATTTCTTTCTGCAGCATTTGATCACTTTCTCTCTTCCTCCTTTCTTCATCCACTTCCCCCCCTCCCTGCTCCAATAATGTCACATTTGCAAGCAATTTTGGCTCTCAGCTGAGGTTGCAGGATCATGTACCTGGAAAGCACAGATTGCCTACAAGCACATAGTCGAGAATAATTTTGAAACTTTATCTTTAAAACAATTCATTTGTACCAGGATATTTAGCCAGCAGCCACAAGGGTGTTAAAATTACAAAGCTGAACTCCGTCACAACTTTGTGTGCCGGATGCAACAGATATTACTGTGATGATGATGGGAAAGACAGAATTAAATAATTTATGGGAGGGGGTTGTATGGTTTGGGCATTTTATTTATTTTTCTTTACCTGCGGTCATGATTACTGGCTTGCAAAACTGTAAGGAAAAAATCTTGGTGTTTCCTTGCAGGTTACAGAGACATGAGCCAAATATCAAATGAATTTACAGTGGTTTACAGCTGACTAAGGACAGACAGCTTGCTAGGCATTAGGATAATAACTAACTCTGAGACAAGCAAGGTTTAGCCATTTTCTTGACTACTTAACAATTGCAGGATCCATTATCACTGATATTAGTTTAAATCAACTAGAAATTAAAGTTAAATGGAATTACCTTTTCTGGGAAAACATGTGTTTATTTAGTAGGACAACAAGAAAGCTAGCAAATCTGACAGCAAAGGCTTGCATCCAGATCTAATGATCCTTTTGCTTAATTTTAAATCATAGAACAATTCAGGTTGGAAAAGACCCTTGGGATCACCAAGTCCAACCATCATGCCAAATCTACAAAGTTCTCCCCTAAACCATACCCACCAACAACACATTCAAATGACCCTTAAACACATCCAGGGATGGTGACTCAACCACCTCCTTGGGCAGCCTATGCCAGTGTCTAGCCACTCTTCCTGTGAAAATTTTTTTCCTAATGTCCAGTCTAAACCTCCCCTGTTGCAGCTTGAAGCCATTCTCTCTTGTTCTGTCACTAATTACCTGTGAAAAGAGACCAGCACCACCCTCTCTACAATTACCTTTCCAGGTGGTTGTAGAGACTGATGAGGTCTCCCCTCAGCCTCCTCTTCCTCAAACTAAACATTCCCAGCTTCTTCAAGCATTTATTCTCTAGGCCCCTCACCAGCTTCGTTGCCCTCCTCTGTACTCGCTCCAGCACCTCGAGATCTCTCTTGAATTGAGGTGCCCAAAACTGGACACAACACTCCAGGTGTGGCCTCACCAGTGCTGAGGACAGGGGGACAATCACCTCTCTACTTCTGCTGGTCACACTATTGCTAATACAAGCCAGGATGCCATTGGCTTTCTTGGCCACCTGGGCACACTGCTGACTCACGTTCAGCTGCTTGTCAATGAGAACCCCCAGGTCCTTTTCTGCCAGACACTTTCCAGCCACACTTCCCCAAGAAGCCTGTAAGGTTGCATGGGGTTGGTACAAATACTAGCTACAAATTTACTTTATCCCTATATATTCATAAAAGGCTACAAAAGCATAGCTTCACAAGCCAGTCAGACCATTCCCAGTGAAAACCATGATGGACAGCACAGAGATCACATTATTCATCCCTTAATTAAGCAGAGACAAAACACATTCTCCATTGTATTTCTATTGTAAGGCTTCTTTGCCACAGCACCTCTACCAAAGTTTGCAGTAGAACCTGGTTAGGTCTGTGTTCAAAAGAACTTTTCAGTGATACTCATCTGTGCTAGGTTTAATGACATAATTCTTGCTCAGGCCCAATATAGGATTAACAAAGAAAAAAACCATAACCTCAACCAAACTCTGAGTCATATACTTACATTTTTGAGCTTCCTACTACAGTCAATGTTCCTGGTTGCACACACAAACAAAAAAGAGGAAAAAAAGTAAATCAGAAAGTAGACACTTTCAAGAGCTTGTATTCAGCAGATCACATTTTTCCTAACAACTGCCTGGAAAATGTTTCTGCTGGCTGGAAACACATGAAAGTGAAAAAGATGTAGTTCACACACTCATTTATTCATAATGTGGGAGTATTTTGTCACCATTATTTCAATCATTAGATTAGAATTCTGGAAGTACAAAAGGAAAATGTGTTTATAATAGTCTCACAGTGAAGTAGGTCAGTGCCAAAAATATTTCCTTTAAACAGGGTTCCTGATTTAAAAAAAAAAAAAATGACCAAAGTTCTCATGGCTAAAATGTGTTCTCTGCTACTCCAACAGTCAGACTCTGCTCTGTGATAAATCATGCAACCCATACGGATTCTAAAGCAACTGAACATGCATAGGATACTGAGGAAATCATCACCAAACATTAAGGAAATGGAGCAGGTGCTTCTGTGGAAACAAACATCACAAAGAACTAAGTAGATGGGTGAAGCAACAAAGATCTTGCTACTTGCAACAGAACCTACTGTGGAAAATAAGAATATATATTTAATATATACTAGAGCACTCAGAATATTGGCAGCCTTCTCAATTTAGTTTTTCACCAACAATCAAAGTGCAGAAGATTTCTGTGAGAAACAATAAAGCTCAAAGTTTGCATAAACATACACAACATTCCAAAATTCAGCAAAGAAATCATTAGAGTGGTGGAAATGTGTATCACATTTAGGTGCTGAAAAATGAGTAAGAGCACTTCAGATTTAGTACAAATTGTCTCCTGATTATTTATAATGGAATTGCCTTCTACTATGACAGTAATTCCACTCCAGCATTAAAGGTTGCCTCATAGAAACAAAAATAAATGTACTTGAAGCTGTGAGAACAATAAAAGCCCAAATACAGGCAATACTAAACCAAAGTATTTTTGATAACATCTTTTTTAAACCAAAATTTTACCCACCATTATGCACGTACTAAGAAAAATAAACATTTCTATTTTTTTCTTAATAAAACATCAGTGGAAAGAAGTCTTCTTTAACAAATCAAGAAGAAATTCTTTACAGCAGTAGCTCATAACCTTTATAAGCTGAATGTTCCAAAAAAAATAGACTTAATGATTACTTCAGTTAACATCTATATGAAAAAATAATGGTTGAAAATGTCATTATCTTAATTATTTGCAATAACATCATATTCATTCCTTACCAAACTTTTACCATATTTTTTAAAAAAACACAATAGTCTTTAAAGAGGGGAAAAATAAATCACCTTCATGCTTTGGGAACTAGCTAGCAGACAACAGTCTCGAACATATTTCTCTACAAAAGTCATGGACTTGGCTTGTACACCTCAACTTAGTTACTCAGCATGAACTTGGACAGTGCTAGGAAAACATTTGGCTCATTTCCACAGCTGCTTTCTCTGAAGAGTTGATGGGAGGGAAAAAAAAAAAATCATGCCAGTGAGACATTTCACATCTATCTGGCATCATATTCAGTGGAGAGCCAAGCACCATGGAGTTTATGACTCCTGATCTAACTCGCTTACGTGCTGGACAGCTCTCCTTGGAGCTTCATGCCTAGTCCCAGTCTCCCCACCTGCCTCCTCCCAGGTACTCCACCATCTTCAACCCCCAAAGATCACACTTATCAGAAACATAGAAGCACAGAATGGCTTGGGTTGGAAGGGACCTTAAAGGTCATCTAGTTTCAACCCCCCTGCTACGGGCAGGGACACCTCCCACTAGACCAGTGCTCAAAGCTCCAACAAACCTGGTCTTGAACACTGGAAGTGATGGGGCAGCCAAAACTTCTCTGAGCAACCTGTTCTAGTGTCTCACCACTCACACAGTAAAGAATTTCAGAGACCCTTTCTCTATAGTTTAATATGGAGATTAGGTTTTGGTATGCAGATTATGGATTGTTTTGCAGCTTTCACCAGTCACTCACTGTCATGATTTTACAGGACACTGTGAGAAACTTCTTTCATTGCAATATTACCAGATTCAGAAGAAATATAGCTTCCTATCACTGGTATGTACAGGCAAGAAGAACCTTGAATTAGAGCCTGAAACTTGGAAAGGAGCAAAAAGCGGGAGAATATCCTTTAGAACAAGGAAATAAGCCAATTCAGTTTTTAGAACCTTTGAATTTTCCCAGACAGTGCTTGAACACCATGAAACTTGACCAGCCTCCATTGCCAGAAGGGAAAAAAAAAAAAAGAGAACGCCACTGAAATTTAGTAAATTGTTCCCATATACTTTTCTAAAATGGGTATGTCTGACCAGGATTTCATTAGTGATCTTTTTTGACAAATCTTTTTAGCCAAATAAAAAAAGGCCATCCAATCAACTCAGGGGAGCTTGATTGCCACTAATTTAAATGAGAGAAAAATACAGTTTGACTGCTTCTCTTCCTCTAAGTCCACAATGACAGTGTCTTCCCTGAAAGGGACAACAGTTCCTATTTAAGGGATCTCTCTCAGTCTATGACTACATGGATTTTGATTCAAGCCTGCTATGTGTGACCTTAGGCAAGTCTGAAATTCTTTCTGTGTCAGGCTCACATCTATATTTCAAATCAATTTGTGTGGTGAAATCCTGAAAATACAAGCACTGGAGTTGAATCACTCTTTGCAGTGAGGGATGTGCATACACCATGGCTAAGAAGTTGTTGATTAAAAGAAGGGTTTAAAAAAAAAAATAAATCACTTTACCCCAAAAAAAACCAACAACAAACCAACGAATTCAATATTAGGAAGGAGTTTCTCTTAAGGCACATGTGGTAATTTTTGTGGTAGCGGGTATGTGGCTGTGGTGAAAAAAGTATCTGAACTGTGGCATTTCCAGTGCATACAATTCACAAAGACATCCACAGCCTAAATATCGTGTCTCAATCTATAGGCCTTGTTAGAAAATAAACAGATTGTGCCCATGAGTGCACCTTGTAGATTCTATAAATGTCCTATAAAGCATCTTCAAAACAGTTTAATCTGAAATAACAAAGCTTAGAGTGTTGTGATGTTTTTTCCTCAGCCTACATAATTAGTTAGTTGCACAGACAAAAAAGAATGCCATCAGTTTAGACTCAGGAAAGCCCCTAAGTCCCACAGAATCTCATTGCTTAACTAAAACAGTATCTTTAATAAGCTGCGTTTCATCTCTCTTTGAAAAATAAAAGTGCTTAAAGAAACCCTACTGAACAGAACAATGTATTCTTCCCAGCTCTAAAGACTTCCTAAATCTCAGCTTCCTGTTTGATTTATACAAATGACAAATCTATAGCCTTTTTGCTCATCCTTAAACATTTAAAACTGCGTCACATGCATCTGAGGTTGTAAAATGCTAATCCCAAACTGCTCTTGTACTTACTTGATGGTTACTCTGTTTGATGTGTCCTGCAGATCACTGGGATCAAAAAGCTGAGATTCTTTAAGTCCCAGCTCTTTGCAGCCTCTTAAGAATAGGATGATATTATCCTGAAATGAGGCAAAAAAAGAAAACAGTTTTAACTCTTCTTCATTGAAAAAAGTAATCCTACTGAACCAACCTCTCCCTGACTTAGTAACAGCTCACAAACAGTTATATCATTAGTTAAACGAAGAATGAAAGACATTTCCAGTCATGAAATTTAAGAAGTCAGAATGTTTTGTTTGAAAAGCAGATATGTATGAAGAAAAACTTTTGATTATTATTATTATTATGAGAATATGTAACTGCAACAAGCGTATTTGACTTTTCTCTTTCCAAACCCAGATGTTGGCAACCTATTTAACCGAAAAAGCCCTGCTAATTTCCCCACCTACTGCTCTAGGCTGCCAAAACAGCTTCAGTATGTTACAGGGCAGAAAAGATTTTTGAAAGGAACAGGAAGGGTAGATTTGAAACAGCCCACCACCATTTAAGCAAGCAGTTTGTTCAGAAAACATTTTGCATGTCAATACAAACAAGCCAGTTACTTCTAGTTAACACAACCAGTCTCTTGGCCCTCTGACCTCAACCAGACAGAAGCCACTGTAAATGAGGTAAGTAACTTCTCCTCAAAAAAGATGCTTGAAGCTTTAATTTATGTGACCACTGTCTGTAACAAGAAATACAACCAATTTTGTAACACTTTTAATGAAAGATTTATACTTTTCAGAGTGTAAAGAATAAAAAAAAAATCAGTAACTAAGAGACATTAAGCACAAACTGATACAAACCTCTTTCAAACCAAACATGAGGGATGACATGGGTTTGCATCAAGGGGACTAAATCTGTATGTGTGCATATACGTTGAATATATGTTTTATACATACTTACACATATGCATGTACATCATCCCCCTTTTACAGAACCAAAGAATTTTTGTTAAGCAGATAAATCTTGAATGTCAGAGGAAAACAATTCTTTATATATATATATATATATGTTGCTGTATCAGCAACTGCAATGGTAGATGTGTAGACAAGTATACAAAATACAGGTTGATACTCTGAGATCTCTCATCTCAAACCTCCAACCAGAGGTATACTGCCATGTGAAGAGTTAGAGAGGAATAGATCCACAGTGTGGGGCAGAGACCTCCATTTGCATAAAAACTGGGAAGCAGAGGAGCCTGGCGAGTGTTCAGCTCTTGCCCACCCTGTGTGACAGAGCAGGATTCATGAGCAGGTCCCTCCCCACATCTGCTCCAGGGCTTTTGTCTGGGTGGCACGGCCACAGCTCGATGAGAGCAGCTCTGTTTGTTCTGTCAGGGCACAGCGAGCAGCATGCTAATCACTGCAGCTCTCTGCATGCCAACGCTCTCACACACAAAGCTCACTGTCACCAACCACACTGCAAAAAAATACGGACTTGGAAATTTAGAGGAGTCCAAATCTCCCTTTCTTCCCTGGCTGAAATTTAACAGCTCTAGAGGGGAGCCAGGGGGAGAGGAAGAGCAGTCAAGAGAGCAGAGAGCCCATAACCCAGAGAGACAGCATCATTCATGACATGAAAAGATGCTTGTAAAATTCCCCATCTGGCTTACTGTTTGCATTATAATTTTTCCAACTGCAATGTGAGTAACTCTTGTGTTAGCCTTTGATGAAGGACACTTCTGGTCACTTCCAAATGGTGGGTGGAGCCATGTGTAAATCTAATAAAAATGCAAAGGCATTTAAAAATGTTCCTAATAATATTCCCTAACAAAAATACACAGGACACAGTAACCTAATATGCTTAGAAAACAATCAAATAGGGGGAACTCCATGGATCACTAATTGCACCCATCTTTATGCCAAAAGTTCACAACCAAGTTATGATAAACAGTAACAAAAATACAAGCCATTTGGCAGCCACGTAGTTTGGAAACTCACTTTTTCTGTTGAACAAATTCCCACTTCTCAAAAAAAACCCAAAGCAACAGTGTCACAGCCCTATGCCTGTTTTCCTACATGCTTTTATTTTAATAGTTATCATAATACTAAAGTTTGATAACTGTCACTAACACCACCCAACAATTTATCAGAAAGTTGGTATCTTATAAAGGCATAAACAACCATGCATGTCAACAAGACACAATCAGTCAGCACTGAAAGTTTTTGCTTCTGTTAACAATCTCATACTTTCATTTCCCAATTGTCCTAAAACCAGCAATTTGTTTAAAAGGAATTAAAAAAAAAAAAAAAAAAAAAAAAAAAAAAAAAAAAAAAAAAAAAAAAAAAAAAAAGCCAACAACATTGTTTAAAAGTGACAGATATTCAGACAAACCTGCCCAGGCTGCAAATACCCAAGACAGAATGTATCTCATACTACTGCAAAACCAAACTTTTCCTTGTTTGTTTCAACACAGTTTGTGGAGAACACCACATCTAAAGTCACTAAAAGGAGAAAGGAGTCTTATCATGAACATGCAGCTCCCAGGAAAGCTTTCTCTCTGTATTAATGCACCTTGCATTGGCCAAGTCCTGATTTCTTCAGTTGCCAGAAAAATTTGCTTACATTTTTTGAGAGAAATCATAGTTTTATATCTGTTAGCTGTAACTACACAACTTTTCTAGTCATCTGTTCTAAACTGCACTTCTTTGTTGGTGTTGAAGAAACTAAAAGAGAAAAAATCCAAACAAACCCAAAAAAGTTTACAAGCAGATACCTATACAAAATATCCTTACCTTAATTAAGGGACTGAGAACATACACCTAATGTGCACATCCAGCTCCTTACAACTTGGCAGAGTTAAATAGGTCACACAAATGGGTCAGGCTGCGATGGCAAGGATTGCAGCGGGGCCAGCTGCCCTGCCTCCTTTTACAGTGGTCTTAGAAGAGACACTACCATAATTCAGTCTCTCTAGCAGCCCCTACAAGGCACTAATACACAATTTCTTCAATATATTAAATAGAGATGATATTAGTAGCCTTTCTCTGAGCAGCTACTTGCTGAAGTTGCAGAACTGGAACAGACAGAGAATGGGTCACTCGGTCAGCACATCATGTTCTACAGCTCCAAGGAGTTGCAACTGGCTCTTACTGGCTCCTCTTGGTTTCAGTCCACACCACTATTCAATCAAAAATTTTCCTCTGGTTTGTGCCCTTGTACACCCAGAGAAAGGGCAGTCTTACAGATTACAGCCTAAACTTCTTTTGCAAAATGTATCTATTTTTGTCTATGAAATTTTGTATCTATAGATAACTATAAATTTCTGTCTATGTTCTCTCTATACAATGACATGAACTCTAAACAGGCAGCTTATAGAAGACAAATGCTTCAGTGTGGTGACAGAGAGAGGACACAAGCACAGAATACACTGATAGGTTAAATCCCAACCCTTTCTGCTTGCCTAAGCAGAGTCCTGACAGTTACTATTAGATCAGCACTATAAGCGATGTCATTTACTTCTAAGTATTAGAAATGCAAAAGTTATAAATGTTTTGCCATGCTGAACTTTAGAACAGAAAAATTAAGAAACATAAAACACTACAAACTCTCAGGCAAAACCAGCCACAAACTGGCAAGAAGGGCCAGGGAGGAACACAGAAGGATGGCCAGGAACATGGGGCACTGGATTCCCAAGTTCTGAGTCAGAGGGTTACATGGAAGTAAGGTGCTGTAAAACTGCTCTTGCTCTTATAACTGCATTTCAACACTGTTACCTTTTAATCCCTTCTGGTGTGTAATCTCTATGACTCATCTCTATAAAGTCACTTTGCCAGGAGAACCACCTGCAGGTACTGCAGAGGGAATGGGAAGCAGAGAGGCTTACACCTCCATGAAGGGGTGGGAAGAGAGGAAGAACTAATACCCTGGTCATTTGTCATGTTTTACTTTTTTTCCTCTTTTCAAGAGACTGAAAACCCATGTGCTATAAATAAGAAAAAATGTTCACTGTATAGCATTAGGTAATTTTCCTCATACACGAAGTGGAGCACAAGATCCTGAACTCTGCTAAAAAAAAAAAAAAAAAAAAAAAAAAAGACCCCAGAAATTGGCAGTTGTGCAGGACAGACACCCTGGAAAGCCACCACACATTCACACAGTAGCACTGCCAACACACAAGATAGCTCAAGCTAGAGAGAATCAAATATTCATAGCAGGCAAATTCTCTCCATAGGATCTGCTGATCAGATGCAAAGGCAAACAGCTTGAATTTGGCCCACTTCCATTCCTTTCATCTGCTACAATAGTATACAAAATATTCTCACTGTAACCACGCTGCAGATCAGACCTGTAGCCTATTGCTATGGAACCATTATTTGTCAGATGTGCTAGTACATGGCCTGGACGAGATATACAGATAAAACTCAGGGAAAACAAAAGCAAGCCAAGCTGTATGTCTGCACAGATCACTGAATAAAATGCCAAGTGCATGCCACTTCTGCAAGTTGGAGATATTATTAGTTGCCAGTGGCACCACAGTGTTTTGCAGGACAGCTGCAGACAAACAGGTGGCCTTTTTCATTTCTGGAATGCTGAAATTTTTCCCTGTTCCAGAATAAATTGGAAGATTCCTCAAAATTTTGCAAATTGGATTTCTGAGCAATTTCCAACACAGACTCTTAAAAGCTTTTTGTTTACTCTCAGCATTTCTTCTCCACTCCCTCATTTTTCCATTTATATAAGTGATTATGGGTGATAACTTAGTTCTATAAAAGAAACTGATCTCAACTGATTCACAAGCAGATGGAAAGAAAACACTGGAATATTCAATTCAAGTTCACTAGGAAAGAACTTGCATGAGAGAGGCTTGGAACTTTCTTGTTTCTTTTATATACAAGATACACACAGCTAAGTAACTATGTTGTACTATTTATCCAATATGCTTTGCTGTGTATGTTTTACTCTATATAGGTTTATACACCCCAAACGGATTCATGGCTCACAATATCCTCACCTAATGAAAATTAAACGCTATGTGGGGAAAAGCAGAAAGAGAACAACGCCGGGAGCGGGGAGGGAAAGGAGGACTTACCAGCCCGTCAGTCTGACCCGATCCTCGCCTCCCAAAGCGCAATAAACCTGCAGAGGGAGCGGCAGGAATGAAGCGG
>NW_009970716.1:2681381-2684992 GCF_000747805.2 Chaetura pelagica
GCGAAGGAAGGAACCGGGCCACCCAGCAGCCGCACAGCTGCGGCTGGCAGGGGCTGCAGCCCCCAAACCCCACCCCCGCCAGCCGGGGTGCCGGCAGCGCCCCGAGCCCCTGAGCCACGCCGGGGATGCTGTGAGGGCAGCACCCCGAACTCCCGCTGCCGTGTGGCAGGCAAAGGAGGAAAAGTATCATGTGAGCCCTGAAGGCAAAAAATAGATCCAGGGAATAAACACAGGAATGATTAGATTAAAACGGCAGGAGCAACACATGCTGGCAGGAGATGACACTGTGCCACTCTGAAGACAGCACTACAGGGGTAGCAGGGAGAAGGGCCAGGGCTTGCCCTGCGCACCGGTGGGCCAGAAAGCCTGACAGCCTGTAAGAGTTCAGCAGAGAAGATGGTAAAGATCGTTTTTGTGAAGAAAGCCAAGTCTTTTTCTCCTTCTTTTTGAGCAATGAGCAGGAAAAGGATGTGTGTCCCCAAACGACGGTCCCACTCGCTTACCGAAAAGGCAGAAAACACGTTAAAAACTCTGAGATGAAAATAGGTCCGTTGGGAGCATACTGCATCTACACAAAACTAACCAGAAACCCCCAACATGGCTCTAAGCAATCTTCAGATAATACCTAAGACTGTGAGATGTTCAGTACCATCCCAAAGATCTAGCCAAATTCCTACAAAGGTGCTTAGATCCTTGCTGCTTCCAACCAGCTTTACTAGGTCAGAAAATTCCAAGTACCTAGAGAAAGAAGATAGTGCACAACTTTGATACCACTACTTTACTTTGGTAGTATAAAACTTACCCTCCTTTGATAGTGTGAAGGGAAAGCTGGGCAAAAGAAAGAACATACTCCATTTATCCTTTCAAAGAACTGCTCTTACCATTTTTGGTTTTCAGCAAAAATTTTTGCTAATAGTTCCAATCATTTGTCTCATATAAAACATAAGCACATTCAATCTGCACTAATAGATGCAGAAAAATGAAAAAAAAGCAACAAAGAAAATACCTCAAAGTCACACCAGGAGAATTGACAAGGGGGCTCTAAAAAACAAGCCTAAAATAAATGAAATGTGTTAAGAAAATAAAATTGTGAGTACGCTTGTCCTCCAAATATCCAAAAAGCACAATGTTTAAAATTAAAAGCTTGCAATTATTTGAGAAAATCAGAAGTGCAGCAGCAGTCCTCAAGAAATTGTCTTTGACATTTTCCTAAATCTGTCCTTCACCACTAGATTATTTATTTTTTAAGATATTTGTCCTGCAACAAATTTCAACCACGTTTCAACTACATAAGCTTCTTATGTGACGTAGTGTATTACTATTGTATGTATGATGGTTATAACTAAAATCCCCCAACAGAAAAGGCCACAGTGTGTATAATGAAACACAAAGGCAAGGAGCTCAGAATATAAAATGGCACTGCAGGTCCTGGGAAGGTAATGAAAATTTCATGTCCTGTACAGAATGAATCATGTAGCTTACTTCTTCATTTTTAAAAAGATGAGCCTAAAATACCTGCAGCATGGTGTGATGTAAAAGTAGGGAAGAGACGCTGTGGACAGGAGACAGATAATAGGAAAAGAAAATAATGGGAGGGGACCACAGGAAAGAATATGAGCAATTGCAGTCTTCAACTCCACAAGCAAAAGCAAACCACGGGGGGATGGGAGGAGTGCACACAGCATTAGCACAAGGCTGACCCTATGACTTCACTAGTTAAGTAGGTCCTGATATTTCTCCTTGCTGTATCAGGTCATTATCCCTGAAGGCACAAATAAAACATTTAAACAAATGGAGGCTCATTCAACATCTTTATCTTGGGGGAGAGAGTAATCAGATGATGTGCAAACTCTTAGACTGGCCAAACCCAAGATACACCCAGAGGAAGATGGCTTTGTTTACAGTAATGAAGACAGAACATAGGCAGGCAGGGAAAAAAGGTCAGAGCACTTCCAAGCTATTCACTGGCTCTGATGCTGATGCCAAATGTCAGCCATATGTCAGATTTCACTCAGTCTTGGTGAAGGGGTGCCTATCTCCATGGACCTTCCATGCATGGTCCTGGAGCTGTCATACTACACATATAAGGCCTGTCCAAGCCACCACATGGTGGAATAGCCTTTAGTTCCTTGAGTTTCTCTTGCCCCATTCCAGGCTGCTGATTCTAGCAGAAGGTGTCCCTGTCCACAGCAGGGGGGCTGGAACTAGATGATCTTTAAAGTCCCTTCCAAACCAAACCATTCTGTGATTCTATGGTAACAGCTATGCTATAGGCAAGTAAAAGGAGAACATCTCCTTTCTATCCCCTCTCTGCAGCCTTTTAGTACCAGATGATAGTACCTGGCTTGTGGTGATTTGGTCCTCAGTTTCATGACTTCTTCTATTACCCACTTTACACATTTTTTAATGAATAAAGCTCACCAAAAGCAAGGTTAAAAACAAGGCAATGTACAGTAAAGTGCAGCCAAGCACTCTTAGAAGCTGATGGGAATTAACCATGCAAATTCAGTCAGATGGGTGAAAACAGAAGGACAGGAGAGACACCACCAAAAAAGCAAAGTATGGTTCCTTCTGCTGTGATGAAAAGCATTGTTATTTAACCTCACTCTGCCTTGTTAGTTGGGCTACAAAGTGGATCAATACAAAACTTACTATGGAGCAGGCTGGGAAAAGAACTAAAAAAAATTATCAACAAAAACAAACAAAACAAAAAACCCACAAAAAACAAGAAGGAAAGAAATACCAAAATAGCAGTGTTCTCAGTGCAAGCAGATCTCAGCATCTGTGGCATCTATCCCTTCTTACCATTCTCCTAGCAATAGTTACTCAATCTGAAGGAGGGAAGAAAGGGTAATGAAGACAAATTTGACCTTTATTTGCACTCACAGTATGAGTGCTGGGAGTATGGCTAACCTAAACACAGATTTCAAGGAACCCTGAAACCACAGCTAGTGACACACTTTCCTCAGGACATCACCCTCTTGGAGAACCTGGACACTCTCCATTTTCAGCACATCCCTGTGGCTGCTGCCCCCACAGCTGAGCTCTGCAACAAAATATAAGAAGAGCCAAGAAATTAACAACTAAGGTGAACATGCTGTTTTCTAAGTTTGGTTTGTTTGTGTGCAATTATCAGGACATGATATAAAGCGTTAAGGAAAGTACACAGGCTGACTACAGATTTTGGACATCTCTAAGGCAGCTATCTCAAACTAACTGCTTCATGTAAACAAAAAACAAACTTTAAATCTAAACCTATTAATCTTAAGAACTACTACACCATATATTGTGAAAACAAAGCCAGTCTGTAAGTTACAAGGGCCCAAGCAATGGGACTATCAAAGAAATTAACTTGGAGATTAAATATACGGGAGTACAGGAATTACCTCCTGAGTGATACAACCAAAAAGTACATCCGTAGAGTAATCCAAAGGAACACTGAAAACAGATTAAGATTCAACACAAACAAGCGTCTTACACATTAGGTACAGCCATCATCCACAACCAGACATTGCTGAACAAAGCTCTGCCTTTCCTGACTTCTGTAGAGGCAATTGTGTGTTATGCCATGGCACAACGGACGCTTCTCAAAAACTATTAACATATGTGTT
>NW_009970716.1:2685625-2686814 GCF_000747805.2 Chaetura pelagica
CCTGCTGAGATATTGGACTATGGTGGTAATGAAGATTACCTACGTAGAGCAAATCTATGCGCTAAAATTTGTTACACGTTTTACTTAGTTATATTAGCAGGTCTAATAAAAATATACTAGCTTTTTTTTTTACATCCCCTACTTTTCTTTCTCTGCCTACAGATTCCAACCTTCGTGGGATCCCTTTGATCACATCTGATATCTTAGGGCACTATTACTCAATGCCCACTTTCTATATTTTGACTTGACTCTTATGAAAATAACTTTCTTTTCCAGGAAGAGCAGTGTTGACTATTCCAGGGAACCAGCTGCAGGAAGCCATCAGATGTCACAGGACTTTTGGGGTGGACTGAGGCCAGTAGAGAAGGAAAATTAGGAAGATCCTGTGCATCATGAGCCTCTCCACCTGAAAAAGCGTGTCTGAGGGTCATTAGTCACCTGACCAGCATTATCTATTAGGAACCCATATAGGTAACTGAAAGTGTAATCAACACACCTGCAAGTACATTCAGAGATAAACATCTGAAAAAATACTCTGTTATCTCTCCAATCAGGAACTTGATTTCATTCAAGGTGTATAAATCCAGAAAATACAGGAGTTTTATGAAAATATGTGTATAGTGAATCTCATTTGAAAAGTCTTGCAGCATGCAGCTCTACTGAATTGCCTCAGTACAAAACTTGGAAAATCCAAGACCAGAAAACAGCTGAAATTTTGTATAATGTATTTTCAAGGTTTAAAACTGTAAAGGCAAAAAAGGAACTGGTACCTAAAATTAAAATCAATTTGACATGAAACCTCTGAAAGTGAATTTCTGAGAACTGCCTGGCAGACTCATTACACTTCTTCTAATCGCCCCTTTCCTTTATGTTATATGTTCTCTTTTGCCTGGTATATTAAGCAAAGCTCCCTTCTGTTTAAAGCAAACAAATAGTAACAGTTGGCCAATACTCAGACTTGTCTCAGCAAAGATGGCAATCTGCTACACAAGGATCAGGATACTACACAGCTGGAGCTGCTGGAGGGCCTCTGCACCCCAATGTCCAAGTACAACTGCTGTAGGTGAGCCTTAGAAGATGCAAGAAAGCTGCCTGTAGAGGCCGGGGGCCTGGCAGTAGCTGTGAAAATCAGACAGAATTTCTGCTCCCCAAGGCAAACAGCAAAATATTGATACCACCAAGTAGGACT
>NW_009970716.1:2687723-2771640 GCF_000747805.2 Chaetura pelagica
TTCCTGCTCAGTTCGTGACCTCTACAAAAAAAGCAACAAATTCAATTTCTCCTTTCAAACTAAACATCTACTCTTTATTGCCAAGGAATATGTTTTAATAATCTGTGGCGCTCATGGTTTGATAAACATCAGAAATCTTTCTACTGCTGCTACATGATACCTGACATACATTTTTTTCTCCTTGCTCATAGCTTTGCATTTTCATGCCAGCATCACATAAAACATACTGGACTTCTTTAATGTACAGGTTGGGGTTTCCTTGCACATACTTCTAAAAGAAGCTGTTCAAGTCCAAAAAACACTGAATGAAGTTCCAGCACATTTCATTTGGAAAACCTATGTTATTGTTTTCACTTCCAGTAAAAAAAAAAATAAAAATAGAAAGCTTTCACATTTAGAGGTCTAGAATGATTTCAGTGGGGCAGAAAGAGCTTGTCATGTTTGTTGGTGGAGAGGAAAGAAAGGGGAAACAAATCAGCTATCACTGATAATTTATTCCTCAAATTTTATTTTATACCCTACCTTCTGTCCTAACTAGACTTGCAATCACTTTTGTTTGCAGAGAAGAGCCAAACCATGTTTATAATTCAGCTTGCCTGGGTATAGCCAGTGACTCCTGCTCAGAACAGTCACAAATAAGACTAGCAGAGATGTTCATGCCCCCTCAAACAACAAGCTTCCAACTTCTCACCTGCTACTTCTGGAAAACTTTGCAGCCACATTATATAGATCAAGGTAAAACTCAGCTGATGAGAGGGTATAAAGGAAAAGGGTAAATTTAAAGCAAATAAGATTTTTTTCCTTTCCTCAACAGAGGGACTCAGCATTTCAGTTGGTTGATCAGAGAGAGAGGTGTATCTAGACAGCAGAACCAGTAGAGTCCAGCAAGAATATTAGGCCAGGCTTCACAGGCCATGCAAGCAGCTGTACTAGCTCCAGAAGCCGCCAGCATTTTAGCTGATTTAAAGCACTGCAGAGCCCCAGTTCCCAGCTGGCTCACATGTCTCCAAGCCACTCCTGCAGACGCAGATTTCTGGAGAATGCAAATGTTACACACGGCTACCCAAAAAATCAGCTCAAGGCCAGCAGACTATACTGTTTTTGGCAAGCACCTCTACACTGCCTTTCATAGAGACTGAGGAATATTCATCAGACACAGTTCTGTCTTGCCTGAATGCATGGACACAGCTGAGGCTCAGCACAGTGCTGAATGAAGCTCATCAGCTGTTAAATCTGGATACCCTCCTCAGAGCCACCCTGGGTTTACAAGGTCACATCCTGAGGGTACAGAGCCACACAACCACCTCAGGTGATGAGAAAGCCCAATAATCCAGGAGGTAGCAGACCTGGGGCACTCCTTGCACTTGCCTGTGTACACGCCAGCCACCCCAGAGCTGCACAGGGCTTTGGCATGCCCTGGGCTCTGGGGATATTAGGGGTTGTAGGGTGGATGGTTGGACTTGATGATCTTGAAGGTCTTTTCCAACCTTGATGATTCTGTGATGACCACAGAGAGCCTGGAGAGTCCACTAGCACATGAGCAGCACTGAATTTCTGGGGCTTTTTGGCTAAATGGAAATTCCTAAGTGCGCTCTCCTGCAGCACTAAGCTGAGCTCACACCTTTGGGCCACTTGGCCCCCAACAAGCAGAAGTGAGGTACAGAGAAGGGCTGGAGTTGAGCTCTTGCAAGAGCTGTCCCCCAGCTGTGCTCAGCCAGGGTGAGAGATGCTGCTACCAAACCCAAGCAAGCTGTTGAATGAGTTGCCCACACCCACAATACAAAGGTTATCCAGGGTTTTCCATTCTCTAGCATATCCCAGACCCCACCTTCCATTATCCTAAATAAAGGAGTTGACTGTTTTTCCTCTTATTTACTTCCCATCTGCTTCCTAACCTCAGTCTGGCAGTTTTATTCCTCCAACTTGTAAAGTTATAAAGGACAAAGTTACTTGCAGTATATAAAGAACATTTGTACGTTGCTATACAAAGAGAATAAATCATCCTGGAAGGTGCGATGGAGAATACTAACCACTACCTTCTAAGCTCTTGGTCTGCAATTTGCTTATGTAATTGTATGCAAGCTTAAGTGCTAGATTTCTAGTATTGCTTGTCACATTTCAGCAATAAAACCCCCAAAACTAACAATAACAAAAAAACAAACAAGATGAACTACTCTCAGGAAGATAAACTGCAAGAATATTTGATGCAAGTACCAAGAGAACTCACAGTTCTTGAAAATATATATATAAAAGTCTGAAATCCAAGGAGTTTCAGTTCTCTAAGATCATATTTTAGAAAGTAAATTTTAATCAGGATTGGGTGGCTCAAGAGATTGGGTAATAGTATTTAAAAAAGCAAGTGATTAATCTCTGATCAACCAGAGGGTAAGGACTAAAGAGCATTTAAGGTCTCAAACACGCCTGGGAACTAGCCAACTTAGTATAATACTGTGGGCACTGACTCTAGGCAGATTTTGGATTCTAGATTTTCTCACGCACAGTCCTCATGTTAGGAGCAGCCTCCTCTGAATGTCATTAGAACTACTCCATTATCCTCCCCAAAATTCTGCATTACAATTACGAATACAAAGAGCCAACAGCAGCTAGATCCCAGGTTTGCTGATAACACTGTGCTGACAAACAACTTGTTTCTCTGTTTCTTTCCTAACTGCACCTCTGTGTTGTTTCTTCATGACAAACTTCTGAAGGCAGGGACTTCAGATGCTTTACAGCATCTAGCATAAAAGGGATGAGGAGATTCATAGCAGTAAGCTTGATACCCACTCTGCAGGAAAACAGGTTTGGATCACTGCTGATTGCATCCTTCAAAGATCTGAAATATTCAGAATTTGAGCCCAGGCATATCCGAAGATACAGCTCCTAAACTCCCTTCAAAGTAGTCATAATACTGGAAGACCTTTGGTGTTTCAGTTGGTTTAGATAGAATGTAATAACAAGTAACAACTGGTGTGATATTGCTGAAGATAAAGTATCCCACATTCTAATATAATTCTGCTAATACCTTGCTTACTCAAATTTTTGTTTGAATGCAACACTTCTCTGGGAGGATGAATTTGTCTTGCTTCTTTTGCCTGGCTAAAATTCTAGCCCACTGACATACCAAATTCCACCCAGTCACTCTCCAGTGCCGTAATAATGAAATACAGACATGCACACTAAGAGGGAAGATTAGCTATCAGGGCTCTGTTTCTCAAAAAAAAAAAAAAAAAAAAAAAAACAGGGGGGGGGGGGGGTGAAAAAAAGAGAAACAACCAAAACCAAGCTTCCTATAACAACCTTTCTGTCATGTTTTATTTTTACATAAGTCTGTTACTAAACACTTACTTTAGTAATGGACTTTAGTCTGTTTAGTGCACCACAATTAGTTATTTAGGGTTTTTTTAGTGATGAGCTGTGATAGGACAAGGGTCAATGGGTGCAAACTGGAACATAGAAGTTCCACATAAACATCAGAAAAAAACTTCTTCACTGTGAGAGTGACAGAGCACTGGAACAGGCTGCCCAGAGAGGTTGTGGAGTCTTCTTCACTGGAGACATTCAAAACCCACCTAGACACATTCTTGTGTGATGTGCTCTAGGGGATCCTGCTCTGGCAGGGGGGTTGGACTAGAGGATCTTTCAAGGTCCCTTCCAAACCCTGAGATTCTGTAATTCACATCTCTTTGCCTCTTTATAGGCTGTTACAAAAGCTCAGACAGCACTCTCTAGGGACTGTTCCATCCAATTTACAAGTTTGCAACTAGTTTTGCCAATGACTGATGCAATTCATCCATTTGTTTTATTATATATCAGAATATACAGTTTCCAAGACATACTATAAAGCCTGTAGGAGTTGCCTTGTTTTGGTATGGTGGGGTTTTTTTTTTTTTTGGTTGGGGCTTTTTTTTGTTGTGTTTTTTTTTGTTTGTTTTTTTCTTTAAGTTGCTTTACTTTCTTTGGAACACAGCACAGCAAAACAAGCATGTCTGTGTCAGATGTGAGTGGCATTCTCAGGACATTTCCAGTTATGCTTTCCATAGAGTTGTTATGGTTTAAGAAGCCACTACTGTCTGACCTCTTTAGGAGTAACAGGAGAAACTCAGTGAAAGAAAACATCCGAGAATTGTACAAGAAGGAAAGTATTTTTTCCTCCTTCTGCATGTGTCAAGTAAAAACTGTACAAAATATTTTTCTAGATCAGAAGTCAAGAGATTTTATTAGCTTGTGCTACTGACCTGTGCAGACAGTTTTGTGGCCCAATTTTCACTACTTGTTTACACTATCACCTCATTTATCCAGAACTTGTTATCCCTACAAGGGTCAAATTCCTGACATATATTAATTACACTAAAAATTGCCCTGGATTACTTGAAATCTCAAAATAACTGAACTTATTCACCATCCTCCCTTTTAAATAACAGAGGACATACTGTAAAGTGGTGTTAATACTTTGTAGCTGATCCTTGTAACTCCAGAAATTAATAAATGTCACACTTGTCTAGCAAGCCTCTTGGCTTTGGCCTTAAAACCAGGCTCAGGAGGTGCACAGCATTTCTAGCATGGTCCTAGCCACTGCTGCAGGATGTGGGGCAGGAGAACACAGGAGGTATGAAGGACAGGAAGGTTAAAACCAAAACCCACCAATCAGCATCCCTGGTCCATGCACTGCTGGCCAAGGAAGCAGAGGCACTTCACAGTTCAGCCCTCCCTAGTTGACAAAATTACCTTGGATCCCTGCATCCTCTGTGTAGTCAGCCAAGGAGTCACTGCTGCCTGCACAGCTAAATGTACATCCTGTTGTGACTTGAGCTTTTCCAGTTACAGCTACTGAGCTTCATCTCCTTGTGCCCATCACTGGGCAATCAGGCCTGCAGCTTCTCCCTGAAGGCGCTCACCAAGCAGCTTCACAGGAACCTTTGCCATTGCATTACTGGACTTTGAACGCAAAGATGAGGATGTAAATACTGGCAACTCATGCATTCAGGCACCCACTCTAAGATCCCTAATGCTGTTGCTAGGCAGGAGTGGTAAAGTTAGGATTGGTTTTGGAAAAAGCAGTAAGGCTTCTTCCAACCAAACTAGAAATGGTATTCAAAGGACAACAGCTTTCATTAAGAGCAGGTATTAGAAACATCCAGGAATGCCTGGAAAGACTCATAGGATTGGTTGGCTGTGTAACCAAGCTACAGAGCACCCATCCAACCCAACAGTTATAAAAGGCAAGAAGCTAGCAGAGCACCAGCAGCCTGGGCTATCAGTTTTAGGCCTGAAGTTTGTTGCCACATGACAGGTGCAAGGGTAGATTCACACCTGGCACTCAGTCCAGCATGCCTCCCAGCACACTGATATGGCTTTGCAACACACCAAGTCAAGTAACATCTCTCTAGCTGTTGCAGTGAAAGAGACCATCTAATACCAACATTACAACTAAAACAGAAAAGAAAGGGGAAGAGGGGAAAAGCATGTTTATCATCAGCCTTATGGGAAAACACAAGCTTTACTCTAAATTGTGCACAAGATCTATTACAACTCCAAGAGAAAAGTCAAGGTGATGAAGAAGCATACAGAATGGACTGAAAAAAAAAAAAAAAAAGCAGAGATGGACTCAGTATGTACTTGGATGCACCCACACATTTAGCAAGTTCAATACTCTCCCCTAACTGAAAAGCCTGAAAAGAAACTCCCTTTCACAAACAGCATGGTAATAAATCACCACACACTATTGCCCCAAACAGACACAGACGTTTGCCATCTTAGTAACAGTGCTTCCAGCATGAAGATGAGGAGGCAGAAGGAAACAAAGATGTGGCAATAGCAAGGACTTCAACAGAAGGATGTGACTTCAAATAGTTGGGGATTAACTCTGTACTGCAATGTTAATTTTCTAGATCGTTACTTATATTGCTTGTCCAAAAATCAAGATGTATTTCTCCTACTAAACTGTAGGAGAGATTTCCACATAGTATCACAAGGCTATTTAGCTTTTAAGAGGTTAATAGTTAATGGCTTTGATGTCCCTTAGTCAGATAGTTCAGCCTACCACTGTACTTTTGCATAGGCAATTAACTAAGCTGCTTCCTCTGCAGCATTAATTTTAACAGGTTTACAATAGTATCATTAGACCTCTGGACATTTAAGAGGAAGCACATTACAATTGGCAAGTACTGTGCCAAGCAGGAAGCAAGTGGCTTTAATCCAGGAGCACTGAGGAATGCAGAAAGCAAGGAGACTTCAGTGTCAGATATTTCAACCTCTGTGAACTCTTGACCACAGCACCAGATTGCAGAATTTTACTGGGCTCTTAAGCCAAAGAAATCACTGCACACAGATCTTTAGGGCACTAGTTTTCCACTCGTCTGCCTTTTTGCTTGTTTGCTTTAAGCCAGGGAAACAACTGCAATGTGATCTTCGGAGTGAGACATGTTCCATCATCTGCATTCAGCACACAGGCTCCTGCTAGTGACATGCACATCATCTGACAGAAATCCACTTAGAGTGCCCGGGAAGGTTTTCAGCATAGAAACTGTACCAACAGTTGCTAGCAGACATAAACTGCAACAGACTTCACCGACTTGGTCTGCAGCCAGGAAGGGGATTAGACACAGCATTCTTCTGCCACCGTCTTCAGCCTAAGGGCTGGGGTCATTACGAACTGTTGCTAGCTCACACTTGGGCCCTTTTCACAAGATGAGGAGGTAATACAAAGCTAGAGCATCCCTGGCCCATTCTGAAGTGACAGATCTGTCAGTCTGGCCACACTGTGGAAACTTTTGCTCACGGGGAAATCACGTTAAGAGCTCTTTGGAAGGTACCCTCTTTGGAGGTACCCTCCTCTTTCACATCTCCAATGCTACTGTTACCTGGTTATAAAGACTCTCCAGATTGTATCACATGGATTTTACAGGCAACAGCACCTGCCTCTCAGATGCTGTGAGAATGCAGGGTACAAGCAAATGCAGCAATTATTCTTAGTCCAGTCAACCCCATTTATGCTCATGCTAGCTCTTGCTCTGTCAAATACTGGTAGCTAGCTGTTCCCTGCAGCAGAGGCTACATGTCACTGAAAAAGACAGTTGAGGATCAGAGATGGTATTTATAGCGCAGACCTACAGACTCCAACCTGCGAGAGGCTTTCCAGAATTAGGGAGTGAGAGTACTACTAAGTATAGTTAGACACAACCTTTAAACCAGGGATTTTGGGATGTGACTTTCTCAGGTCCCTGTGTCCTTTGATTTTGGGCAATAACTTCAGGATTGCATCTAAGTTTAAACTCCCTAGCTGCAGTTTCAGAACTACTTCAAACTGATCAAATGACACCTCCCCCCTGCCCCAGCTGGGTGAGCCTCTTCCTTCCCTCTTGCCCACACTCTGCCGGTGCAGTTACATGCTGTGAGATGAAGGAGAAGGGTATTTTTCAGCCAGATCAGTTGCCCACTCCAGCTAATAACCATATGAGAGTGCTAGAGCTGGCATGGTAGAAGGTGCAGGAAAGTCAAATTTAGAGCAGCTGAAAGCAACCATAGCCCCAGGTCTAGTATTTTTATTTATTTATTTATTTATTTTTTGGTAAGGACAGAAAACCTGATACTTCTTTTGGCCTCAAGACATGGATATTCATTGTCCTGCTTATTTTGTGTGCTGGACTATGCATATGCAGTACACCAGCTCAGTGCTTCTTTTTATATTCTCATTGGCAAACTGATTAATTTTGCAACAGAGGTTGCCCAAAGACTGCAGGTGCCTGGATACAACTCCAACAGTGCTCAATTCATCACCATGTATGGGTGACACATTTGCACACCTGGGGCATCCAGTACCTCCACTGAAAACTCCTGATGATTGAACACACCTCCAGCGCACGTGGCATTTGCCCATTTATTAAGAGAAGTCATAAGCTTCAACAGCGGGATTTGCCCCAAGAGTTTTAAGACATTCTGCTCAGGAGGACTTTTGTTTCTAAGGCAACAGCTTGAAGAGGGCACTGGATTCTTCAGTTCATTTAGTGCAGCCCTAAGCTACATAGCGTAAACTATGATTTATTTATTTTTTCTGATACTTACAGGTACTTAGAGATAGCTCTTCAAAAGCTTGCCATTTCTGAAATACTCACTCCACCAGAGTCAGTAAACCAATATTATGCAAGTCAGGGCTGAACTTGCAAAATGACACTTTAGGATCTGAAAGCAAATCCAAAAATTAATCCGATGGGCAACCTGCATTTTCCATGGGTACAAAATGAGGTCCTCCTGAAATCCAGCTGCCCTCCCTCAACTCAAAGAAAGACTCTGTCATTTATAGTAAAGGTTAATGCCATGATAAGGGCAATTTCACATTTTAGCTGCCTAGTATTAGGGCTCCATCAGCAGCAATGTGTTTCTTTTTTGCCATTTTCAAATGTTATCCCCAGAATCATTCACTTTATTGAACCCCCTATTTAAAAAAAAAAAAAAAAAAAAAAAATCATTACACTAAGCCTTTGTTTATATAGTTTTATAAATAATATCTTTGTGAAGTCACTTGACAGGTCCAAAAGAGGTAGACTCTTTGCTTTTAACCAAGCGCTTTTTTCTAAAGCATGGTAGTTGGCTTTCCCTTCTCAAGGCTGGGCAATAAAGCTGTCTCTGTGTAAAACAAAACAACAAAAACATCTAAAAGGAGATCCTCTACAATGACCATGCTCTCTTGCTTTTAACATCTTTATCTTTGAATTTGCATAGTATTATTCCATGTGAGTAAAGCTAATTTTAACAGCTAATTTAAAGCTGTGTTTGGAGACTCAAGTTGGGAGAGCAATCTAAAAACAGACTGTGAATGACACAGTAATGCCTGTGATATTTTTGCAAGTGTTATTTATTATTTGTATTAACATACTGTCTAGGAGTCCTGGCCGTGGAGCAGGACTCATGGGGTGAGGTGTTAGACAAAAACAGACTAGCAGATAATCCTTGCCACAAAGAGCTTACACATAGTATTAACATTTGGCCAAACCAAGTTGTGACATTCTAAGCAGCAGAGCTCAGCATGCTCAGTTACATGAAACTGCTGCACCTTTGAATCCCAATGAGTCTACTTTGGGAACAGGCCTCAACAACACGACAACGTTTGCATCTGTCCACAGCAGCTATGGGTCACAGCTGTCCTTCATGTGTGTCCTACAGATATTTACCATCTTGGCTGATACCTTCCTGACCCAACAAGGAAACTGTTCAGGTTGCTCTGGGTGCTCAATGAAAGACTTTAGCTTATAACAAGGGACAAATTCCTGGACACTGGCAAAAAGGGACAGTATCCTTAGAATGACAAGTAGTGATCCCAGCCAACAAACAGCCAACAAGCAGCCAACAAAGGGACTTCAAGGCCAGTAATGAGGTTGGTCTGCAGAACCCCTGAGTGCTGGCTGGGGCCAGGGGTGCAGGACATACACAGAAACCTGGTGTCACTCCAAGCTTCACCTCCACCCATCGTAAACACAACATTCCAGCTGGTAGCTGAGAACAGAAGGAACTGCTCAGGGATGCTAAGGACAGCTCAGGAGCCAGAGTGGGATGATGAACATGAAGACTACTAGGAGCTGGCTGAACTCACCTCTTTGAGGGTGCACTTTATAGCTAAACACAACTCAGATCATCAAAAGCAAATAAACAAGTGGGGTAATTTACCTCCCCTGGGGTTTTTTATGGTTCATATACTTTATTAATTTCCTATTATTTCAGCTTCTCTTACATCAGGTTGAAGTTTAAACTTGGAAGCCTGAGCAACACAGGCTGAACCCAAGCGCGGCAGTGGAATACATCTCCAGCATGTATACTACTGGCAGAATGATGATTAGTTTCCAGCATCAAAAGTAGGAGAGTTTTGGAGCCAAATCTGACACCACAACAAGCACATCCATTTCACCCAATAAAATACTAAAGAGATGACAACACTGTATTTTGCCTTTGACTCACTAGTTCTTCTTTAAATTGGAGGAGAGCAATGCTTTCTGGACAGTATTTGCATGGTTAATTGGGAGCAATAAAAACCCTCAATCCAGCCTAAAGAAAAAACAAACAAACCACTAAACCAGCTGAATTTCCATTTAAAGTTTTAATTTTTATTGGTTTGCATCTCATTTTTTCCCCCATCAGAGCAGCTTCCTCTATGCTTCTTTCTGCTTTACTCTTCTGCAATGAACTAACTACAGCATCACTCGAGATTGTTCCACACATACTCTGTTTACAAGCAGCCCAGGTAAGAAACACCTATTAGCTTACTTTTGTATTCTTCATGAAACTTAGAAATATTTGTGAGTACTGCATACAGATAGATCCATTAAACAGGAAATTCACAAGACAGCTTTGCCTGGCTCAGATGAGACCAAAACAAAACACACAGGACAATCTAAATGAAAAATGAATTTGAAAGCAGAGTCTAGAAAGCTTGTGGGGGGGGGTGAAAAAAAACCAAAACACAAGCATACAAGGACACAATGGCACAACCTTTTTTTTTTAGGTTACTACTGTTTTAGTGAAGGGATTCAATATATATTACAGTATGTGATGAGCCAAAGCACACAGTGCTGCTCCGAACCACTGGCCAGACCCTAAGCCTTGTCTTAGTCAAATATTCAGGTATCAGAACTGAAGGCTGGCACAGGAGGTGCAGACAAGCCAGTTACCATTCAGCAAGGGAGATTCACAGAAACCATGACAGAACGGTTTGCACAGCACTTTGCTATGATGATCACACTTTGCTTTCCATAAACATTCACAAAATAGCTTTTGGGATGCAAGTACCAAAAGCTTACAGTTTAAAACAGGAAATTTTGCTTCTGTTTACTTCACATGTACCACAACTTACACAGCAAGGCTTTTTTTCAGGATACAACTATGCTGGCAAATACATTTGTCTAGGAACAAGTAGTAGTACAAAATAAGGCAACAGAAATTACAACGTATTATTAACCTAGTAACACTGAAGTATGAAAGGATAAAAAAGAGTGATAAAAATAATGCACATCAGTTAAAATTCCATGTATTTTTCTATGTTCTTTAATTTTATTTCTATGGAACACACTACACTATACCTGGGTCTTGTAATTTTATTTTCAGGTTCATATATGCATGAAGAAAAAAGATTTCATTTGCTGAACATAATTAGAAGCACAAACTCCTGAAAGCTAATATAATACTGAAATTTCTTTGGGACATCATATGACCAAAAAACAAATACTGAAATTAATGCAATAGTAGAGTGTGAGAGCAAATTACCAGCACTAGCAGACAGGTAGCTATTCTTAATAAGGTTCATAGTAAGTTCCCAGAGAACACTTTGCCAAGAGAAACTTCCTAGGAAAATAATCACAAGAAAAAACTTCAAACCTTGGTTTCAAAGGAACAAGCTTTTTTAAACAGCATGTTACAATTCTTTTCATCTTGGTGCAGTGACCATGCAACCAGGTCACTTTTGCAGAGCTATTTAGAGCTATTTTTTCTATTGCTAAATCATACAAATGTCACAAAATTGAGGACTGTACACAAGCTGAAAACTGGATGCCACAGTAAACATTTTTATTCAGTAGTGCGAAAACACAAGCTCAAGTTCAGCTGTGCAACTTTGTCTTCACTACTTCCTACTATTATATGTGAGACACTCTCACACAGTCTCCAAAATAAGTGTCTGAGCTCCCGTGGGGAGCAACCACAGGAACTGAAGTAATGCTATAAACTCTCCTAAACCCTGTCAAACAAAAGATAAGGCAGAAACATTTTCTTTTCTCAGAGTGACATTAGTCAGGGACAGGAAGCAAAAACTAGATTTAATTTATTTTTTTTTAAGGGAAAAAGATAGTCAACATACAGTCCTTGGCATTATAGAACAAAGCTTATCTACAATGATGCTGGAAATTCTTACATTCTATTGGAAGAAAGCATAGTTGTACAAAACTGAAATTAGTAGAAACCTTAAAAGTCAGTTGTGCCCCGTATGAATTTTATATAAAATTAAAGAAACCAACAAAAAATGGAAAAAAATGGCTGGTGGTGTAAAAACTACTTATGCATTAATTATATTCATTGCACCATAATAATACATCTTTGTAAAACTTCTCCATCTTCAGGTGGTCTTTTAATTATTAATTCAGCCAAACACTTTTCCAGCCTTGCATAATTAAATACATTAAATTATTATTATGGAAAGCTAACAGTCTTAAAATAAAAGTGTTCAGTATCAGTTTCTCACATGAGAAAACTTCTCTGGCAACACAGCACTTCCAGCAAAGCCACTTATTCCTACCTGGGCCTATTACGTTCTTTTGATGTTTTGTGAATTTGCTTTTTGGTGGGAGCATTAGTTTACTAGATTAATGAATACCGAAGAGGAATGAGAAAGCATTTCATCAAATTTTATACTCGCTGTAAGTCTGAATACCAAACTGTTGGTCCTACGTTTTATTTCATTAAAGCAATGTATCATTTCTGCTGTGATAACAGAAGCAATCGGCACTTGCAGAGATCAAAGCAAATTAAAAACAAGCCTGCCAAGCTAAACATATGTAATTCTGTATGTAATACTGCATACAATGCACATCTTGACTTAGACTTGTAACTAGACAAAGATCATCTTTGTGTATTAGATGGCCTGTGCTTAGTGCAGTGGTGTGCAGATACTCGAGTCCTCACTTTAACATTAGAATACTATAAACAATAAACTTTGCTTACGTGATTGGTGTTTTGGTATACAAAAGATCTGCAAATGAGCTGTTCCCTCTTAAACCACACAGGTAAGAATTTCAGAGTAATTGCAGTTTCATCTAGCTGTAAACACCGGAAAAAGTTAGAAGTATTCAATCTATCAGCATTAGACCAGTTATCCATAATACTTCACAGCAGTGTTACAAGAAATCACTCAAACATGAAATACAGGCAAAAACTCCCAGATACTCCCAGATGAACATCTCAGCATTTCTCCAATACAGACTTCAAGTTTACTCTTAACTTTCCTTCAGTAATGTCCTTACAATAACAAAGGAGATAAATAGAGTATCACCTGGAGAATTAGACTCAAGTAGACATTTTGTAGAGCTACGGAATATATGACTGTTTGTGCCTCTGGAGGTTAAAGACGAAACAAAGGCACTTTGAGTACTTCACAATTACTCATAAGTTTTAGCTCCAACTTCAAACAAACCCAAACATACCTACTGCTTCTGCCAGCAAACAAAATATTTGTTCTATCAGCTGTTGGGAATAAATAAATAATGTTAGAATTATTAAGCTACACTTTTTAGGCAGAAGCAGGACCTAAAAGTTCAAAAGCACAAATCCCACACCAGGCAGAAAAGGTACTGAAGTATTTCACAATAGTTTGATGTGGACTGGAGGAAATGACACTTACTTGGGTGAAAAAACTGGAAAGGATTAACTATATACCAAGTCAAGCCATCCAAAGCTAAGATAATAAAGAAATATTTGCAATAAATAAAGGAATGTCCCTCATGCAGTCAACTAACTAGGAAGCCTGTTTCTGGACTATAGCTTCAATATTTATTATTTTTTTTTCATATACAGACATGGTACAGGTAAGAGAAAATGAAAAGATACACCTCGCATTCAAAGACTCCTGATGTCTGTACTTTAAAATAATATACCATAAAATTGCATAAGAGACTTGAACACTTGATCATTTAAATACACATACAGTCCTTAAAACAGCCACTTCTTACTGTAAGTAAAAATGGCAACAAAAGTCATCGGGTATGGAATTAGACACCTTTGAAAGAAAGTGAATATCTGGATGGCTTGCTTTTTTTGGAGCAATTTATTCACTGAACAGTAGATAAAAACGATTGGTAATGTTCAAGAAGCTGGAAGCATCAGTGAGCTTTTCTAATAGCCTAATTATTTGTTAGGAAAAATATTTAGAAAGTAATTACTAAAGGTCTGTAGAGGACACAGGTACAGAGGTAAAAAAAAGTCACTTTCCATGACAAAATGGTCTGCTGTATCACTAATCACCTAGAAACTGATTTTTAGTAATGCTTTGGAGACATCTTGCAAGAAAGATTTATCACAGGAATGAGAAAAATACACACAGTGTGACTTTTTCTGTGTTCCTCCTAATACAACCACCTTGCCTTTGGGATTTTACATATGAATAAGAAAGAAACCAATGTAATTCAATATCATCCTCTTAAAACAGTCATAACAAAAATTGAGTCTTTCCTGAAAGAGAGCCAAGGAAAAGAAAACTGCACTACTGGTATCTTTTGCAGCTGTTTATATCACATATGCCTTTCAAATAGGACTGCGTAGGAATAAAACTAGATGTGTTTTTAGGAGCAAAAGAAAGGGACACAAGCAAACTTTAGAGAAAGGGTAGCGGGGATCACAAATTAAATCCTAAAACTAGGCAGTATTAATGCAGAAATATGTCTGTAGATCTACAGATTGAAGGACACAGCCTCAAAGGCTATGTAATGACATTATAGAACCAAATTAAAACTGAATGTAACATGGTTTCTAATCATAGAATGGTTTGGGTTGGAAAGGACCTTAAAGATCATCCAGTTCCAATGGTCCTGCATGGGCCGGGACACCTCCCGCTACACCGAAAGCAACATTAACCTCAGCTACCAGCAAGTAATACATTCTGAATATTGCACAACTAGTCTACGATGTGAGAACAGAAAGGAACAGACTGCCCAGGGAGGTTGTGGAGTCTCCCTCACTGGAGACATTCAAAAGCCACCTGGATGAGTTCCTGTGTGAAGTGCTCTGGGTGACCCTGCTCTGGCAGGGGGGTTGGACTAGATGATCTTTCGAGGTCCCTTCCAGCCCCTAAGATTCTATGATTCTATGATTCTATGATACGTATATATCAGTAGTCTACATCAAGGATGGCCACCCTCCACATGGTCAGGGGTCCTTTCATTCCCAGCCACATCTCAAGGCAAAATCAATATAGTCGCATTTCTTTGTGGCCTAATCCTGTTAGACACAACACCCATTCTACCCCCACTTTCCTCCCTAAATAGCAAGCACAGGACTGTGCCACCCCCTGGGGTGACCTCCTGAGCGCCCAGCATTCCTGAGAGCCCATGAGCTGTCAGCACGTCCTCTGTGGTCTTCCAACTTTCACTCTGCCTTTAAAATCAACATGAAACAGTTCCCTAGATAGTCCCACAATGAATGTTATCTGCAGACTGTGTTATTTTGGGGAAGAGAAAATGAGACAAAATATACATTTTTCTTTCTTTCCAAAAAGCTATCTTTTTGTGGCGAGAACTTCCAACACGTATGTTCCAGTCTTTCAAAAGCTAGCACCAAAACTGGAAGATGAAATATAACCAAGAAGATATTCTTCCTCTAAAAATATACTTAGCCTCTTAAATACTGCCCACTTCCAAAATAAAAAGATTGGAAGGTCTTAAGGTGACTACACCGAGAGTTCAGATTTCAGAGGAAATGTCTGAGTTTAGTAGGTTAGAAGAGTTCAAATTACAAAAATAATTGCTATCTAAATCACATGGCCATAAAATCAAAGTGCAAAAAGCAGCATCTTCTCCATTTGACATACTCACCAAACCTGCAATGGGGGTCGGTAGTCTATTGATCTTTTTTACCAATCCTGGCTTTATTGCATTCAGCAACCTGTTACAAGAAAGGAGTATTTGTGAGTGGCAAGGCACAAAATCCAAATTAGCAAACACTTGTCCCCAGCACATAAGGATTTCAATATGGCTGGAAAGGAAGATGTTCCCTTTTCTCCTCTCTTAAAAACCAATGTGTGTACCCAAAGATCCATCACTGAAATGAAGAGAAATATCCAGAGCATAGTACCACCACAATATTTCTTTTATACCCTAAATGCATCTAGATCACATAATTCTTCACATGTTGTGGGTGAATTTTGTCACATCAGTTTGCCTCCATTGCCTAGAGGCAGGTCATGCCTAAGAGGGCTTGAGAGAAGAAACTCAGAAGGCATGTGGGTATTGCCAAAGCTTGGCAAGAACAGTCCAGCAGTTCTTGGAAAGGAAAAAGGATGTACACTTCTTGGGTGGCCATTCTACTTTTCTGCATCTGCATTTGAAATTAAATGCCATCCTTGCACATGTTGTAGAGAATAGGTCCCCATAAAACAAAAATGTGAGAAGAACAGAGTCAAAAAAAAAACACTTCATCATGAAATCATCATTAGGCCAGTGATGCCACAGTTGAATACTGCTCAGTGTCCAGATTAGCAAGCCCCCTAAACAAAGGTCCCTCCCCACCACCCATGAACACACTGAGATGTGCTGACATGGCTCTTTGTTAGAATACTGAAAAAAAAACAAAAAAAAAACCAACATCAAAAAGTAGCAAATTTAATTATAAAATTCTGTTGCAACAGTTTCTTTACCACCCTTCCCCCAAGAGAAAAAGCTTATGCCTTTTATCCAAAGGAATAAAATTCAACTAGTTCTATGCATCAGGACAAAAATAATCAGGTCAAGACACTCACTTCAAATTCAAGATATCTGAAGAGAAACAATGATGTCTACAATAATATAAAACTTGTTAAAAATTAGAATACCCACTGTGGAAGAGAGGAATCTCACTTTGTGCTGACACGTGCGCCATTGAAGAAATGACTCTTCCAGCAGCCTACTGTGGCCGTGAAAATATTAATATTTAAGATTTGAGAGGTCTGTCTAAGAAGTTAATCCTAACTAAAATAACATTTCCTTCAACTAAAAAATAAGAGTTGGTGATTTGTTTCCAATTGTCCACTTCTGAGCTAAGATAATTCAGGATGTACCACTCCTCCAAGAGCCATCTCTCCATATTGTCACACTATTTACTGTTTGTTCCTTCTTAGGACTGTGGCAGTTAGCAAATTCATTATGGAGTCCATCTCTATCAGGGGTGGATACCTGCCCTCATTAACATTGAAATTATTGTTTTTCTCATTTTTTGCTCTTTCTCTGAAACAATATATAGGTTAAGTCTCTGCAATCACTTGGGGAGAACAGAGGAGCAGTGAGGGAGATGTTATTCTAACTGTTTTCTATGATCACAATTTTATGAAGCTTCTTCAACCTATCCTAAATGGTATTTGCATTATTATACACTCGGAGTCCCCACATCTCCAACGCCACTATAATCAGGAGTGGCAACAAACCCAATGGAATGACATTTTTGGAAGCTGGGGGTATTTTCTTCATCTTCCTCCAGTTAAAAACTCAGTAACCCAAACTCATACAAAGTGCTGTGCTATTCCTCCCTTCTGCTTAAGTTAGAATCTAACACCCCACAGATGCATGAAATAGCAAGAAAAGAATCACACATGTCACCTCCTATAATAGTATTTTTTTTCACAGATCACAAACAAGCTTTATTTCTTTTTCCCCAAGAAGGCACAAGCCTTTCAGACCTGCAGAGCAACAACCCTGTAAACTACTATTTTCCATTTAGCTGCTGCAACAGGCAATGTCAGATTTCTTTTTCGTTAGAGCACTTATTTCCAAATACTCTAGCCCTGTTGTGATTGCCATCTTCAATCTTCCTATTCTCTCTCAGGAGGAAAAAAAAATAAAAAAAAATCTACAGCATCCAATTTTCTTTATTACTCCAACATTAGGCACCACAACCAATATTGCAGGTGCAGATCAAAAGCCACAGACAGTAATAGAAAGTAAAATAAGGAGGTCTTAATGAAAACAACAAATGCTAAAGCTCATTCTAAATAAATAAATCTTTAAAATGGCTTGTACAGGCTTCCCTGTGAAATATGGGAGAAGGATAAAATGAGAGGAAGGAAAGGAGCAGGGAATAAACAACATTTAGAGCACCGTTTGGAGTCTGAAGAGGGAGGAAGTGGGACCGGGCATGATGGAAAAGCCTGAGGAAGAAAGGTCTCTATTATTAAAATGTTTACCTCCTGTTGGAAACATCTCTGAGCAGTCTGGCACCAAAACCCCCAGGACTTGCTCACTGCAGAACGTGCCAAAGGGAGATTTCTTCCAGAGCAGACTGGCTGCTTCTAAATTATTGCCTCATTAAAGCAACAGTCCACATGCCAAAACATGGAGTGGCTTAAGATTTCTTGGCCACCAACCTGGCTGAAAAGCCATACGGTTTATGTAGAGTGTCTCAGCAGTCACCTTCAGTCACACAGTTACTATCTCTTCCTGCTTCTCGAAAAAAGCCACTCAACACACCTCTAAACACAAACTCAATTTTCAGTGCCTCATATAGAACATCTGTCTTGATATGTAAAGATTTACCAGCCCCAGAAGATTGTGTTGCAAAACACAGCAAAAAAAACCCTGACCACTCTGCAGTGGGGACCTGGCCAAGGACCTTTGTCATAGTCCAGGGGAAGGAGCCTGCAGAAGAGAAAGCACTTCCTAACCCACAGCTTCCCCTGGCAGCCCCCTGTGACTGCAGCACCATGCTTTCTTGCCCCGTCAACCCTAACCAAAAGACTTGGCTACCCTGGGCCTCCTCTAGGTTTTGTCTCCTGGCCCTCACCATAACAGCGCATGTTGACCTGTTCAAAACCATTTGTTGTCATTGCTGTCCCACAGTTTTAAAAAACCCCCCAAACCCACCAGAAGCACTGGAAACCAGTACATGGCAGAGTACTGTCCTGACTACTGCACTGCAGACATCAGAAAAGACAGGCACCAGGCATCCATCAACACGACCATAACCAGAAGCAGCTATTTATTTCTGCACTTAGCTGCACAGCAAGTCCAGATACTGGCACTGTAGGCATCTCTGGACAGGGGAACAATTCCAGCACCTGTTGTCCTGCCTCTTGGTTATATCTGAAAATTTTCTGTGACATAACACTCTTAACTCCCCGCAAAAGGACAAAACAACTTCATGTTATTCTGCAATCACAAGATAACAATAATAATAATAATAACAATAATAATAATGATAATAATAATGATAATAATGAATACTGATGAATGCATCATTCTAGTATGTTAAATTAAATAAAATCTTTTAATGTAATTTGTATTGCAGAAAAACCTGAGAAAGGGATGGAGAATACAGTGGCAGGACAAGTGCTACAGAAGCAATGTAGAACCCATCTACATCAACTGAAATGCATGCACATTGTTCAGCGCTTTACTTTCACAACAATTATTTTTATCACAACAGTTAAGCATATCACCTTTCTACCACGTCACACAAGGCAAGATATCAATGTAAGCCTTGCTACAATTTACACTTAAGGCCTTATCCCCAGAGCATGTTATACATGTTACTTCCATCACCCATTCTTCCAGCAGGAAGGCACTTGCTCAAAAAACATACCTAATTGATAGCACAATAACATTATCTGTCTCAGACACCTGATCTGCCTGGCCAGTTTAACAATACTGATCTGTCTAAAGAAGGCACTAAGGTCCCTACTGGCAAGTTCAGACAAAGGTTTGAAGCCTAATAGATCCAGAGTTGTACTGAGACTAGGAATGATCACTCCTTGGAGTACCTCTCAGCTCCTGCTGACCCTGCCTGACACTAACTCTTTCCTCCAAGGAAGCAGTCCTTTTTCTGGTGCAGTAAGATTCATCGGGTCTCAGGTATATTCATTCTCATGAAGGCATCGAGCGTAGCCACACTGCTTGCTCCTAATGTTAATCTTAGACTCCAATCGTGCCCCCAACTACCACTAGTGGCAAGTCCCAGTTTTCCAAATTCAGCTCAGGTTTTTGTACAGCCATGTTCCTCAAACACAGAAATTCTTTAAGTGAATATGCATCTTAAAAGAACAAAGCTAAAATCTTTATACCACTGTGTACCACATTCTGCTATGCCAAGGTGGGTTAACTGCTATACAAATGGTCAGTGAGTAGAAGTGTCAAAACTGGAATAGAAGTGTTGTTTTTGTTGGAGCTTGTTTGTTTGTTTGAAATTTTTGTGGGGTTTTTTTTGTGTGTGTATGGTTGTTTTTATTTTGTTTTTAGGGCATTGATACTATAAACTCCTGCATCTAGGAAAACAGAGGACAATGGAACAAGGCCCACTAAGCAGTCCTGGGAGACAACAGAACAGGATGATTTTAAATATTTTACTACTTGCTCCTTTTTTCTCCTTTTTCCTTCCCCTCCAGTAAGATACTGTTAAATTAAGGACTGACACCACATGGTGAGGCAATAGTGGTTGAAACAAACCACAAAACAATTTTCTCCAGTACTGTTTTCAAAAGGAGATGGTAGGTACATTCCCCAAGCTTGACCTTTTTGGTAGCTGGAGTTTGGTGGCCAGCATTCATTTCTGAGATGACTGGCAAAACAAGTTTAGGGAGGACTTCTTAAAACTTAAGCTTTCAGTCAACTTGTTTCTCATGGAAATAATTCTGGAGTATTAACAGCTACTTATGCAAGAATTTAAATGATGTGGGAAAGAAAAAAGAAATAACAGAAATATAAAGGCTATTAATACTTCTCCTATTGAGGTTTTCTAATACCTAGTATGACCAGTGTTTCTCTGACATGACTAGAAGGAAAATACAATAATGAAATCTCAGAAACTTTAACAGTAAACAGAACAAAGCTGTGGCAAAAAAAAATACAGACAAAATAGTTTATAAAATAATTAAAGCAAAATACAACAAAGGCCAAAATACCCAAACAATCCCACCAAATTCCCAATAACTTGAAACAGGCTAAAAAAATAATCAAGCCTCTTCAGACTCCATCCAGAAAACCTTAGTCTCTATACACATATCTGACATATTCTCCAGTCCCTTCAGGTTCTCACCTGGGTTTTCTGCCCACCACCCCTGGCATTTATGCTCTTGTCCTGAGTGAGGACAATCCTCTGTTCTTCACTTCTTAAAGTCTCCCTTCCACTCTCAGTCCAACACCCACACCCTAGGCCTCCCTTTCCCCTGTGCCAGGTGCTGCCTTGGCCTCCCCTGTAGCCAGTTGGCAGATGAAGCACTGTTAGACAGTGTATAGAAGCTAAAACCTTAGTGCTGCCTTACCTTACAGAAATGACAGGGAATGATGCAAGTGGAAAGCTGGTCCATCTCCACTCTTATAAGGGGAAGCTAAGTAATTTCCTTCCTCTAACAGAAGCCAGCTTTGATAAATACGGGAAGAATCAATTGCTTGACTTGGTGCTGTCCCCAAGGCTTGGCATTCCAAGAGATAAGGTATCTCCACAGCAGGACATACAAGCTTAAATCAGTACTAGCCACTGTGTGACTAACCTATTAGACCTTCCTGGGGCTGTTTATCACATGTTAAGAATTTTAAAGACTTCTGCCAGGAAGAGAAGACATTTCAGGCAACAGCTGATAAAAGATCTAATGAAAGGCACCAAGACATCTGCCCATTAAATTCTTGCAAGAAAGCATCAGTTAAGAAAATATTCAGAGGATGGCTGCCAAAACCCAGCCTCCAAAAAGATCTTGTTTCTAAGAGAAAATAGAAGAGAAGCAGTTTCAGAGGATGAGCTTCAGAAATGGAAAAATGGAAAGGTTGAAGTGATGTGTGTTAACAGATCAATCCAGACTGGAGGGACAGGTATCCAACACAGCTCTTTCCTCACCTGTTAGATCATATTTCTGAAAAGGAAAGCTGAGTAATGACCTGATCTTGAAGTAAAAGGGCACTTCATACTGAAGAGTTCAGGAAATTCTATCCACAGTAAAACTTCATGGAGAGATTTCTTTTTAAGCTGAGTTTTACAGATTTACATTCTGACAAGCAGCCTTTCAGCATTTGACAATTATTAGCCCAGACAGCTTCAGTATTCACAGATTTTAAACTCATACTCTACTGGCAGTTCCAAAATGCCCCCAAATAGTTGAAACAGAGAGAAAAACCCACTATTAGTCTTAAAGAGTAACAAATCACATTGAAACAGAAGACAATGAAAAGTAAAGATGTTTTGTTGCAAAGGAAGTGGTAAAGAAGTTTCAAAATACAAAGATGCTCTGGAGGTCACAAAAATATTTTTGGGAAAACATTCTTGAGTGATTGCTAATGATACCCCTGACATTATTTATTTAGGATCAGATGAACAAGGTGTTTTTCTAACAAGCAGAACAGAACTGACTTTGTCCCATAAAGGGCTCACAGTCTAGTCTGATAAGTGAAGGGTGAATCAAGAACTACACAAACGTGTAGGATTGAGAAAACAAGTCTGCCAAACACAGGAGAGCATGGGTCTTGCTTTGCCAAAGACTAAAAATATGAACAAGATAGAGGCCACACAAAACACCTCAAAAAAAGGCAACAGGGAAGACTGCATATAAGTCTTCACAAGCAGAACCTACCACCACAAAGACTGTCACAAAGAGTGTCCCATGCACCCAGAGATTTACAATTCACAGTTTTACACTGAGCAGTAATGGACACGGATAATTGCCCAAAGTACATACCCAATACAATTTCTTAAACATACACTCTCGGAAAGCTGAAACCTCTCACAGGATTACCTTGCTTTGCACTTGAGCAACACTCCATTTGAATGGGTTAGTGTTCCACAGTCTCTTGCCCTGTCAATTACTAAGCTCTACTGAAAAAACTCTACTATTTGGTCTGCTGAGATGCATATTTTTTTTTAACATAAATACTAAGACAGGCCATTCTGGGTGTACTCAAGCATATCCCTCTATGGCTATTCTCCTCTTTTCACGCACACAGCTGAGCATTACAGTTTATATTACCTTTGACCCCTCACCTGAACTGGGCTAATAAATAGCTCTTCACTATAACAGAGTAATAAAACTTCAAGACTCAAAACTGTAGATTTATATAAAAATGGTTCAAATGTCCTCACATGAACCTAAATCTTAATGCTTAATGAGCCTTGGGGCCCGTCTCTCTAAATTGGAGACATGCCAAATCCATGACGCCAATAATGTTTTGGCTTTATAACACAGCCTGAAAACCACAGAACACCAATCCCTTCTCACCTTAAGGCATGGGTCACAGTCAAAGCTTCAAGCATGCCTATGAAACTCAAATGCTTTTTTAGTTTCTAGGAATAGGAAATTCAAGCAAAAGTGTAATTAAGCGTAAGGGCTGGGCATCCACTAGCTTCTCCAGTGAGGTGCCTGGCAAGACAAAAGTCTCTGCAAGGTACACTACACAGCCAAGTGGTGAACTAATGCCAGGTCTATACCACCAACAGACAAGTAGAATAACATACCTGCAAAATTATAAAATCTACAAAGATGACTGCTTTCCTCCACCAGGTCTCCACAAGTGGCATGGCAATTCTACGTAAGTGATATTAACTTGCAGGAACACCAAACTTTTTAAACAGCCAAACAACTGAAACTCCATATATATATACAGTGAAGACTGTTCTCCATATGTCAGAGTACCATTGACTCAGAAGACAAAGTTTCACTATTACATAGCATTGGACTTACCCTGATCTGGCACATTTCCAGAACAGGATTCAAGTCAGCCTGAAGCTTGGTCAGATGCACTATAGTCATGATGCAAGCCCAAAGAAACATTGCCCTCTGAGAAAAAGCAGCTCATTCATCACTAGTGGCATGAAGAACACAATCTAAAGAGTTTTCTTATTTATAGAAGAAAATTAGTCTTAGGGCAGAATAAATTATAATTTCCATTAAGTAATTCTTGATTGCAATCACTTCCAGCTTACTCAGATTTAGAGCCACACTTCACTTTTTCTTTAAATATTATAAAAATAACCTATGTGTATGACTAACTTGTTATCTTTATTCAAAAGTAAAACAAAAACTTTTTTGTACTTTTTAAGGGCATTTATTCCTAATATACACAGCTGGAGGGAAGTGCTTTTCCTAGATCTTGTCCTACACAAGAAAAAGTGTAAAACTTTTTTCTTTAATTTGCCGTACATACCAAATTTTACCAAGATCACCTAAAAGCAATAAAATACCTTTACATTTACTCTTTCAAAAAAGTTACATGGTCAAAGAATCTTGGTTTTAAACAGCAAGCATATTTTCTGCACATCCTGCTAAGCTACGTGACAGCATGTGCTAATATACAAAATAAGTGTCTCTAAGAAACAAGGAAAATTTTGAGAAAATGCTCATAACTTAGTATCCAGAGTTGTATATGCAAGTAACCACATATGGTTATTCCTCTCTCACTTGTATATGTTTATGCCATGACTCCTCAAGCTACACCATTAAATATTTGTTAGAACTTTTCATCCTTGAGAAAAATCAAAAGATTTATTGTGCCTGCATTTACTGCTATAAATTGATATACATGTATAGGTAAAAAACAGACAGGCACCTAACCTGTTCTACATACAGAACCCAAGGTATTACACACATTTGTGATGCTGTTGAACACCACTGCAAATCCAAGTAATTTCTGCTGGTATCTAAATCTGAATTCAGTTTGAGTTCACTATTTAAAGACCTCTGCCCAGAATCCATGTCCCAATTGTTGTTGTTACCCTTCTTGAGAGTCTGGTCCTATTTCTGGTGTCAGAATCTAATACCACTAATAAAAAATTTCGGGGTGGCTGGACTCCTAGTACTGCTTGATTCCAAAGAAAGACTGAGAGGAAAAAACCATCCCAATTGCATGTCAGAAATGATTACAGATATGTTGGATGTATATCACTCTTGGATGTTGATGTGAAAGCAAGTAACTTGGATTTTCAAAGTCTCACATTCCCACAAAGACCTCTTTAACTACTGAATGTGCAGTGTGAAAGAAGGAATTGTGCAGCAACAAAGCTGGGAAAGGGAGGTGGGCAGGAAGGAAAATGAAAAGGAACTGCTCACCTTAAAAACACACAAGAATATTAGAGCAGTAAGAACTGCGCAAAGTTGCAGGAAGACGTAGCATTTTTGTCTTTGTGTAGTGATTTTTAAACTTATTAATAGCAATTTTTACATGGTTAGAAATATAGCTTCCTTATCTTCTGCTTCAGATAAGCAACAGAATCACCCAAGTCAGTGGGCCAGGCAAATGGAGACAGCACACACTCTCTTTTGCAATCAATCTTCATTTAAATGCCTGAATTAATAGAATAGGAAGACCTGAGCATTGCAACAACCAGATCTAGTTTATTCCTGATTAATCCCCTAGCTTCTTATGATATCTAGGTCAAACCTAGATGTTAAAGCTATCAAACAAGAATTTTTTAAAAATCAAACAAACAAAAAACAACAAACTCCCAAACATTTGCTGGAGTGGTAATTGAGGATTTCTAGTGTTATTTCCTGCTACTGGTGTGTATTCCTGCCTCTTACAGCTTTCCACCATGCTCCCAGGAGGGCACATTTGCCCACACACGCAGAAGTAGAACCAGGAAACTCCTCAGTTTTGCATACGAGAATTCAATGCACAAAGCAAGAACTGAGCAGGAATTGCCTCCGCCCAGCTATGATGTCCCTTGCTGAAATCACCAACTGCATTGATGTCAGATAGCTATGCTAAAAAGCCACGAACTCATTTCAGACAAACAGAAGTCACAGTCACTGGCTTCTCAGCACAGCTGGCTGAACAACTAGAGCCAGCACTGTCAAGGCAACAGCACAAATAGGCTTTCAAATATCCAGAAAGAAGGACAGACTTGTGTTGCTCTCATCTGTCAGCTTACTGCTTTTTAGCATCCTGCATTGTTTAAATACACTCCCCAGCTCCCAAGTTGAGTGTGGCAAGCTACAAAAGTGTTGTAATGAGGCCAGATCAAGATGCCAGCCAGAGCATAAAGACTACCAGAAAGGCAGGCACCAGGTTTGTGGGCATCAGGCTACCACACGAGTGCAGGGCTGCTGCCCTAGTCAGGCTAATGTTCCATAAGATGTCCCAAGAGTCCAAGTTTTTGGCATCACACAGTTGTATTAGTTTTCATTTACTAAAACATGTGAATGTTTTAGATGTGCTAGATGTGATGGAATAATTTATAACTGGTATAGTGATGTCTGCCTGAGTTTGCAGGATGAGATAAACCAGAGGAGGGACCGACACTGCTGTGCCTGAAGCTCCAACAGTCCTGCTCTAGACATAGACATTTGCCATGTGCCACTTTGCACATGGCTTGTCTGACTCTTTGAGGAATGGACTCTGGCATGGTGGCTACCACCATCCCCTCCCTTCTGCAAAACACCTGCAAAGTCAGAGGGTAGCTCGAGACATGTTTGGGAGATTCAGGGCATACTGTCTGAGTCCTCATCTGTGACATCAGCTGTTGGGATCCCTCAGGACCCAAGTTTGCTTTCAGTCCTCATCGCAAAATGCAAGAGGCAAAGAAAACAGTGTAACAGCCATGTAGAAGTAAGCAGCACTTCATGCTTACGTGGACATCACCTGCACAAGTGTTTGGTTACAAGTTGCCAAGTAATGACACTAGCAGAGAGTACTGTCCTGTGGAGCTCAACTGAGGCAAATTTAGCTTCTCTCTAAAAATTCAACAAATCAGGTAAACCACATCATAGGCAATGAATTCTTCCATCTCCAGAAACTTAAGACAGCTGTAGTATCTTTCTTGCCTTCAGTAGCTTATCAGAGACTTAGAGATCACACTGTCATCTGCTTGTTGAGGTCAGCTGTGATGAAAGCATAATAGATTAAAAAAGGTTGAGAACAAGCTTAAATACAATCAAATTTTGTTCATGAGGCACTGAGGTAGGTCTCTGATAAACCAGAAAACTCCTGTCTACAAAGACAACATTCCCTGCGGCAGCTTTACTAGCAGTAGAGATAATTAACTATCAGTACTTCACTTGCCAAAGCATTTACTTTCTAAAGATACATTAGGAGCTCTCTGTGTCCACCCCAAATTTCTGTTGAGTTTTCTATTTTATAGTGGCATCAGAACCAGCAAGAAGCAAGCTTTTGTTGTTGTACTCAAGATTTGTTCACCATCAGAAAGCCAAACCTGAAGACCAGATTGGTAGCTCTTTGATTAATGCTCTGTAGCCTATGGGGTTTTATCCACTAACCACAGTTACCAGGAACAGGATGTAATATGAACATCATGGTTTCTCCAATTTGAAATTGAGGAGAGGGATCCCTTCAGAGTGGTTTGCACTGATCCACAGGTGGTAAACAAGGACAAGCAATTTGCCCAGCATCAGAGTAATTTAGTACTATAACCAAGTGTTGTCTCTTGACTGGCTTATTACTGGAGCTCATTGCCTCTTAAGAAATATGTATTGATGTGCTTCATTAGCAAAACATTATTTAAGCTTTCCATCTTAAAGATTTACAGCAATTAAATTAGACTACTCCTGCTTACTTGCAGATAACGATCTAATTTCAAACTACACCTCCCTTTACTTTTCATGCAACACAATTCAACTTTAGCATGTAAGAGTGAAGTGATTCAGCACAGGGCACTTCCCTTCAACACACAGAGGAGAGAGATCTTGTGCAAGAGGCAACCCTTAAATACAAAGGGTTACTGCAGGCTCCTTCTGAGTTACACAACTGTTGATCAACAATAACATCTACTTCCCTCCTCCCAAAGCCACTCGCCAGCAAAGACATGCAACTACAATTGAACCAGATCATATAATTTCTTTTATGTTTTTTCCCCTTTAACAGCTAAAGTTCAAGTTGTTTGATTAATGACACCAGTGAGATGTAAAAAAAACATTTACAAGTAGGTTTCAATACTATTGTAAGCTATCTAGAGTGAGTTAAAGGATATTCTCTATCGCTAAGAACAGTTTCCAAGTTCCAGTACCTTTCATAGAATAAAACTTATCCAATAGCTGCAATGGTCCAGCTAAACATCTCAGATCCCATTTATAAATTTCAATATGCATTCAGTTCTGCACAAGCTTCATCCTTCTGGTGTGCAAAAACAGCTTTTACTGACTTCAGTGACAACCCTGCATGCCCAGGGAATGAAATTGGTTCATACAGGTGATTCAGATCAGTGGATTTTCCCAAACTCCTGATAATCTGTATGGGAATTTTGAAGAACTATGGGCTTTAAGGCACAATTCCAAATTCCTCTTAAAAGTCACCAGCTTGCATCTAAGCCCACAACGTTTTTTTGGAAGACTCTGCCTTAAAACTAGATATTAAAACTACAGAGAAAAATGTGCAAAATTTAACTTGCAACTCCTGTCCAAAAATTACAGAACACATCATTCAAATACACCTTTAGGTAAAATTTAGAGGATGCCTAACCTTTCCAGAAACTATAAAAGCAGCTGAATGTTGACGGGATTCAGATGGCTAACTCTTGACAGTGCTTGGACCTGGAGCAGGTCCAAAACACCTCAATGTAGCACAGACAGGCAGGTGTGGAACACCATTTGCCAATCTGTGGTTAACATCTTTAAATAAAAGGAAACCAAAACCCAAACATTTTTACTTTACATAACTCAACTAAGGAGCTGGGGTGGAGCAAGGGAAAACACTTTGCAAAGGCTGTTTTATTTAAGCCACATTTCAATCCTCACCATAACAATAGCTTTGGCACTGAAATGAAGCTGCAGTGAAGCACGCACAATGTCAAAATTCACAAAAGGAAATCAACAATGGGACATACTAGCTGAAGTTCATTTCAGCTTTAGTCAAAAGTGTATCCAAGGCACAAAACGGTAAGTGCTACTTACTCACACAGAAGAATGCCGTTTTCCAATCCAGAACGAAAATCTTTCTCACCGAAACTTCTGCCTGTCACTTGCTGCAAGAATAGAGGGAAACAGAAGAGTGACATCTATTAGAAGGTGCACTTTACAAGAGCAATTCACAACATTCAGTTAATGCATTTCCTGCATAGGAAACATCTGAGTTTTACAGGCCTTACTGAAGGACTGAGTCCTGCCCATCAACCAGCTTTCCCCTTCCCATTAACTGAGCTATGTAACACATGGAACAAAGTATTTGCTCTGGCATGTGCAATTACAGAAGTTTAAAAAATAAACCCAAAAAAACCCAAAAGAAAGAAACAAACCACGACAAAAACCCCCTACAATACAAAACCAACAATGTAATCTTAAAAATATTTTTAAAAATTTATTCTGTGGTGTTTTGAATTTTAAAACTAGGGTATTTAGACAAACTATGTATTTTTCTTGCTTTTTTTGCACCATGTTGAAAATCTTGAACCTTTGCTCTTTAACCTATCACCTTTAAGAATAAGCAAAGGCATTTGGAAGAGTTCGTGTGAGTTAATAGCCCTACAGACACACGCCACTATATTCCCGGTCATATTTAAAGATATTTCACATCATTAAGTCAATTGTGAGCATGAATACAAACTCAGTGGAAGCTAAGGTTCAGGCACTTCCTCAAGCAGCCTGTCAAGGATGCTTGGACCAGGAGATATGTTCCACATTACAAGCTTAAGCCAGCCTGTGCTGCTCAGGGATGGACCATCTAGGAATTCCAATTTTGCCAGAGGATACTGGTTGCTTCAAGCATAACTAAACCCCCATTTATGACTTCACTAGCATGTTGACAAGACTTGCATTCATCCTCAAATTATTTGCAACAGACTATGTGTTCAGTTAAAGAATACTTTTTATTACCATCAACAAACATAAAAATAGTTGCTATGTTTAGAGAGTTTGGAACAGAAACAAAACAAAGGGAAAAAAAACGAACGCCTGCTTAAGCTTTTAATTGTCCTCCATGAGGTCTTCTCACCCAGCCAAAACATTTATCAGATGCTTACACAGTTCTCATGGCTCACATCCAATCTTTCAGCAAGACCCTTGCTCTGAGTGTTGCTTCCACCACAGAGAACAGTGACTTGAGGACACACCTGTCCTTACGTCCCCATTTTCTCCTTGCTGTTCCATTCAGATACAAGACCCTTCCCCTCCCAGTTTCCTGTCACAAAGACAGTAATTTATAAAAACTGACAAGTTCGGCATTTTCCCATGGGATTAGCAAATGCACCAGCTTCACAGATGCTGGTTATAGTTACACACACTCTTAAAGAACACTTTTTTAAAAAAAATTGAATTGCAAATGCAAAGTCTAAAACCTAAACCCCTATTTAATTATAAATATATTGTTTTTTCCAATGTGAAGGAACTTCTTCCAGGAAACTGGTATGACAGTCTGCAAAATTTAACCCCCCATATTCTGAAAAATGTATCATAAAGACTTCAGTTGACAATCGTATTTTATGCAGATGAATGAAGTAGAACAAGGCACTGTGTTGCACTCACACCTCAGAAGAAACTATATGCAATTTGCAAGTAGTAAATTACCTGTAATCATTTAAACTATCTCTAGTTATAATAAATCATGTATAATCTTGAACTGCTGGGACAGAGGGAAATTCTAACAATAAGACCACTAGCGTTTGGGAAGAACGACAGAGCACATAGACTTGTATTTCTCCCATAGAATAAAGTAGAGTACAGAAAGGAGTAGGAAGAGCTATTTCACAGCAGCCTGATTCACAGTGTTTTTTCCATCTATAGGGGGGGGGGGGAGTGAAGGTAATTTTTTTGGGAAATTCTAACAATAAGACCACTAGCGTTTGGGAAGAACGACAGAGCACATAGACTTGTATTTCTCCCATAGAATAAAGTAGAGTACAGAAAGGAGTAGGAAGAGCTATTTCACAGCAGCCTTTTTCACAGTTTTTTTTCCATCTGGGGGGGGGGGGGAATGACAGTAATCTTATTTGACTCCGCAACATCACATGTTCCATCTATGAAGGTGAGAATCTACGTGCCAAAAGCTGTCACCTGAGTACTGCTGTCATTACTGCCGATGTAGAAGGGCTTAATATATAATTTCTGGCTGCACGAATAAAATCATGAAATGCAAATGCACATGCAGAGCTGGAACAACAATTCATCCAGCAAGAAGTACAAAGAAAACGGAGCGCAGGTGAGGAAAGACAGGAAGGCCGTGGAACAGTGCATGTCTGTTTAAAAAGGAACTGGAAGTAAATGAGGCATGGAAAGGTTTATGCCTGTTCTAGATGATCCAGCTGCAAAGGGGAAACATTAATCAGCTACACATCTCCTGATTTAGTCAATGAAAATGTAACAACAGTTCAACAGAGAAAGGCTAGAAGTTAAAAATAGGAGTGAAAAATGACAATATAAATGACAAAGATAACCCAAAAAGGGACTGAAAGCATCAAGAAGCTGGGTCCACCTTTTCCAGAGGAAATTAGAGCACTGTTTCTTAGCAGATGCACACAATTACACACATCCTGGTGTGTTTAGGAGGCCACTTAGGGCCATAGCCTCAGGAAGAGCTACAGGCCAGCCTCCTACATGGCTCTGAGATAACCTCTGCTCAGTGCACTGACAGCAGGAGGAGCGAGGATTTCAAGTGACTTCAAGCAAAAGATTTGGCACTCTGCTATTAGCAAACTGAGTCCTGCACAGCCAAGACCATACTGAATCTTGCCCAAACCCATTTAAAAAGGAAAGCACACAGGTTAACCATGGTATCACAAAATAGTTATACGTGTCCCAGGACTGAGTTTATGGTGTTAACCTATGTGCTGGTCTGTTCCTACCAGCTTACCTCCCTCCATCTCTGGAAAACAGCTTTCAGCTTGACTGCTGGACAAATCCCCCAGGTCAAAGGTACAGACCAGCACACCTGGTCAGCACAGAAGGGACCAGGATATGGGGAAGCCTTTCTTGTTCACTTCTGCAATGCCAATACACTGCAATTTTCTGTACTGCATGGATACAAAATTAGAATGAAGCACCTTAAAGGCAAAACACACACTGTTACCCTGCCAAAGATTATTGAAAAAAAAAAAAAAAAAAAAAAAAAAAAAGCCGGCCACTTCTTTAATAAGCTCTATAAAGCTAAGAGGAAAAGAGCTGCCCTTTCCATATCATACCGTAACTTAAGCATATGAGGAGGAGTTGTTTTTACTCATCCTCTGGATAGTATTTTCTTTTCTGTAAAAAGCTGCAAGCATCTTCAACCAGGGCAATTATTTGACTGCTGCACACATTACTTGGCTTCACCAACACTTATCAACCCAGAAAAACTTAAAATGGGTAACAGAAGTTTTTCTAAAAGGAATACCAGAAGACTGAACTACAACACACTGACTCTTATCATAAGCTTATGGCAAAAATTTTGGTATGTATTTACACACAGTAACACTTCTTATATACAGCATTGTTGCTGATTAACTCCTTTGTTCTTTGCAGTTACGCATGCCACTAAATTTATGTCATCAAGGATGACTGTCATCCAGCCACTAAACAGTGCCATATTACACAACTATTTTCACTAAGCTTCAGTTCACATTGTTTTCCTTGCATTTTGTATTGCTGCTGGTGCTTCCTGAGATGAAGTTTGAAAAGCTTCTGGTGTCAAAGCAGCTTAAGGGCATGAAAAAGAAAAGGTGACAAATCACTGAGCAGATTCTGGCCTCAGGTGAAATTTATCTTGCCAACAAGATGTAAGTAGTTGAATGAACACTTAAGTCATCAAATAGTTAGCTTCATTTTCTATGTGCACATCTGAAAATGCCATGTAAAGCAGTGAACAAAAATACAATCACAGCAGGGAGAGGTCTTTGTTACTCATGACACATTTTGGAGAGCTTATGAAGCATGACATCCAGGAAAGAAAGTTTGCTAGACTGTTCATGTCCTTGTACATGGGTACACATTGCATTTCAATTTGTACAACCACTATTTTCCCCTATATAATTTTTACTCAAATTAAAAAACCCGACTCTGACACTTAAGAAGAAAACACAATGCTTTTTATTTCAGGGAAATGTGACAATAAGGCCTAAACTGTAATAATCACAGGTATGTAAACAGAAAGCATTTGCAGTATAGAACACAAACCACAAAAAGCAGCATGACAACTTTTAGGGCATCAGGATTTGGCACCTCTAGAGTAATGAACTCCTGCTTCCCCATTTCTGACATGTCATTTGAGCTAATAACATTAATATGCAAGTTAAATTCCTTTCTTCACATAGCATAGACAAAAGATTTCTCAACAAAACAATACTGAAAAATTTAAAGCCTGCTTTACATTTGCAGATGAGAACTGTACCACATTGCTATGGCACCACAATGGGACTTGGAGACCCTTCACCAGCTCCTGCTTATGCCATGTCCTGCACAGGCAATGCTTTGCAAAAAGTGGACAGAACACATCACCTGTGCATGACATCTGTCTCATTTACTCCACAGCAGAGGGATTTAAACTCCTGAAATGACAGCAAAATAAGCCAGTCCTAAACAGTTTCAGTACAAATATTAGGAAACTAGTTTTGAACAGTCAAACTTGAAGACTGCATGAATGGAGCTTCCCAAGAGAAACAAACATGGGTCACTGGTGTACCTGTCTTCCAGGAAAGCTGAAAGATGACAAGGTACTGCATAAAACTCTCCAACGGATTACAATATTGAGGTAATTTACTATTAAAGATCAATAAAAGGGTGAAAAATTTAAGTATCTTTACTGTGTATTTTTACTCTCAAGCACAAAACCTCCATGACCAGGATGACTAACATAGCCAGCAATGAACCACACTATTTGGTGATATGAAACTTGAAAATTTAAAGAATGTATGGAAGGAACTGGGGACATTTCACACATGGGTAGCAAGATTAATCTGCAAAGAAAGTACTTAACATTATTTATTTTTAGTTCTTCCACTTTCTGATCCTTCAGTTTAACTGCAATTTGCAAAGTTAACCAGCCATGGTCAAGTCCCACTTGTTCTTTTCCTCTGGCTATTCATCCTTGTCCTACTCTTTAAAGAGCCAGGAAGTTGACTTGCTTTTTTTACACTTCATAGCAACTCAATTTTTTCTAGCAACAACAGAATAAAATAGGGGACAGCATATTCTCCTCTATTTGCTTTAAATTTCCATCTGCCACACTGTCAGTTGGGTTAGCTGATAGTCTTGTGCCAACACATAGCACGGGAGAACCATACCCCCTGACACAAGCATACTCTCAGCACTTTTTGTGGACGTAACTCTAAGTCCTCACCAAATGAAATATTTTTTTTTGCTACCAGATGCCAGTGGGTGCCTTTCGTTTTCCAAGGAGAGAATTAAGAAAACTCAACAGCAAATTCTTTCCTATTCTTTACATAGTTTAGTGAGGAAATGATCCTATGAACAGACACATGCATTTATATTTAACATGTAGACTAAAAGAACAGGTTCAGTCAGTATTCCATTTAGGAAACGTGACAAAAGAAACACAGAAAGAAGAGTACAATAAACCCGCCGGACAAACTCCCACACCAGGCCTCAGCCATTCCTGTTCTTCCTATTTAATAAGAGTTCACCAAGATGCAGACAACAGAGCTCCACTGACACTCGAAACCACAAGCCAACTATGAACTGTCACAGAGCAGCACTGCTCTGTTGACTCAGGCCTTGAGTTTAGCAGGTCTTTAACAATGCCCCCTCAGTGCTTTCGTATACACCAACAGAGAGAAGAGACCAACCTCTGCATGTTTGTACTACAATTCTGTCTGCTGAAAGGCGTAGACATGATGGGAGAAGACAACTAGAAGCAAAAAAAGGTTGTTGCTGCTGATAAAGCACAGGGATCACTAAATTCCTTCTTCTTCCAGTAACATACCGCCACCATCAGCAGCAATTACCTATCTAAGGCTTCAAACATAAGTCTGGGAAGGTTTTGTCCTTACTAATCCTGCTCATCACTGGAGTGTGGAGCTTTCCACACTGAAATTCTGCATTGCTGACAGTATTCTTACACATGCAGGCTTGCCATACATTGTTTGGATTTATGATCAGGCAGAGCCATGCACATCTGGTAGTATAGTCCCGCTGGCTGGCAAGCTGCTAAGGTGTGATAGAGTAAAATCAGCCTCCTTTTTCATCTCTTCTCCCTAATGCTGTTTGTATACATTCCCAGGTGCATTGTCAAAATCTGCAGCCTTCCCTTCGGGGTGTGGGGAAACAATAAGGGTGTCATTCAAGGTTGAACATTTTGTGGACAAAGAGGAAAGAGCAAGCAAGAGAGAACTTAGAAGACTTCTGTCAGACTTCTCCTGGCTGCAGTGCAAGCCCTGAAAGCTTCACCTAGTAGCAGGTCATTTGTTACATCTCATTTGTATTTGACAGCCAGTAAATTGGTATTGCATCGTCATTTTATGGGTAAGCAACCTCTTATCTGTACTTCAAGTATTATCATGAAAATTAGATACCAGATAACACACACCCTAAGATATCTGGTTTTAATCAATGGTTCAATTTAGGGTTCTTTTTATAGCTAAAATAACAACAAAGAAAAAATAACATCTCAATGAGAAAAACTTATTTCCTATACTGTGGGAGCTACCATCTTTTTGCTAGTTTTAATGTGAATTAAAGAAGGGGGAGTTTGTCCAGGTTTAACTCCTATGCTCCTGCCATAGATTTATCAGTCAAGCGTTCATCTTCCTTCTTGACTGGTGACAAAGGGGAATGAAGCATCATTTCCAGAAAGTAACTTGTATTTGATGGAAGATACATTTTACCAGAATTATACTTTATTTAGCTGCATACTCTTTTCTGTAAAAACTAGATCCCCTGCAGGCGGTCAGAGGAGCCAAGCTCAGAATTAACACATACAATGTGGAGCCAAAAAGTAAAACATACCAGAAGGCAAGAGCACAGAATGCATCTCCTCAGTCCAAGGCCCTTGGACTCCCCCATCCTGCCATCTGGAGAGCCTGGCCTCACCCCTCTACACTGTCTGGAGAAAGCTTCTTGTTCAACTTCCCCTTCTATTACAGCACAACTTACCTCAGTTCAGGGTGAACAGGAGCATATGACTAACAAGGACTAGCTATCATGAATATCTTTTTCCAAGGTCTTATTTTCTTACCTAGCCAGGCTAAACAAGCAGTCTATGCATTGAAAACAGAAAGGCCAATTAAAGTTACATGAATTTTCCAACCTCTTTAGTGTGACCCCTTGGGGCTTGCTATGGGCAGACAAGCCACCTGCCCTGCCTTCTATTGTCCCTCTTTAGTTGCATGCAGAAAATTAGTTTATATAGGGAACTACTCTAAAAAGCAGCAACTGTTGATTTAACCCTTATTATATCCTTAAGGTGCTGCTTCTTGAAGCTGGAATCGGACCTGAAGAAGATTAAGATAACTCAATCTTTGGCAACCTTTGGCAACTGAACTCTGAGTAGCTGTCAGACCAATAAATGTCAGCCTCACATTTTATCACCAAGCCAAAGTTTTTTTTAGCAAAAGCCAGGATAAATTTTTTCCTTTGCCTCAGGTTGATTACACTAGCAACTATCCAGCAAAAAGAGGAAATTGGCTTTCTGGCTATCTATAAAAGACCAAAGAATTAGAATAGATACTGTTTCATTCTTTAACTACTTCTTCTAATTTCAATATCTCACGGTCTTGAAAAACTGCTCCTCCAAAATACATGCGATATTGCATCATTTACATGTTGAAACTGAAGCTTCTGCTAATAAAACCCTCTATTTTTTCTCCCCAGCTTTAGAAGGTTTAGACAGTCCTCAATCAGAAGTGTTTAAAGCTCTGTCAAATCATTACAGCTGCAGAGGCAAAACACAGGCAGCAGACTCCTCACTGAGCCCAACATCTTGTCTCACCCTCACAGCAATGAAGAGATCAACAGCTCTGTCAGAGATGATGGGATCACTGCAGTATCTAGATTAGTTAATCCCCACTTCACACTGCTCTAACGTATTTTACATTATTGCTGCATTTGTGTTTTACAAGACCACTGCACTGCTACTTCTTGGACAAGGGAAGTTTTGACACAAGCGAGTTGCTTTCTGCCAGGAACGTGCATATTGGCAGGCAACTTTAAAATTGCACACATTTAAAGCTAGACAGAGACAGGAATACAAGCATACAAGAAGTGCAAGTTAGAGGGGCCCCAACACTAGAAGCACTTCAGCTTGTCGTTAACTGCTGTCAACAGAGACACTACCAAAGCTCAGTAATTACTGAGCTTTTGCAATGAAAAATGTCTGCTAGGAGACATTAGCTTCCCTTTTTGAAGAAATTACATGTTCACTTGAGCAAACCAGTCAAAGATGACACCTAATGTCTTTAGGTCTGAGTGGAGCTTCTGAAATGCTGATGATAACATCATTTGGCACCAGTCTACCTTGAAGCTTTTAAATTTAACGTCATCAAGTCATATCAAGACAAGTCCACATGTAAAGTGTCCCATTTACAGCCTGCACAATTTATATATATATATATACACACACACACAAAAAAAAGCATAGCTCAGCAACGCATTTTAAGATCTGGTTGTCCATACAATAAGGCTGGAAGCCCAAAGCAAGCAAAGGAGGAAACACTCTATGAGTGTTTCAGACACCTCTGAAAAGCGTAATTCTGTCTACTGTCAACATTACTGCAAAACTCTACTCCTTTCGGAAAAAAACCCTAACACTCCTGAGAAGAATATCCGAGCTCCTTGGATTTTCTCTCTGGACCGTTGGCTGGCACACTGTCCAGCAGGAACAGAGCTGCATGCCACAGTTTTTCAGTCACTGGCAAACAAACCACAGAACTGTCAGCTTCTAAACAGGAAAAAATGTGCATTTCAAAAACCATGGAACGGAGAAAAATTATCCACTTTCCTGCAAAAAGCAGGCTAGCCTTAATTCAGTCATACACTTCTGAGGCCTTCATTAGTAACTCTTTGGAAGTAGATCTATGTTCCTGTCTCTAGGGAGGCAGAGCTAAGGAAAAGCATTCACAGTCTGAATGCTTTTCCAGCTATGCCAGTTTTTAAACACCATTTGGACACCAAGGAGGGGTGGAGCTATATCCACAGTCCTGTCAGGGAGCAGCAGGGCCATCTTCTTGTAAGGGCAGGCAATCCAGGAGGTGACAGATGGCCCCAGCTGAGGCTGTGTCCTCACCAGTGAGAGACAGTCTCAGAGGCATGAACAGACAGGTAAAACCAGGCATTAGAAACAAAGTCCACCCATGGTATCAGACATGGCAAAGTGATGTACTGGATTCGGGGTCTGTTCAGGGAGTCCAGACAGGAGCAAATGGATATGGGACCAGAGACAGGCCTAGAAACAAAGCTAAAACATGGGTCCAAATTTGACTTGGGAGCCGGGACCAAAGACAAGGAAGGGACACAACATAAAATGTGTGTGCAAGGGGATGTGTGTCCAGCAGACAAAGTTATCTACAGCATTATGCTGCAAGCCAACAGCAATGGCTTCAGAAAACCAGCTCTGAAGCCATGGGAAACATGAACAATGAGGAAGAAACAGAACAAGCAAACAGAAGACTCTCACTGCAAATGCCACCTCTGCTGCCAAATATTCCAGACACTAACTGAAATGGTAATACTCCTGCAATCCATGACAATTACTGGTTCTTAATGACATTCTGATTCACTTTGCCCATCTTACGGCAATAGAAAAATCCCTTTTCCCCCACACATCTTGTATGAGAACTGGAGAGAATAACACATCCACAAAGAGAATGCTGCCATAAGGGAAGAAACAAAAACAGAAAAGAAATAGGAAGGTATGTTGAAACAGAACACTATTTATCTGCAAATTATGATCACATTACAAGCAGAATAGAAAGCCTATAGAAGCCTCTACTGAAGTAAAGGGATTTTCTGTTCTCCCCCACTCTGCTCCATGCCTCCCATGTTCCAGATCCTAAAAGGAGAGGCAACAGCCATGAAAGGAAACAGTGGCTGACATTAATGCTTCAGATAAGAGAAACACCTAAGAATAGCTAGAATCATATGAGGTTTGGGAGCAAGTGGACATGATATAGTGGTAGATCTGACTGCCTTTAAATAGAAAATAAAGTAGTTCTGTATTATTTCAAAGCACTGTCTACTTTTCAAAAGGCACTTCAAAGAAGAGCCGTCAGCTTCAACAAAACTACAAAAAAATAACACCTTACACTATTTTCACTCTTCTGCACTATTTACTTCTCTCCCCTTCTCCTCCTAAAAATCACATTTTTCCAACTCCAGAATGTTTGGACCTATTTTTCTGTAGATTGCTCCCACAGGAGCTAGTGATCTTCATCCTACTTAGCTGGAATAGGGCAGTTACACATATGTATCGACAGAGTTTTCTGCTAACTGGAATTCATAAATCATAAATTGTTGTCCCCTGCAATGATAAACACACCACCTACAGATCCAGAGCATCAAATCAAGACCTATTTACAAGGTTGCCCCTAAGACTGAAAGCAGCAGCATTACACAGAGTGGGTTGTTGCTATTTTCTCCCCTGCTGCGGCAGATACAGGGAGTCTTTGTTTGGAGGACATTGAGAACAGAGTGAGAAAGGGAGGAGGATTGATGACGCTTACAACAATAACAAACACTGCTCTTTTCTGTTGCTAGAACACCTGCTGCCTCCATCAGTTCAGGCTCATCCATTATGCAGCACACCACCAGCGACAGCTCCAGAAGCACCAGCTCTGAGGCCATGAGAGACCTGACCAAGGAGCACGGCACAGAACCAGCAACCTCTCATTATCCAATCAGTGAGCTGCACTAGCACCCATTCTCTTCCCTGTTTATTGCTGGGTGAAACAAATACTGGGAACAACTAGATTAAGCATCTGGTTCAAATATAGACAAAAGAATAAAACAAATTTGCCTTCAATAAAATTTGTCAGTCTAGCCTTGTAGTAAACAAATTCCTAAAGAAGCAAACCCAACAACTATTTTAATTGTTGTTACTTTTATTTTTACTGTTAGTGGAAACCATGTAAGGTCTAAAATGGATTGAAAGGAATGTAATTATTTCAGTGTAATGCTTTAATAGTGGAAAAGGAGCCTATTAAAACATGCTTAACATTTCCAATCTAAACAATAAGAACTGCAAGTTTCAAAACATTTGCTACATTTCTACAATTCCAAGAAACCTTTTTAGCTGACTGCTTCCCCTTGCAGAAATCAGACCTGTCCCATGAAGATTTTCATGTTTCACTCACACTACCAATCTTGAGTACCTCACTCATGCCAACAGGGCAACTCATATGTTACTTTCAACATGAAGCATCGACAGGACTCAACACTGAAAAATATATTTTTAAATACTATCAGCATTGCAATTTTCAGCATTAGTTGTTTAATCCACAACTTTCAGCTTTCAAAATGAGAGGAAAAAGCACAATTCACTTAAGTTCTTTATTAGGACATTGGTTTTCCATGTACTTCCTGACATTCGTGTACACTGAGCAACCTTTTACAAATCTTAATTTAAAAATTCCAGAGATACTGGAACTACCCATTAATTAATCACAACAACTATATAAAAAAGGGAGTAAAGTTTCTTTATGTTACTTTCCTAAATAAGTTGGTTTCAAATTTCACATTATTCAAATAGTTGATTAAATTAAAGGCAAATAAATATAATTAATAACATTCTCCATTACTATTAAAAACCACATTGGTAATGACAGTGTTATGTGGCACTCATCAATAATTTTGTACTTCCAACTGTGGAAAAGCACTACTGTCTTACAAACAGGAAAATTAGCCGTAACGATCAGAACAGGAATAGCTGCCTAATCTACAAGCAAAATTACAGGTAACATGAAAAATACCCACAAAAGCCACAACAAACTCCACCCTCCACCCCCCAAGCCCTACAACATATTTAAATAATACAGATATTCTGTGTATCAAGCAACATTTCTTCGACAACACCCCACAGCATTCTTGTGAACAGGCATTCACTTATAAAAAAAATGTCTCTCCCCTTGTTTTTAAAAGAAAAAAGGTATATTAATGACAGCAAGAGCTTTATTGCCGAGTTCACATGCTCACAGTTTTTCACTCCTGACTGACTGTACCTGCACCAAAGCCACATTAAAACCCAAGATAATAACCCCTGAGATGATTTTAAAAGTGAAAGCTCAGGAAGAACCCAAAGCTTCTTTTTCCCTAGCTGAAATTAAAAGTGCCACTTGCAATCAGCTGACTCTAATAGGGACACATTCTAAACCTCTCATGCTAAATATTGCCCAGCTTAGACTCAAAGAAGCAGTCACCTACAGCAAGCTACCAGGAACAGCTGTTTGGTAACAACCTGTCGTCTGGAATTAAGGGCAAGTGTTTAAAACTTCCAATGAGAGGGGAAAAAGAGGTAGGAAAAAAAAAAAAAAAAAGCAACCAACACAAGGTTTACTTGCTACAAAAGCACCAGTTGACACCTCACTTAGACTTGGACAGTTTAATGTTAGTGGTCAGTCCACCTTCTGAATATGCTTCCTAATTTTCAGCTCCACGACTCAGGGCAAACTATTCAGCAGAATATGAAAATGTTTATACCGAGTTGGAGAGGCTGCTGGAAAACCAATGTCATTTTGCCAGGACTGATCTGCTGATACATTGGCAACCACCACCTGATTTAGCTATGCCAGTTAACTTTTCTTAAAGCAAATTTTTCTTTTGGTCTCACTCCTGCCATTGCTGTTTTTTTTTGTACATGATGTGAGGCACCAGATATCTGAGTATGAGCTGGCTCTTTCTAGCCAAAACAGGAATACCAGCACACTCTCCTACCATCTGTTTTTACCATACACTGGAGAAGTTGTCCAAATAACTTTAAGTCCAGCGCTTTTGTAGCATTTTGCATATTTTGGACTCTGACTCCACACTTTAAAGAACTGCTAGAAATTTTCTCCCAACTAGTTTGAAGTGATATTTTTTGTTTCCAGTCAGCACTCAACCTTTCAAAATACCATTTTCACCCCTCAGCAATAAAATATCTTTTCTCTCAATCACACAACACTAGCAGGTACAAATGTTTAGCAAGACAAACGCTTATGTGGGAACACTGGAATTTAATAACAGAATGTTATTAAAGAGAGAAGTTACTCTTTTGGCTGCCTCAACACATGGTGAATGGTTGAGGCAAGGGAGCAGGAGGAAGAGAAGGGCAAGCAGTGCTAGAGACTTGGTTGCTTAGCATTGCATCCCATAAATTTCGTGCTTATCACTTTCAGATGAAGTCTGAATTAATTTGCTTTGCTTTTCCGAAGTTTAATTTGGATAAAAATAAGAAAAGACGTGAAGATAAAAATAAAAGTTACAGGCAGAAAGTACTTTATCCATTAGAAGCTACATGTAAGACTTTTTGATGCAGGTTAACTCCTACAGAAAAGCACAGCTTCTGCCTCCAAAAATTAAAAGCCCCATGTTTGTCCAAACTCTAGGAACACAAGGAGAGGTATCACAACACTCGTTCTACTTAGCTTTTTTATTCATGAGCTGACACCACATAATGCAAAGGCATTTGCTTTAATACAAAATTATCAAATTAAAGATACTGCGTCTCAGGAGCTAACTGTGTCTTCTCAACGCCTGTCTGAAGAACCATTATATAATGGAACAAAATTGGATGTCTACTCGTATGAAAAAACAGATTCAACATCAGAAAAAATAATACTATTTTGTATGTTTTGCATCCAACCCACAAGCCAGCAAGCACTAGAGTATTCTCCAAGACTAATAAAAATTACTTTGCGGTCTTCGGTTACTGGGTTAAAACCAAATACATTGCTTCAAAACTTTGCTTTTACGTAGCAGGGTTTACAATTTAAACCAGACAGCAAATGCAAATGAACATTTAGACAACTGAAACTGGGTTTTGAACACTGTTTAACATCCCTCCACCTAGGTCTGAACTGCCTCTGGAGCTGCTTCACAAAACCACATCCTTTCCTTGATTCAGTCATGCCATTTTCTTCCCTTCCTTCCCTCCAACTCAGCTCCAAATGATGGGACTGATTTTAACCACTTGTTAGAGGAACTGAAGCAGTATTCTGTAGGGACCAGCCTCCAATTACATGACCTTGTATTTTCACATTTTAGTGGCATTCTTTTTGGCTTCAGATAGCAAGATGTCTAAAAAAAATATTAACAAGTTACATCAAACTGGCAGATTAAATAACAAAATATGCTGTCCCTTGCTACATCATCAACAAATAGCAATGTCTTTTGCATCTCTTAAGCAGAAGCAGGCCACTACATGCCCAAATCAGCCACTTGTTTCTTCTATAACAATTTGCTAGATAACCCTTGCAAAGTTGAACAAGCTGAGCAGAGGTGCTTGCTAAGGTGAAAGGCAAGTTCTATTTAAAGACTTGTCCAGGGAAAGTCAGTGACACATATGATCACATGGCACCTGTAACTCTTGTGACTTATTAAATAAATCACATGTGGATAATGAGAACAGCACCCAACACATAGAAACAACAAAAATCCAAGCATATACTTTTAGATGAGCTGTCACAATATGGTGTAGAAAGATAAAACTAAAAATGAAAACACTAAGACTATTTCAGTCTATTCCTAATGCTAGCTCATCACCTCCTTATCTTCACTAACTGCTGTGACACTCTTGAGATCCCTCTGGTTTGCTATTGCTGTCCATGTACCATCTATCTTCTCTTTTTTGGTCGTCTCACTCTTTGTATTATAGTCACAGTAGCACATTTCCTCTGGTTTATGCAGTTTTCTATGATAAGAATAGAAAATAAGTATTCCCACTCAGGAGGGGAAATTAATGTCTAGTTAAATATCCCTTGAGCTTCCAGTTTGGTTTCTCATTCATTTTCAGTTAGACACGTGGTATTTGATCCCAAGGTAATGACAACTATCCTGACTTCTATTAAGATTAGTGAAAACTAAGCCATTCATTTCTCAACAGGGAACTGTGTCTTAACCAGTTCAGCTATTTACAGTCCATTTCTGCACAAGAATTAAAGAAGGTGCTACCATCTGCAGCTAGTAACTCCCATGCAGGGCAAGAAGGTTGAGATTTGCTGCTTCTTTCAAGTGCCCTAAAGCAAACAAACCCCTTTGTTCCTTCCCCTTGTAGTAACAGGAGTGACCAGATGGGAAAAATCAAACAAAGGTTTTCCTGATTACATCCATTTTATTATAAACAGCTGGTTTTCTCCAAGTCATTGCTAAATCTTACACAACTTCTTGATGGTTGTGTGCACAGAAATAATTTTTTCACCTGTCATTTTTATCTTCATCTACAAAAAAGGCTTTTAGATCTTCACATTGTTGATTTGCATTCATTCAATAGCTAAATACAACCAACAATTTAATAGACAAGATGATGACTCCAGCTAACACATTTTACAGGTTTTATCAGTTTGCAAATTCACAGAGCAGCCTCCCAGTTATCAACACTTACATGTCTCACAACCAACACAAACAAAATCTGCAGTCCTCAGAAGACATTTAATAAACAAAACAAGGTGTGTGCTGACTGCAGTATTAGCATAAACAAATACCACTAAGAATTTTTCCCATACTTTAAAATTCAGGACTATTTCCAAATTTTCAGGAATATAGCCCAACCTGCATCTCTGCTCAGTTACCTTAATACTGGGAGATCAGCACCTAAAAAAGGACTCTGAAACAGCACCTTTCCAAAGAAAAACATAACAATTTAACACAGTTGCAGAACAAGACACTAATAAGGCTGTTTGTAATTAGCATGGAAAAAAGAAACATCAGCAATAAAGCTGCCAGCTCTAGGGCTGACTACAGCCCCAGAGAGTAGGAGGGAGCTTAGAAATATTGGCAGAGACTCCCAAAGTAAAGGCTGAGAGTGTGAGAGGAGAGGAAGCGGAAAGTGAAAGGACAACAGTTCCCCAGCCCCTTCCAAGACTAGGGTCTGCAAAGCATCTATAGGCATCAGTGAAGCCATGAGGTTACACTGCTAACAAACTGTTTGCAGCTGTGGCCACATCTGCCACATGTGTGTGACTGAACGGGTCCTGCAGCACCAGGGCCTGCATCTGACTCCAGTCAGAAACTTCAGGCTCACCAGAACCAGGGGCTGCCACACCTAAACTGTGTTAAATAATAGTTTTCCAAAAACCCAATATTATTTTTATATTCATTAAATCTTTAAAAATCAAGTACTAAATTAAAAAGAACCTCAGGAACTTAACTGGTTTTGGACATTGAGCATAACCTGTACCAAATACTTCAATGGAAGCTACAAAATTTTTTTTAAAAATCAATTTTTAAAATGTTTTGAAACATTTCAGCTGTTTTTCTTTTTAGCATTTCATATGTAACTATTTGTGGTTTAGCTAGGAATTTTTTAATATTCATTTGACTCAATGAACAGATGCCAAAACTTCATCTCAAAATTCTGTTTAAGACTTTAGCTCCCTTTCAAAAATAAATTAAATAGGCTTAAAATATCTAACTGTTCTTCAGGAAGAAGACCAGAAACAAAGCCCAGCCAAAGGTCAGACTTGTTGAACACATGTATCCACAAAATTCATATTAATACAGTACTTCCTGCTATTTAAACATTTTATCCATTTCCCACCGGGCTCAAAATTCAGCCTTTTTGCTATTGGGATAGGGGGCAAAGATGAACTCTCTTCTAAAACTAAAATTTTAGAAGTATTCAGTTGAGCAACTTCTGCATTACAGAGAGCCACACCAAAGAGATGCATGCTTTGGAGAGGTTATACGCTCCCTTCCCTCCCCTATGACTGAGGTGTGAGATGAAAGCAGCTATCTGATCCAAAAGTCAGGAAACAGGGAATTCCCCGTTATTACTCTAAGCACAAACCAGATGCCTGCAGCTGCATCCCAGCAGCTCCCTTGGCCAACACTGGACCAGCATACCTCCACCCCAAGCCCTGCCAGAGACCTCCTGGGGCCCCCTGTCACGCCACCTCCCACTATCAGCTGCTGCTGCTGCTCTCCTTTCAAATGCCACTGCCAGATGCTGGAAAAAACTTCACAGCCACTCCCAGGCTGACTGTGAGGGCCATCAATGAAACCTAGAGAAATCTGGAACTCAGCAGGAGGAGGACAAACATTATTGCCAAAACAAGTTCTCCTGGAGTTATAATGCCTAAGACACAGGTATCTGGGCTCAGTTTTCAGTTCAGTCACAAGCTGGTTGGCTGAGACAAAAATCTCAGCATAGAAAATGCATCATACAAACCCAGCCACTTCACCAGGATTTTCAGTCTCTCTTTGCATGGGGCCCTTGGGTTTTTTAATTTTATCTTTGAGGTTACCTATTGGATCAGTATACTGGTTTACAAAACACCATCAGCTTTTAAAATGTCATTATTTTTCTGGATCAGTCTCACATAATACAGTTACTCTGCACAAATCAGGCCACCCACTTGCAGGTATATGCACTCATATAATAGAGATGAAGGCACTCTCTACAATAATAAAACTGTTCACAACTGTCGGATTAAGTAAGACAAAGAATGGAATGCAAGAATCTTGGACTAATAGTTCTGTAAAAACAGAAGCTAAAGCTCCTCAAACGTGCTCTTCATTAAAAATAAATAATTTCTGAAAATTGAGTAAGTACCGTACAACTAGAGAAAAAAACAGTAAGCTTTCTCCACAGTTAAGAGCTAAAATTTCTTGCCCTATATAGAATACAATGATCATTTTGTAGTAAGAAAATCATCTGCAATTCAAAACAAACTGCTCTCAGTTTCTGAGGCTCCCACTAGTCATGCAGCTTAAAGAAACAGTTGTGTAAACAGCATGAACTAAGTTTCATGTACCAATTTGCATTTGCCATCTCCATCACTCTCTCTGGAGATGAGCTTTTTCCAACTTCTCAAATCAGACATGCTAACAACCAGCTTCAACGTTCACGTTTTTCTTCCTCCCCCTTCTCAGATCAGTTCTGCAATAGCACTTTTCAGTCCTTCACAAAGCTATACAGAATTCAATTCACTAGATATTTAAGCCAAGTCAGAGTTCACATCAGCATTTTGCTCATCCTAGTGCATTTGAAGACAAAATATTCTGGTTAACCTGTCTCTCAAAATGCCGTAAGTTGGAACCAAGGGATGACATGGCATTCTGCACATTACCTTTTGAATTAAATGCCCTCCCCAAAAAGCAAGCAAAAACATAAATATAAGCATTTCCTATTCCACTAATACTGCTTTGACTTGCAGAATCCCCAGGTGACCACTTGCTTCATTTAGAACTCAAAATATTTAGTGAGAAATTCTTCACTGTGAGGGTGGCTGAGACACTGGAACAGGTTTCCCAGGGAAGATGTGGATTCTCCCTCTCTGGAAGTGTTCAAGGCCAGACTGGATGGGGCTTTGAGCAACCTCATCTAGTGGGAGGTATCTCTGCCAATGGCAGGAGTGTGGGAAGTAGATGATCTTTAAGGTCCCCTCCAACCCAAACTATTCTATGACTTGATGATTACATCAAATTTAATTAAAAAAACCAAATATTTTTATAATACCCATTACCAGGAAACCCCCTCCACAGCAGCAGTTATTCTTCTCTCAGTAAATCCAAAGGAAAATGTCTTTATTTTAAAAATTATTATCTTTAGTTATGCAAATTTTTCTGTAATTCCACTCTAAGCTCCATTACTCTCAGGGAACTAGCTCTGACATATATTGTTGCTTTGCTTTATCAATCTAAAAGCCCACATAAGCAGTCATACCGATGCAAAATAGCCTGGAGTTGCTTTTTACACTGTCTTTGAAGGAGATCACAGGGAGGATACATAACAAGCACAGACCATTAAAAACCGTGATTCCCTGCATATCCAGCCAAATGGAAGTCAATAAACAGTCTCCTTCCGAAACACTAGATATGGAGTTATTACTGACTCTGTTAAGAATTAGCTTCTATTCCTTCTGAAAATCTCCCTCTGAACTTACTGACCTTCTTTTATAAGAAGCTGAATACAGTCTACCAGCTTAATTGTAAAAGATACATAATAAAAGTTAAAAAAAAAAAAAGGTTGAGTTGCTCTTCTTTTATCTCCTGCAATTCTGATTTCTCCCTCAGTTCCTCCAATGACCAATGAACTCTACAAAAAGCTCTGGTGGCTACTTTACCACTATATTCAAGGCCATAACCTGCAAGTTACTAATGCAATTATCATTACCCTTGGGGGACATGAAGTGTTTACCATGTGTATTTGAATGACTCACTGTTTTTCCCAAGAAAAGAATGGTAGTAAATCAGGAATTGACTCATGCAATACAAATGAAATGAAAGTGTATCTGCTTAACAGTCAAATGCATCAGACAGCCATGTTTTTCATATGAGAACCTTGGTCCAAAATAATTTATACAAAAAACAACAAACAAGCCTTTGCACTTCTTCCTTTTACTTAGCCTTCAGAAAATTCTACCAATGCATCCTGTTTGTTCTATCTCAGACAAAACCCAACCAAACCTAAAGACAAATATCTACACTTTTACTGTCTACATTCGTAAAATCTCATTATTTTGTTCATCCTGAAGAGAGAACTAATTCTGCCACCTTAAAGACAGAGTAATTCATACCCACCACAGAAACCATAGGGTAATTTAGAATGCCAAGCCAAAAATAAGTATCTTTGCACCCTCTTCTCAAATTATCAAACAATTTGTATGTCACCATCATCCTTTTGTTCTGTTACCTGAGGGACAGTACAAAAGATTTCTGAATCCCAAATTGTCCTGTAAAGTCTGAGCCAGGCAGGCACACCCTGTCTTCTACAAAGTGTTTTATTTAGAAGGCAGCATTGCAAAATGTACTCTGGCACAATCAACCTGCTTTTCATGCTACAGAGGAACACTAAAAGGATTAGGGGATTTTACCAGGATGCTGAGATGTTTACCTTGGAATCATCACCAGCAGTATAAAAGGACTAGAGCTATGCCAGGGGAGGAGGGGCACTTCCATCCTTCTGAGACTCCTTTATTAATGAAATTAATCATAAATAAAAGGGCATTACTAGTGAATGCAAGGCAAATACTAGGGTCATGATGTTAAAAATCTATGATCCTCCACACCAAGTAGTCAGTCATTATTAAAAGGGTATCCAACTCCTCCCTTCGCCACACAGACGATGTGCAGAAAGGAACGTGTTGCTCTTTTCTCCTGCATTAGAGGCCGTTCTGCTGGAGGGATGCTAAAAAAACCTCATCAGAAAGACAGTAATATCCTTCTCTCAGATGAAGTCAATTTTCTACACCTGCCTTGGCTTGCAAAATAAAACACTAACACATCTCCAGCAAGGATGCCTTCTAGAACTTTTAAGTCTCTCTAAAATGGTAGAATTTATTATGAGTAAGCAGGCTTGATTTTCTGTTACACATTTACACTAGAATTCTGTTGATGCATATAAAGGACAAGGTATATTTCTTGTAAAAGACTTGCCATTTGGCATGTAGCACCAACTGTTGTGTTTTTTTTTTCTTTCGCTTTTCTCCAATTAGCAGAGTTATTTTCCATCCAATTAAAAGAACAGGGTATGTTTAGACTATGGACTATTCCAGCACACCAAACAAAAGTCTTTTGTGATCAGTGAGGAAATCCACAGAGAATGCATACAGCATAATAATTTTGCATTATGTGTGAAATTCCAGATCATTAACCCCTCAAGAAGCAAGTCTTCCACACAGCTCCCCTGGACGTAGATTCAGGCAGGTCTTTCTTTTACACACCAAGACCAAATTGGCTCATCATCTAAAGAAGCTGCCTGCCTACCAGGGTAACAAAAGGAAGAAAGTTCTCTGTTGCCTACAACACAGACAAGCATCAGGCTCTTACTTGACTCAGTTGCAAGGCAATAAATACAGGTTTTTTTACAATTTACATTGGTTACAAGTAACTATAAAGGCAAAGATAACTCCACCCCTCAACAATTCAAAAAACTAGTTCACTGGCTGTTGAAGAGTAAGGAAATGAAGGGGTTTTGATGCTGCTATTCACAAGCAAAACAAACTGTGAAGCAACCCTCCTTGAAATATAGTTTCACAAGAAGAGAAAATTACACTCTGATTTAGAATGGCATGTAATCAATTTTTACATATACAGGAAGTCTTTAACAGCAGTCTATTTTCATTTATATTTCAGAGATGACCTACTTCTGGTTTCCTATTACAACCTGTGTTAATGCTCCAGTGAGCCTGGGGCTGAGACATCACCTCTTCCTACATTGCACAGTAATAACCTATACATACACTGATGAGTTCTGTTTCACACAATTATTTTTTTCATTCTTTATCAAACAATTCCCAAGGCAGGGTTAGCTTTCAAACATCTAACTCATTCAGCCTCTTACTGTTGCAACTGTTGAGCTATATGATACAAGAATGGGGTGCATTTGGAACCAGGAATGTTCTTTTAAGTCAAAGGACAACACAGGCACAAGAATAAGCAGGTCTAGATGTAGCTGTGACTGATACATGTTAATAATTGGAGTGTTGCTAGCTATGGAAAGAATCAAGGGCTATTCCAACTGAATTTCATAGGTGCATCTCTTCACCCTTATGTATTACTTTTTAATATGAAGCTTGACCATCTTACGGTTTTATGGAATTATACGCCTCAGTTGCCTGTAATATTTCCACCAACCTCTCTAGTTCTGAATTCAGAGATCTCTTTTCTGAGTGCTGACAGCAGCCAAGATTTTGGCCACATCCACATATACCAAGTTTCCTCTCGCAACTACTATAGACCTTGTGCAGCACAGTCTGCACCTATTTCAGCTGAATTAAGTGGGGTTTTTCATATCTTCCTAATATTTCTGGTACAAATGTGTGCAAACTCTGAACTGCAATATGTGGATTTTTATAGGTGGTATTTCAAGGTTGAAACACCTGTGCTGGAATTAGGTTCTCCATAAGTGAATGAAGATATACTTGTGCTAGAATTAGGTTGTAAAGCACAGTCAACCTCATTGCAGAGAAAGGCCTAGCAGGTTAGATAAGCTAAGAATAAGACCAACAGGACAGGCAAGTAGTTACTTTTCTTATCTGTCAACTCACATAACTGCCCAGGGGCACCAAAATATAATTTAAAAGACTAATATGAAAAGTCAAAACAATTAATTAACAAAGCTGCTTTCAGCATCATGTTTTGACATTATGCATTAAGCTTGGAGTGATGTCATGCACCAAATAAAGAAGATCAATACTGAACAGGTGCCTTAGCTCCGTGCATCTTATATATTGGAAGAAACAAAGACTGCTGAAGAAAGAGAGCCTATGGTCATGTCAGTAAAGATCACAACTTATGATGCATCGTAGAATTAAGACCAAGGAGGCAGCCTAAATACTAGCACTCACTTTTGAGTGCTTACTTTCATTCTACATCATTCAAAACTTAAACGCAATTCATGCACAAACATATAATGTAAATTTAAAGCCTCTGAGGAATGTAATAGCTATGACATCTTATTAGAATGTCCACAAGTAAATATTGTTAGATCTTGTTTGAACTATGGCAGAACTTGCACACAGAAATCTGAAGTATTCAGTAAGCCCTAATAACTGCAAGAAATTTGATAAGCCGTAAAAACTTCAAGCTAAATTAGGAAAATTATTAATTCTTTGTACTGCCTTTGAGTGTAGCTCCTAGATACATAGCCACCCAAATTATTTCAGTATGAAGTACTCCTAATTCAAAGAAAAAGCTCCAAAGACAAGCAGACATTTCCAGTGGTTGCTCTGAAATGCCAAGTAGACAGCCCTTGCCTAGAACAGCGAGTTTGGATATTTAGACAAGTAAATATGAGCTATCAGAAAAGTCATCAATGCTGTATTTGTTTTGCTTCATGAAGGAAAAAAGTGTTATTTGTCAGAGGATGTGAAAACACAGACTACATTGCCAGATCTTAGATACTTCAGTTTTATAAGACATGTTCAGAAAAACTCTGCTCCAGGCAACTCTAAGGAGTTCATCTCAAGCTTCAGGAAAAAGGAGCAAAACTTATGTGCATAGTGAACCTCAACACAGCTTTACTAGTCAGAAAAAACAAAAAGCTGTGCTTTGGGCAAGTGGCAGTAGAAAGTACAGCTGAGGAAGTATGTATCTTCAATGTACTTTATGGCCCATTTTGTAAAAAATAAACCAATTTGTGGATCACATAGCATATGAAATAACTTTTCTGCTTTACCGAATCAGATTACAATAGGCATCGCATTCCCTCTGCTTTTAAATGCTTAGGTCCTTTTTTACAGGAGGGACACAGAGTGGAGTATCAGAGCCTCCAGAATTTTTTTACCTGAAGATGATTAGATAGATCAAAAACTCCTGACCAAAAAGGCCAATGCAGTTGGAAAGTCCAAAGTCTATGCTGCAAAGCTCCACAACCCAGCTCACACAAGGATTCTTGGCCTCATCTCTCAAACGCTGGAGCTGACAAATTGAATGCCCTGCTCTGGTGTTTGAAGACTGCTGAGAAAAGCTTGTCTCTCTCACAAGTTCACTCTTGTGCATCCATCATCATCCAACATGTGCAGCAGCTGGATAAACAGAGGTTTGCACCTAACATAAAGATTTATTTTGATTTGTAATGAAAACCATTACTGGTCATCACAGCTCACATGTCATGGAACCAATAATACTTTTAAATGTCAGGCATCAAAGGAGTCTAAGCACAGAATCCAGCCTGAGCTCTGGCATTTATGCCTCTTAAGACACATATTGAACACAGAAATACTTCCCACTTTTCCACATGTAAGACTTCTCATACCTGTGTTGCAGGCCTGACTAAAACGTGATCTAAAAATAGTATTAGCCCTAAACAGAGAGGTGGTTTGTTTTGGCTTGTTGTTTGTTTGTGGGTTGTTGGGGTTTTTTCACAAGGAAGCAATAAGCCTCCTTAAAAATTACATTGTTCTCTTCCTGTTTCCTTTGTCTGGGGTTCTATTAAATATCTCACTGGAAATTATAGGCACTTGACATCTTCATCCAGCCCACTTTCAGTTCCTCTGAAAGGCCACTTGTGGACAGAAGCCAGAGAAACTGTTCTGGTCAATATGGTTCTCCTTATCATCCTCTTCTGCCTCACAAAACAGACGTCCCTAACAGATCCAAGATGTGCAAAGTAGCTATGAAACTATACAAGCCCAGGTAATGATAAAAATACTCAGAGCATAAAGCCAACAACTAAGCAAGTCAGGATGCAATTCCCCTTAGCTCTCTGTATAGCGCAGCACAAACTATTAGATGCACTAGTTCATCTACCCTTACATTAAACAAACAAACAAAAATCACCCAAAACCCAAACCAAACAAACCCAACAGAAAACAACAAACAAAAACTAATGACACCAGACAACCAAACTGAGCTCAGCAAAATGCACTAGGTCCTTTCACTGTGTGTAAGAGCTAACATGCAGTGCGAGGACATTACCAAGCAAAGGGCTGCAGACACTTCCATGAGGAGCAGTGGAGTAGAAAGCAAAATCCAAAGCACTAGCACGGCTCATGCAGACAAAGTTGGATGGCTGCCAACAGCAGTAAAGAAAGAACAAGAAGCGTGGGATCTCAGAAGAAACAGTGTAAGCATAGTTGGATGTGGCTAGGCGGATGATTCATCAGCCTTGAAGTCCACAAGCTTCCTGACAGAAAGCTACATAACGAGGATTTTCTTAGGCAAATGCCTACAGAAAGATACAAAGTATGAAAGGACTAGCCTTGAACACAATATAGAACATCACTAGTAAATGGCTACCAGCTGGACTTAACTAGTGATTGCTGGTCCTTGCCTCCAGCCTGTATTCCACCTATCTGGAAGACCTCCCATTTAGTCGATTGCTTTCCAGTTTGTCTTGAAGAACACTATGGTAGACAATGTAAAAACAAACAAACAACACCACCACACCAAAAAACACAAACAAAAAAAAAAAAAAAAAAAAAAAAAAAAAAAAACAACACAAAAAAAATCAAGAGAAAGGACATTTGTTGCTCTCATGTCAGCCAGTGAACTGGCTATCTCAAGACAAAAGGCAATCAAGTTGTTCAGCCACAATTTGTCCTTAGAAAATTCAGGCTATTCCCAATCACCTTTTTCTTCTTAAACCTGCAAACACCTTCCAGGAAGATCTATTTCTGTCATAATCTTCCTGGGGACTAAGATGAGGCTGACCCACCAGGGTTTCTATTTGTCTTTTGTGAAGACAAGCCTGATGTTTGCTCAATTTTCAGCCATGGTGGAACTCTCCCATTTGGCACGACCTTTCAGAGACAGAGAGAAGCACTGCAGTAACATCAGTAATTTATCTCAGGACCCTGGATGCACCCCATCACATTCCCTGGACTTGTGCATTTAACAAGTCCCTTTCTCTTCTCCCACCCTGGACAGTGGGACACCTGGACACCTCCAAACACTCTCCTCTCATGATACACAGAATAAAAAGTTGTTTGGGATACAGAAGGGTCCAACACAGGGCACTTGCCAGGCACTGCTAGGTGTGACTTCCAGAAAGGTCCAACATACCTTTAGCAGCCATCTAAATTCTTTGGAGGCTGAAGAGCTTAAGTTAAGTGCATCAGGAATATGCACTGATGTCAATCTAGCTTTTCAGTATTCTTAAAATAATGGAAAAGGAAGAAATTAAAGAGGCAGTCATGGAATTTGACAACATACTCTTTGTTTATCATTTTGAGGATCTTGATCTCTGGCATACATGGAATTTTCAGAAGGATTTGGACTGTCACAAAGGGAAACAGAGTCCAGATGTCCAATACTCAAATAACAGCCTGTTTACGCTTGTTGGGGAGCCAGAGTGACAGAAGTCTGGTATATTTATGGTCTGTTTGAGTGTTAAAATATTATTTGCCTGATGAGAAATCTGAATGACTGTTTTGATTTAGAGAACAGAAAGAAGGTCTCTGAAAAACTAGAGACCACTAATGAACTGCACTAGGTCTAGACTAATGCTTAAATACTTTTTTTTTAATTTATTTAAGGTCAAAGCATGGATCAAGAAAGGGTAAAATACGGAGGTCCTCTTCCATGATAATATTTTTAATCAGGAATCCTTTCCTCAGGCTTTCCAAGTGCCAGTTTTGAAATTGCATGGTAGGCCTCTGCTTGGAGATTCATACGGCTGTGGGTCACACAGGCATGGTTTAAGGAGCCTACAGCTGCAGCAGGCTGCAGCATTTTAGATCACTAGCATATTTTTGGTTCAGTTTTGGCCTTTGTGAACATCACTTTCCAGATTCTTCGGCTCCTGATCCCTGCAAAGCCATCTTATTCATAGCTCGCAGTAGAGTGTCAGAAGAAATACACGCTACAGCATTTTCCCTTCATGTCTGCTCTTCTGCTAGTCTACAGTACAGACCATTCAGATGGGGAGAGATATTTGCCCATTTTATTTTCAATCAATGACTTTCCCAAGTACATGCTGCCAGCCCAAACCATACTTAAGAGTCTACTCTCTAAGCAAGAGAGCTGCACTAGTCAAAATAAAGGTGAGACATTAAACTTCATAACCTACGCATGAAACACAGTGTGAAAACACTGAATCCTCCAGCTTGAAGAAGCAGACCCAACACACACCCATGCACACCTCTAAGAGGACTTCTGGAGCAGCTATGCACAGTAACAGTCTTTAGTAGTAAGCAGTGTTTCACTACTTCCCTAGCTACTTGCCTGCTGCTGAAAGTCACTCCACCCTTAAGGTCTAACTGGAAGTTCAAAGCAGACTACACAGATAGCAGTGAAAAATACTGAGAATTTCAAGAATGCATAATCTTTTCTGACACCTGGCAAAATAGTTGTTAGTGCTAAGACCTACAAATCCTGGCCAAAGAGGCTTAAAAATAAATAAATAAGGAACTTAGTCATCTGATGGGCATTTGCAAAATTGCTCTGGGAATAATAAGGTTGTCCTTCTTTCCTATCCCACAATGCATACTACAGCATTGTAAGGGTTGTATCAGGCCCACAGAATCACTACAGTTTGAGTGCAGCTCAGGAATAGAAATGTACACGGAAAAAACAACACTGAGAATAGAAGAAATTATTGGAAAGCTACTCATCAGTAAGACGTCCAATAATTCAGCTAGATTCCAGTAGAGCACTGCATCTATTTAACTGTTCTGCAGAGCTAGCAACATTTTTAATACAGACACTTCTCACACCCCTCAGCCTGTTGTAATTGTTCTAAACACCCTTACTCCTCTCTGACTTATAAAGTAAGTTTGCAATTTACACTCCCCCTTCCAATACTGCACATCTAGGAATAGGTGGTCATTTAAGTCATGGATTACAAGCAATAAAGCTCTGTACATCTATGCAGATTCATCTATATTAATGAAGACATGATTATATTCAAAAGGTATGTAACACCCTGCACACACATTTTTCCTCAATAGCATCTCTGCATAAGGAGGGATGGAAAGACATGGGCTTACTTTCCCCCAATGACAGTTCTTCCTCCCTTATTTCACACAACTACCTCTAGCACGCAGGATTAGCAAACAGTTTGCAAAATGTTTCAGATCCATTTACCAGCACAAATTGTTAGAACAAACACTCATAAATGTGTTTGTACCTTTGGACCACCGTAAAGAGTTTCAAAATCCAGAGAAAGAGAACCAGCTCTACTTAAGCTACACAATATTGAAAACTCTTTCCACCATTGTTTAAACCTACTAGGACCTGAGATAAAAGTTAAAAAAAAAAAAAAAAAAAAAAAAAGATCACGTTGCAGAGTTTCCTTTCCTAGGTGGAAGGATTGCTCCCTCCATCAGAATGGAATTCTGAGAGTATCTTTCCAATTTAGTTACGTCTATAACATTTTCCTGGCTTATGCGAGCTTTCTGATGTCATTACATAGTCAGCTGCTTGTTTATTTTCATTTAGTTAAAACCAACAAAAAAGGAAGAGCCTTGAGTTGGTTACAGTACCAAAATGCACACATGGCACAAGAGAAGGTTCCGTGTGCATGCATTAAGATTGCAAGAAAATTAAAATAATTAATAGTGAAGAAATTAACACTCAGAAATGACAACTCTAAATCTGTCTCAGAAGAAAACATGTTTATCATATCCTAGTCACTAAGCCATCAGTTTAAGGGACAAAAATAAAACACCAAAGCTCAAATACAGTACATCACTGGATAAAGTACCTTAGAACCACTGGTGCTGTATTTATTGTATTTACTATTTACTGTATTATGTACAATATCTAAAGAAAATATTGTTAAAATATTTTGATGGCTAGCTATAAATGAAAACAGCCAATCCCTCTTGTAGCCACAATGGCTTCTATAAAACGGCAGAAACAACCTATGCCAAAATCTGCCAACTTCAAGTGAGCTAAGCTCAAATCAAAGGAAAGTAAAATCGAATATATTAATTCAGACTCAATAGAACAACAGTAAAATATCTACTTTACAGCAAAACTCAGTTCCTTAATTTTGCCCCCTGTGAAAATATAAGGTGCTTAAAAAGCAAAACAAAAAAAAAACAACCCAAACAAAACCAACCCAAAACCTAAACCAAGAGTGCCATCAATGAGGTCTTTGCTCCCCTGTCCTCTGTGCTCCCACTATGGCCAAGGCACAAATCTTTCCCAACAGCATACGTGCAACCTGATGAATCCCAGAAACCTAATCTCTTAATATTTTTTTTCCAGAAAAGGCTTTGGTATCTTAGTGATATTTGCCTTTTCTTTATGAGCTCTCCCAATCAAACAAAACCCACAACTCCAGAGAACACCTGCTCTTCTTGCTCGATGCAGTAGGTCCAACACTACAATCAGTCTCAGCAACCCAAGCTGCACCCAGACGAGAAGATGGCCGGTCCTTGCATTTCTTCCACTTCATTGCAGGTAAAATACACTCGAGAATCAGCAAATGTGCATTGCAGATAAAAAAAGCTCAAGAGAAGGGTTCTAACAAACTTCGAAGATCCCTAGTGTCCCAAAAATGGGATGAACTACTTAATTAAAACATCAGTACACAGCACGACTGGTATGTCAACCTTAAAATTGTATTTAGGAATAACAAACCATGCCTTTCAAAAAACATCTGAGAACAGAACACAAGATTCAAGTGTGGAGAAGGTTTTATCCTTATCACAAACTGAAGAAGTTTCTGAGAAAATAGGTTTCCATCAGCTGTATTTTAACCTTTACAAAATGAATTTGGGTAACAAAATGAAAATGTTCCCATTTGATCAAGACTTCCAGATACCCATATAACCCATACAGTCTGAGTACATGCTAACTCAAAGTTCAGAGACTTGAAGACATGCTGCACACCAAGACATATGCAAACTGAGACTTTCATAAAGTTTTTCATTGTTTATACAGTTGGTAACCATTTGCTGCTAAAGGCAATATGCAGTAAAGGGGTTTTTGTTGGTTTTGATTATTTTTTTTTATGACTTGATACCACATGTTTTCACAGACAAAAGAAAAAAAATTCTTTAAAGGTTAAAGCAGCCAGATTCATTTTGGAAAGAAGTTTGCAAAACCCCAATGAGCCACATCTGCAGAGTAAATGCAGCAATGATATAAAGTGATTCCCACTAGTTCCCAGTTTCTGTGTACTAATATAAAAGCTTATCCCTTTGTTTTAAAGACAGCGCTGTCTCTGAAAAAGGCTATCCTTGCCTTGGCTACCATCTAATTAGGTTAGCCCCCACACTATTAGAACTGGTTAAGCATTCCCACTCAATGCATCAATCCAGTGTCCTCGTCCCATGAGATTCTCTGCTGACAGTTCTACAAAATTTAGTAACTCAGATGTGACTGGGGCAGCCAAATGAAGCAATAACCTGTAACTCTTGCAGTAATTTCATTGGCTTGGAAAGTTAAATATCTTGGACTAAAGCAGTTCTGCAAAGACTTCAAGAAATTGCACGAAAATATTCACTCCATCTCCCAGCTCTGAGCAGTTAAACTGTCTCATTTCAAAGCAATTCCACAAGCTGGCTTTAGCTGCAAGCATTCCATATTTTAAGAAGTGTTTGGGCTCCTTAATGCTAGCTTGCAATAGGAAGCCACACATATTCAGAAAATGAACCCTGAAAGCAAGTCACAAACTTTACTTGACCACAGACTACTCTGAACTGGAACATGGGAGTTCGACAGGAAAGCACAGTCTATCCTTACAAAAGGAGAGCTTCAGTGTCTTACCAACGAAAACCCTTGGGAAATCCAAGAAGCCTGTTTTGTCTCTCACTTCATCAGTTCATTGTAGGGGGGGAAAAATTCCATCTGTGCATAGAAAGTTCCCAAATCCAGCACTACAGACTGCATGCTGCTAAATTAGTGCATTCATTAGTACAGTGTTTTGGAAATGTGCCTACACATTGTGTGGGGAGGAAGAAGGATCTTTCACTAAAAAAAAAAAAAAAAAAAAAAGGAGACCTGAATTAGAGAAGCTCAGATATGAAAATCAGCTCCTTAATTTGCAGTGAGAGATGATATGTAAGTAATGTATGGCAGGAGAGATCTTGAGGCTGTGGGCAAAAATAGTGTTCTCTGAGACAAAGCTGCAGGAACTGGGACATGCCCCCCTTTGAAGGAACTGCGATTTGGTCCTGACCCTTGCCTGTATCATGACTAGGCCTGGCACTCCCAATCTCATGCCTAACCTGGTGTCCTGCCTCCCAGCCCAGTGCTGGGCAGCCCTCTGCACCCTGGCAGGTACAAATGGTTGGTTAACAAGGTCAAAACAGAGTAAAATTACTTTTGCATGCAGACAGCAAGGCTGAGGGTGCAAGAGGGAGTAGGGCATATTGCAGATGTCAAGAAAGGAGAGCAGCAGTAGCCATATGAGTGGGCAGCAACAGTCAGATTCAGAAATGTTCTTCAACAAGAGCCCACAATGCTGGGAAAAAAAAAAAAAAAAAAAAAAAAAAAAGGGAGAGCAAGAAAAATTGTCTCGAGGTAGCCTATCCTAGCATCTCACCACCAGTAAAAGTTATCACAGAATTTCACTCATGAGCTTTGAGCTTTTATGCAAAGCAGCTGATCTTAAGCACAGGCTGAGAAAGTTGGGGCCGTTCAGCCTGAAGAGGATGAGGCTCCAAGGAGACCTTACAGCAGCCTTACAGTATCTGAAAGGGCCTACAGGAAAGCTGGGGAGGGACTTCTAACAAATGCTAGGATGAGGAGGAATGGTTTTAAGATGGAAGAGGGTAGATTTAAGTTAGACATTAGGAAGAAATTCATTACTGTGAGGGTGGTGGACCAAGTTGCCCAGGGAGGTTACAGATGCCCACTCTCTGGATGTGTTCAAGGCCAGGTTGGATGGTGTCCCTGCAGGGTGGTGGGAACTAGATGATCTTTAAGGTCCCTTCCAACCCAAACCATTCCATGATTAGAATAACTACTAGCACAATTACAACTTGCTCATATGCAATGTATCTCCTGGACAATGATTATTATATACCCTCAACATACCATTGACCTAGTTTTTCTTTGGGATCTGTATTTAGTCCAACACAGGTATGGACAGCTCTCCCTGCATGCAGTTATGCATACATCACAAAGAAGAAAGGTACTTTTTCCAATTTCAAGAGAAATAAAATAAAGCTCTTTTCTCAGCCCCACCACAGATATGCCATCCTAACTGCCCTTTCCATTGCATTTCAGCTCCCATCAAAAATTTCTGCCTTTTACACTTAAGTATGATAATCTGGCTTAAGAAATCACTTTTCCACTTTTGCTCATTTTTATGGGTAATTACTGGTTACTTCGTACTACAACCTTTTAAATTAATGACTGAACTTGGGTTTTGCCGTCCCCAAGAGTTTAATCTACTTATTGTTGACTACACTGGCTGTATTTAGTCACTTGGTAAGAAAGGCGATTCTGACCAACCAACTTTGTCACCTAAATTTAAAAGTTTTTCCACCAGCTAAACTTAAGTGGCCTTACTCCATTGACTTACAGGCACCTAAGAAAACTAAATTCTGCCCCTTTCTTGATGTCTCATATAACTTAAGGCATCTAACATTACTTAGTCTTCATTCTTCCCTCCCCAGTTTTAAGATCTGGACACTACTGATACCCATACTTCTATATGCATAAGTATGCTCAAGATCTAGTTTTACCTTTTTTGTATTTCAGCCTCTGCCTTTCCCATGACTTCAGAACTCCTGCCTACATGTCTTCCATCTGTGGATTCAAGTTTCAAGAACACAAGGCTCATCAACAAAATACTAAATAATCAAGCCTAAACCTGCAAGCAGTCAAGTGCAGCAGCAGATTTCCGCACTGAGATGGAAGTCCTGAGTGCAGAACTACTCGGGTGTGTAAAGTTACTTATGTGCTTAAGCAATTGAGGATCTGTCCTTGATTTTTAAAGCAAGTTTTCTGCCAAAATGGCAAGGACTTGCACAACAATCAGCAGTTCTTGGGAGATTTCCTCTTCTTGTTCTAAATCTTATAAGAACAGCTGTTCTGGAGAAAACTTGGCCATATATGAATGTCCACACAGGCTCCAAAACCACAAGTGCAGGCTCCAAGCCAGGGATGTATATCTAAGTCTTCCTGAATTCAATGGGATTCAGGTTTTCTCCTTTCTCTAACTACAAAACCACTACAGAAGGCACAGTGATCAGTAATGAGGCTTCAGCAATGGACATGTATTTGCTGCTCTCATTACAGCCAATACTGCTAATGAAATTTAAAGTTGAGACAGTTTAGCAAGACTTCTTGCACTGTTGCCACTGCTGACTAGCCCTGTTTTATTAATCTTGGAGCATCTTTTTTTTTAGTATTACAGGTCAGCAGGGAAACCAGAAAAACTAGACCATGCACTATGTGGGTAGGGTTCTCAAGGGGCTGAGGGATACCTTACTGTATCACTAGAAAAGGCATTTATTCAAAACATGATTACAGTATTACACACATTGTAATCAGCAAAGACTGTGAACAGCCTCAAGAGTAATTCCTACTGAAGTCTTTGTTCTTTATTGGGTAGCTCTAGATGTGAAGCAAACACCGCACTGACTAACTTTATGAGAATTCATAAGACCTACACAGTTTTCTCAGTTAAACTTAGCTTAAAAAAGGAGATATTCTCACCTACAGTCATAGCAATCCCTGTACCATTTTCCAGTATACTTGTGAAAATGTGCTATTAGTCAACCTTTCAGAAAGTCAGACTTTTTTTTTCCTGCCATCTACCACTGAGAACAAATCTAGATGGAGTTTGGGAAATCTTTCTTATTATCTTATTATAATCTTATATAATAAGATTATATAATCTTATTATTATAAATCTTATCTATCTTATTATAAATTTTTTCATATTAATTTTACAAAAAGCACATAGATCTGTTCATATTGCTATCCTGATGTATCAGGAGATTCAAAACTACTTAATTAGCTATTAACTATTAGTATTTGAATCCTGTGCCACAAACTTCTCCAGAAGTCATCACAAATGTAGGGCAACAGTCATGAACTAGGAAGTGGAGAAGCCTAAATTTTATGTTATGAAATTAATGGCTTTGTGGCTAAATCACTAGTTTAACATGTTTTTGCTCAGTCAGCTCAAGACCAAATTTGCCCTGGGAGGTGATCTACATAGGATTATTATATTGTTAAAGCCTCTGAGCCACATTCATTACACAAAACATCATCAAATGTGTTACTTTAGAGGCTAGAAAGACAGTATTTCATGCAATGTCACTCAAGTCCAGCCAACTAAATAACACAGTCTTAGTTTGAACTAACTACTAAGCAAATCCACTGTGAAAAACCGTTTATTCAAAATTGACACAGACTATTGGATTCTGGGTGTGGGAACAAAAAACCACCACTTGATCAGTAAAATACATTAAAAATACTCTCTAACTCATATTTCAACAGTTACGTATCATTCACTCCTACATGCAAACAATTTTTAACTTCCAGGTAGAACCAAACTCTGGTATTCCATCAGGGCTGCCTTCGCAGTAAGAGAAGCAATTCCTAGAATTTTTCAGTTTATAATGTGCAGGTGCAAAACTTAAAGTGGTCTCAGATGCTCAAATGCCCACTTTAAATTCCTCACCTCTTCTTTGAGTCTTACAGAACTTCAGTAACCTCTAAAGAGACAACTTTGGTAATGATCAGCAGAAATGTGAATAAAACCTATGACAGCTTTTCATGCTCTTAATTGCACTTTATCTCCCTTAAGGTGCAAGTTGACCTGTGTACTCAAAATGATTATAAGTCAAGAGAAACCAAGTCCTAAAATCTCTAGAGCTAATGGGCTAAAACAAAACCTCAGGGTTCATGGGTTGCTATAGCAGCAGCATCAGTAAATGCATTTAGTGATACATCTATCCCTTGATATCCCCAGTCAGCCCTGGCTGCCAATGGACAGCAGCTTTGTGATAAATATTGCTGGATTTGTCATACATAATTGCAGTGGGTTTCTCCTGTCAGCTTGTGGGTGGGAGTCAGAGAGGGGACCCTACATGATATGACTAATTAATTTTAAAGATGTCCAAATAGCCAAACCATTCATCATGGCCATCACCCACAACAAAGTCCCACAACAATTTTCAATCATCATGTTTTTGGCTTCAGTTTGCTTCCTTCATAGAGGCAGTGCTAGGGGTGAAGAAGAGTACAAACCACACAGTGTGAGAATAGCACAGGTACCATGTGACTTAAACATGGAAAGGGGCCTAGCCAGAATGCTGGGTGAAACCAACTTGCTTTCTAAAGCATAAAGGTTCCTTGGGAGGTGTGGGTGTGTGTTTCTAATGAAGCCTTCACTATAAAACTGACCTGAACTTGAGAGCTCAGAAAGAACTGCAAAAGCAAGTCAGAAAGTAAATGCCTTAAAAGCAAAGAAAGAAGCTTGGTTTTCATCTTCTTTCTCAACAGGAGAACATAATTCACTCTCCCAATACAGCCACCAAAGACTTTGTCCCTAGCAAAAGCATTACTTAAAGGATGAACCTGACAGAAATTAATGATGCAGAAGATTATATAATTTTTAAGCTTTACTGCTAGGTAGGCTGATTTTGTTTCTGTACAGAACTCTAATCACTCTACTCTTTCAGAGCATTTATTCCAAGAATTTCCCTCCTGAAATCCTCCACATCAGAAACAAAACAATGCCACCCACCAAAACTTATAGATTGGTCTCATTCTATACCCTAACAAAATGCTATAGGAAGCCAATGTGAATGGGAAGAAAGCCAGCCAGGCTTTTCCATAACTTTTGAGTGTTTTTTATTTTTTTTTAGTCCATACAGAATGGCTGTAAGATTTTTTAAAGTCACAAAATTAAAAAAATATGTTCATACTATCATTCCCAAGAGTCATTCTGATATGCCTTTTGTTTAGATACAAGTAACACTGAAGAAGGAAGGAACAGAAAGGAGAGTGGACATACCATGCGCATACATATACAAGTGGCAACACTCCCAAACCTGCCATATAGATTTATTGCATCATCTGTAGCTCAGCCAAAATTTATTAGCTCCGTATGCCTGTATGTGACTACGGGAGAGTGTGTGTGTGCGTATTCACACATCTGCTTTCAATCGTTACACAAAGGAAATCCTACACAGTAGACACATGAAATGTCTTTAACTACAACCTGTACCAAAGTGTGAAAGAGATAGAAAGAATTTGAGAGATATTTTTTCCTCCCAAAAGGAAGACTGAGCTGCAAAAATGCGTCATTACATACCAAGATTGTTTTGCACTTCAACTAAAGTGTCAGTAGAAGTTTGGTTTAGGGAATGAAACCAGTAAAGTAGTATGAAATATACAATTATACAAGATCCCTCCAATTTAGTAGGAATTACCAATTGATATTATACCAGGTTCTTGTGAAACAACTCAGGAATCTTGGGTCTATTTGCAGTTTAGAGTGAAGATAAGTGTGATGCTATCTTTGATCTGATTAATTAGATGTAGAGCTGCAGTAAACAAAAATATTTTCTATAAACAGCTGTGACTATAATAAGCAAAACAGAAGGTATGGGGAGCAAGGGAAGCCAACTATATTCCTTGAAATGTTAAGGTCTAGAAAAAGTCACAATGCATTCTTCAATCATGGTTTGGGTTGGAATGGACTTTAAAGATCACCTAGTTTCAACCCTGATGAAGGGCACACCTAGTAAAAAACCCCTCTCACTGAATCCTGCCTCATATAACAAGCCAATTCAAGTTCAAGTGGTAGGTACCCCAAGGACCTAATGAAGACAGTAGTTCCCAGCTCCAATCTTCCTGGCAGGATTCTGCTCTACACAAAGCTTCACAAGAAGCACCAAGTCATGCTGAGTCAAGGAGTTATTAAATGAAACAAGGCCAAAACAGTGCCTATAAATGTTGCCTTAAACACCAGACTGCAAAATAAATAACTATTCTGATCAGAAGCAAGTAGCAAGTTGAAGAAAAAGTGTCCTTAACTACAGTCCCATAAGAACCTTGGTTATTATGCATCCTATCTACAATTCTTGAAAAAGCATTTGGATAGACTAAGTGAAGACACAGCCAGCTTCATTTCTTTATTAAGTCCTATAAAAGGAAGGAAACCTCCTTAACTATCAGTCTCTACACAATTAATTTTATAAGGAGCAAGAGGGTCAGAGAGCTCTCCTAGCTCTAGGTACACTTAACAGACTTTTGCATTCCTGCCCCAGCTCTGGTTTTGAAGCAGCACCCACAACTCTGAAGGAAGGTTTAAAAAAGGTATAGAAGTTATATTTTTACATAATTTTGCTGGGGAAAAAAAAGTTTTAAAAGACAAATAATGGGATTTTACAAAACCAGTACCCCATATCAATCAATATTTATATGTATCTTAGCTAGTTGTTACTTATATCAACTGTATATTTAGCATAACCAAATCTTTCCACATCTGCAGTTCTTCATAGAAAACACGTATGCCAGGTCAAAACCAAGATCAATTTTAATGAGCACCATGAATGACTTGGGAGGGAATTTATAGATGAAAACAAGTAAGGAATAGTAGACATTTCAAAGCTACTAGAATGCTACAGGCACAAAATCTTCATATAAACATTTTCTCAGTCATTTGTTCTTGTGAAATAGCTTTTAATTAGTAAAATTTTCCTGGCAGAACAACACTCCTACTCTAGATTATTTCATGCCTCATATAAGTCTTTTAGGATAGTAACTGCAACAACCATAAATCATCAGTGTATATGAAATTCGGAGAGTCAAGCGATAATTCTAGTTATTTGCCACTGTGTTTTCTTTTGAATTTTCCTTAACATTTTTCAATATCATGCACAGACAGAATCTCACGTGGAACACTTAAAATACTTATGAAGAAACACTGAAAACCTGTTGAAAATTGAATACCAATTCCTTATAGTGACCTCTACACAATGTCAGTAGCTTATCTTCAGACAGAGATGATACCATCTAGGATAGAAACATCTTGCTGATAAGCAGCTGTTACTTCTCTTTCCCCATATAATGGTGTTTTCTTTAGCACAGTAGAAATAAAAAATATTTTCTTTGACCTTTATTTCCGTTTATTGTTTGAAGATGTTAATCAGTATTATAAACAGGGAACAGGAAGAAAGAATCTATACATTGTATGTACTTAATGTATTACAGATACTTTAAAATTGTGTAAATAAGGTTGATTCTATAGTAAGGAAAAAGAACTGGGCAATTTTACCCTACCACATGAAAAGCTCTCTAACAAAATACTCAAGTTAACTCTGAACAGAAGCCTAGTCTAAATGGGATATTCTTATCCAAGTCCTTTACCATAACATCATCTAATACAATCCAAAACACTACCTTTTCAGTCCTGACGCTTGACAACCATGACCTACGCTGACTTGATGTCTTCATCAGTGGTGCAGTTTTTCCTGCTCCATGTAACTTCCTGTCCCCTAAACCTGGGACCTTCCTGCCAATGTGTGCTCTGACCTCTAGGGCTGAGAACTAATACACCAGCGTAAATTTGATGATGGCATTTCATAGCAGCCACTAATAAAAGCAGTGTCCAAGTACATAAGGCCTTCAAATTTTCTTTCAGAGTATTTAAACCCTTGTGTTGCATCTGGCCAGAAATGCTGGCACAATAGTGATGAGATATGACTTATGGAAAGTCAAACCTCAGCTCTACTCCAACATAAAATAATTGTTTTAACTCACAGTCAGAGACCAAACATAAATCTACTCTTTATTGTTTGGCTGCCCTTTCCCCAGTAAGACACTGCACAGTGCACTGCAAGGGACCATTCATGGTTGGACAATACTGAAACATGAAGAGCAGCTAAGCATATGAAAAAAAATAATCCAGAAGAACTCACAGAAACCATTTGCAGAATGACCAGTCTCAAACCATGTCCTCTCTCCACACTTTCCAGAGCTAATGCCTCTGCAGAGCAATGGTTACTTTCCATTGCGTTCCCAGGGTCTCCTTCCCTTGGAAACCAGTGAGATGCCTTTGCTCTGAGTCAAACCTTCCTCTGAGTATACACACACCTACTTTTCAAATGCAGCCACCATCTCTACCTACTGCTGGCTTTCCGCTACACCTTTGCAGAACAGAAGTCGCCGTGATCGGCACGAGGCAACAACCAATGCCAGGGATGTGGCACCTCCCACCGGTGCCACACATGAGCCAGATAACCTGCTCACTGCCACGAATGCTGCAACGCTGACCTGTACACCAGGAGGCAATGCCAAGAGCAAGGCTGCCAGGTAGCATCTGTTTAATACATCCAGCAACCTTCAGCTTTTTTTTTTTTTTTAAAAAAATAAAATAATTCAGCAGGGCTGTCCCAAAGCCCATCCAATCTCCATTAATAATGCCAATGCATTATGGTTTGAAAAAATACAGTACAATTTTGTTGCTAGGAATAGCCCTTTATTGATAAGCCATGTAAAGCTGAGTGGAAAAACAGTCAAGTAACTCTGCTACTAATTTCTAAATTCATCAGTGACAACTCTTGTGTGAGACAGCTGTAAATGCCTGTAGTTACTATGACCATAAGTTAGAAACGGTCTTCCAATCATTGTTAATACTGAAGAGCTAGGAAAAGGGCGCAGGAAAAGAAACCACAACAAAATCCAGAGAGACCTCTCACTCAAAATAATTCTTTGGGACAGTCTTATCTGTGAACAAGGCCTTTCATTTCCCCCTTGCTTAAGTAACAAGAATTAGAAAGCAGAAAAATCAATAAAGGAGGGGAAAACTGAATAGCAATGAAAGCTTTCAACATCCTACAAGAAAACAAGCCAGCATAGTGCAGAAACGTTTAAGTAATTGCAGTTTCATAGTGGTTTTTCCTATCACAGGCTCAACACACATGTCCAGTTTGCTCCAAAAGCCTGATTTATAACCAGCCTTTTTTAATTTTTGAAGGAGCTGACTTTTTTGTAATAAAGGCTTTAGTGTTATGTTCTACAAATAGAACAGTTTTATTATCTCAGTCTTTTGGTACAACACGTGAATTATTTTGTTGTTCTTAAGAGCTGGCAGAATTTTAAACCACTAGGCAGCTCCATAGGAGTGAGTGGATTGGAAGACAGAAAAAAAATTGGGGGATGGGGGTGGAATGTGGCATTCCATAGATCAAATAGTATCAAATATACCACTGTACAGACATTTGTTCCCAGTTCTACTGCATGCCAGAAAAGACAAGCAACATGATAGCAGTTCCTAAATTTGTCAAACAGGAAGAAGCCATTTGGACATGTTGCAGAAGCTTAAGGATAGAGAACACAAAAAAACCAAACAACTCAATAGAGTCAGAAGCTCCAGACCTGAACTATTTTGAAGACTGCCCTTTGCTACCAGATTAATTCCACAACTAATTGAGACAGTTCAGCCCACCAGCCGTAAGCAATGTCACAACAAGAGCATGCTGCTAAACTTGGCACAAGACAGGACTACCTCAGCTGCCCTGCCTGGGACTGCTGATAATTTAATGAATATATATATACACACATGCCAGTAAGCAACAGGCAAAAGAAATCTGAGATACTTTTATCTTACCCATACGAATTCAAGGACAAACAAAACTGAGGGGTTTTCTTCTGCTGTAAGTTTAAGCAAACCACTATAGGAGATTAACCTATCCCTCTTCTTTCCCATATGGTGATTAAAGTGAACCACACACATCAACTGAAAATAAGAACACCCAGAAAAGCCAGAGTTTCATAACTGCCCCTTAAAAGGGGAAAAAGAAAGAAAAAGCCACACACAAACACAGCTTCTAGAAAGAGGGGGAGAAAAAAATGAATATGGGAAGAAAAACAACTCAACCCAAGAATTCCAAAACACCCTTACCAGCAGAGAATCTGCCTGGCAGATGCCTGAACATTAAAGGAGCTCCCTTACTGAAAAATGTGATTGCTTGAACATATATTGCCCCTAAATTACTAAGGTACAGAAGAAAAGGATGGAGCTATCTTTAACTTCTCTGAAGGAACATATTTGTGAAGACAAAGCTGTAGTTTACAAACCATATTTTCTTTAAAGTCTTGTCTTTACCAGTCATCATCCTGCAGTCCCTTTAGTTCTGGCTTTTTTTTTTTTTCCATCTGGCTGATTTTTTCTCATCTTTGAACTACACAGAAAAGCCATGAGAGCCCACTTCTGGCCCCGGGAGCGGCCGGGAAGTCCCGCATGGGAGCCGAGTACCACAGCTGTGGTTTGAGGTTAACCTCAGGCACAGGGAGGCTGGGGTGCAGCATCGCCTGACAGCACATTTCAGAGCAGCCACCCTGCTTTTAACCAGACAGCTACTGCAGCACAACAATCGCCCCCGCAGCTCTGAGGACAGCAAGGACATGCTGTTTTTCTGGATTAACATAATGACACTTAGGAGATAAAAATTTATGTACTCTTTATTCAATCCCATTGCCCCCTGAGAAAGCTAGCAGCTTAGTAATTTTATCCACCATATGCCCTTCTTGTTGGATGGCGTTATGGTAGTGGTAACAATCTACCCATCTATTAGTTGCAATGTAATCAAGAACTACATCCTGGCCTATTTTGTTCTATTAGGTTTCCAGTTTATACTGATAAAGCCCTGTCTAGAGGCCGTTGCACTGCCTGCTCAGCATTTGAGTGGATCAACCCATCACTGGAATGGCTCTCGGCTGGGCTAAAAAGGTACCCAAAACAGCAAGCCATCTCCACAGTATCCCTCCTGGCAGGCAGAGTGGGAACTGTGTGGCACCTTAAAACAAAGGGAAAACACTGCAAGTTTCATGGCCAGGAAGAGTGGCTGACACCAGGTTAGGAGCAGTCTTTTTTGAGGCCAGCAAATCACTCAGGCGTGACAGAAGAGGGAGGGTATCAAGATCTGGGGGGAGCAGGGGGAGGGAATTCCAGAGTAGTTGGACTTGTCAGAGATATTTGGTTTCAGTGTAGGCTTTAGAAGAGGAATGGCATGTTTAAAGGAGGCCACAGCCATCAGTACTCTTGATACAACCTTCCCTTTCTGGAGTATTCCCTGTTGAGTTGCATCAGTGACACAGCTGGATGAGTCCAGACTGGCATGTGGTCTTACATGAGGAATGGACTGCAGAGCACCAAATGCCTTCAGTGAAGGCATCCAGGCATTGACATTTTTTACATAACATTTTCTGGGCAACAGAGGGGACTAACAATGCTCTCATTTCAGACCTCCAAGTTCAAAAGCTCTTTTCTAAGTCCAGCTGGAGAAAATGCCCATTTACCTGCAGAGCTGCCCAACTACAGCCAGATTTTGCACCTGAATGTTGGAGAACAGATGTTGCCATATATGATACTATTAGTACTGACTGGAGAATATCAATTAGGTACAGGTGTTTCATACTAATTAGTTGTTAAGATTCTGCGTGTATATACCATTGAATAACTGTTACCAAGTATTCAAATTACTACTTTGCTGTGCACTAGGTCTAGGTTTTCTTCTCTAACATGAGCTAAAAATCAACAAAGCAAGATACACAGAAAAGGAGCATAAGAGGAGTGACTCTCAAGCTAGGGAGAATTATCTCGCAAGGGAATCTGCCCAATAACACTACAGGAGTCACAGCTACAAGGCCAAGAAACCAACACATGAAAACAAAAAACACGAGAAAAATAAATGGGAAAATACTGCCATGGGGCATCAAGGGCTTGGGTGGAAGAGCTGTGAACAGCAGACCCTTAACTCTACTGAGACATCAAGATTCTTAAAAGTGCACCCACGAACCTTTTAAAAGTTAGTTCAGAAGCCTGGCAGACGCCCACATCAAAAGCTGAGCACGTTCCCAGGTTCATCAATGATGAGAAGATTTGTGCTACTGTGAGTTAAACCCTCACAATTAAAAAAGATCCACAAACAAGCTATTCCCAGCATGCCAGTCAAGAACAACAAAAAAGATGCTGTGCTCAGACAGTCTCACCTCCCAGCAAAGTCCATCTCTGAAGTCAGCTCTTAGATGGTCTTTTGGCTGGAGCTAAGGGCCAGCCTAGAGCAGGTGGCACGAGCTGCCTCCAGCTGCGTAAAGCTGGTCACCATCTTCACTCCTCTAACCTCAGTCCCTTAACTGAATCTAAGAGGGAGGGATGAAAAGGTCAGGTGTCCTATACCTACCTATATTCAACACTGTACATATCGCTAGATGCAAAAAAAGCCAGCAGAATACAAACAATCAAAATCATAGTTCAGTGTCTGTGTGTCATCCTGCTTTGACTTGTAAATGCACATGAATATTTGTGAAAGAAGCTTCAACAGCGTATATCATAACATTGCTATGTTGAAACTCATTTTCTCCTGAAAACAAGACAGTGATGCTCCCCATGCTGGCAATCACAAAAATCTCCACAGGAATTAAATTTGCAGAATAAATTTAAGCTTCAACACCATCTTTCCTCAGTCAAAAATGTATATGCCAAGCAACTAGTTTACATACAGCTCAGATATTTATACATGATTAAGTCATGAATCAATTTCCTTCTAAATTTGTGGCTAAGAGTTACTTTGCAAGTCTTTCTTTCATGTGTATTTGTCTGCTTGTTTATTTCCTCCCCAATTTGTATTTGTATTCAGAAAATGAGTCCTCAATAACATCTAATGGGTGAACTGAATGGCCATAAAGTAGAAGCTACTAATAAAGCACAGTCTTTTGCTCAAAATACTTGATGTTGTTCTAATACCACATTAAATAAAACCACAACAGGACTTAATACTTTCAGGCAAATGCTGCGAGACGCAAGTCAGAGAAATCACAGCCGACGAGCACTAACGAGTCTACAAAAAATCCATTCTACTGCCCATAACATCAACCCTCATCTTTTAGGGTAACCAGATGAAGACTGGTAAATTGTGCCTGTCTTCCATAAGGCTTTTTGCAAAAGCACCCAGAAAGCACACAGCTGCATTCTTCCACTCTTCACAGAATAGAATGTCTCATTTTCAAAGATGGAAAACTGCTGGTGCTCACATATATAAAGGAAAAGAAAAAATAAACAAGTCTCAGATCTGATGACAGCAGGACACAACTACCTTCTTTACTGTATTTGGGGCTTTCTCTAGAGCCCACACAAGATAATGTTTGGATCGAGTTAGTACAACAGGCATACTCCAGCTTCAGAAGTCTTCTTTCACATAGCTTCATTCTGCCAGCTCCTCCCCTTACTTCAAGGTCAGCTACTTTGGGGGAAAAGGTGTATTTCAGTTTTTCAGAAACCACCTGGACCTACAGGATTTAACATCAAAAGATATTTTTCTTGGTGCCTGATTATCAAGTGTCTGCCATGCAATCTTCCACATTCTCTTTGCCATCAGCAGAAACCTGCACAAAGCTACCTTGTGCTAAAATCTCAAGTTTCTCCTCATTTCCACAAAAGACACTAGCTGCAAGCATTTTCCCAGGGTTCCAGCCAAAGCTTTTATTCTGCTTACCTGTGCCCCTATTTGGGAGACTATCCTCTACTTCTGCCCACTGTCATAGTGCAACTATTGTTCTGCAAGGTGATTTCATGCCAACACACCAAAAGAGACTCGTATGATGTGGACACTGCTTCAAAGCCAGACAGATAAGGTTTCCTTTCTGATCAACACTTAATCTTACAAAAACGGTAATAGAAGCCTTACAACGGCATCCTAAAACTTAACTCAACTTAAATATATAGTTTTCCAATTCCCTGAGGCTTCTGAGATAAGCCAGCTCATGTTACAGTCACAGCACAAACGCAGATATAAACCCCAATCTTCTAGATACCAACACAGGCTGGGGGAAGACATGCTAGAGAGAAGCCCTGTGGAAAAAGACCTGGGGGTACCAGTGGATCAAAAGCTGGACATGAGCCACCAATATGCAGTTGCAGCCCAGAAGGCCAACTCCATCCTGAGCTGCACCAAGAGAAGTGAAGCCAGCAGGTCAAGAGAGGTGATTCTGCCCCTCTAGTCTGCTTTAGTGAGACCTTATCTGGAATACTGCATCCAGGTCTGGAGCCCCCAACACAAGAAGGACGGGGACCTGTTGGTGTGTGTACAGAAAAGAGCCATAAAGATGATCAGAGGCCTGGAGCACCTCTCTTCTGAAAACAGACTGAGAGAGTGGGGGTTGTTCCACCTGGAGAAGAGAAGGCTCCAGGAAGACCTCATAGCGACCTTCCAAGACCTGAAAGGAGCCTATTATAAGAAGGCTGGGGAAGACCTGTTCCCTAGGGCATGTAACAATAGGACAAGAGGTAATACCCCTAGAGAAGGATAGATTTAGGTTGGACATTAGGAAAAAGTTCTTTACTATGAGGAACAGGTTGCCTAGAAAGGTGGTGGGGGCTCTATCCTTGGGGACATTCAAGGTCAGGCTTGATGGGGCTCTGAGCAACGTGTTCTAGTGTGAGATGTCCCTGCTTATTGTAGGGGAGTTGATGACCTTTAGAGGTTCCTTCCAACTCAAGACATTATTTGATTCTATCACATCATTTAAAGGGTCCCTATGTACTCCAGAAATAGCCAATTCTTTAAAAAATCTGAAGGGTCTCCAAGGCAAGAGTTCTCAGATTCTCTGAGATGGGCCACAAATTTACCTCCTAGTTGAACGTGACAGTATCACTTTGCCTTCTCCACAGCCTCTCCCTTGCAGGCAAAGGTGATGTGACTTCAAATGCATGGTTGGTGTGTCTCTGTGCACAGTTGACACGCACCTTCTCTTTAGACCTCTTGATACCACAAAGAATCACCAGCTAGTAGGACCCCAGTTTATCAACAGCTTGCCTCAGAAATACTTGGCATATTTTACAACTGAAGGGTTGTATGCTGAGACAGCGCTGCCCGTACAACTGCACTGGCCAAAGAAGGACTATGGAGACAAAAAGTCATAGAAACATAGAATCATATCATTACAGAATCATAGAATGCCAGGTTGGAAGGGACCTCAAGGATCATCTGGTCTAACCTTTCTAGGTAATACTACAGCTTATATGAGATACTATAGTTTATATGGCTCAGCACCCTGTCAAGCCGAAAGACTTTAAACTGTCCAATGTGGAGGAATCTACCACTTGCCTTGGGAGACTATTCCAAAGTTCAACTGTCCTCATGGTGAAAAATTTACCTCTCCCCAGGAGCAACTTGTGTCCATTACCCCTTGTCTTCTTCATATCTGAAAAAATTTTTTTACTGTGAGAGTGACAGAGCACTGGAACGGGCTGCCCAGGGAGGTTGTGGAGTCTCCTTCACTGGAGACATTCAAAACCTGCCTGGATGCGTTCCTGTGTGATGTGCTCTAGGTGACCCTGCTCTGGCAGGGGGGTTGGACTAGATGATCTTTCGAGGTCCCTTCCAACCCCTAGGATTCTATGACTCTATGAATAGGGAGTATCCAGCTTCTTGGTAGCCACCCTTTAAGTACTGGAACATGGTAATCAGGTCTCTCCTAAGCCTGCTTTTCTCAAGGCTGAAGAAAACCAGTTTTGTCAGCCTCTCCTCATATGGCAGATCATTCAGCCCTCTCATCATCCTCGTGGCTCTCCTCTGTACCCTCTCCAGCCTGTCTGCATCCTTTCTGTAGAGTAGGGACCAAAACTGAATGCAATGTTCCAGGTAAGTCAACTATATGGTTTGGGTTAATCCCAGGTCCTGCACAATATCTCCTTAAAAATCCTTTATTTTGTTGAACGCCCACTACCTGTGATTAGTTGGTACACTTTAAGTTCAAAATACTGTTGTATTGTGGGTCACACCAAAGACTCTGCTTGGACTCCAGGTCATCCTAACACTGAACTGATTTACTGACTACCAAGATCTAGCCAAATTTATTATGGTTCCTAATGAAATTTATTATGGATCCTTTATTACAGAGAAAATACTTAACTTCTCCTTCCACCATTACAAAAAATGACACACATTCATTCTTGTTAAGTGTACCTAGGAGCCCTAGGCAGTTTTTTACACCTTGTAGTTCAGTCAAAAGAGAAAAGTAAAATGTATAGATTTTTAAACTAAAAAAAACAAATCTGTATGTCAAATCTGCCACAAGGCATTTTAGATTTTAGAGAGTTACAAATGAATACTATTGTATAGTATTAAAAAAATACTAATAAGCATAGTAGGTATTACATGAATAATTTCACTCTGGCTTTCATTGTAATTACAGAAGTTAGTGAAGATGTTATTGAGATAAAGCAGATTTAGAATAGCATAGTGATAGCAAGCAGATCCACTACCAAGACAGAGTAAGCCTCTACAGCTTTTATGACAGGCAAATTTTGATCTATTAACCTTCTCATGCTGAATTTCAGCCAAAGAATTCAGACAACCAGAATACCAAGGAAGAGACAACTCCACACAACAGGATAGATGTAACTGCCCAGCCCTCTCTCCTGCCAGAGGTCACTGCAAAATTCCTAATGTACGGACTTCAAATTTATGATGACATATTTCCAAAAAGTGATCATTAGCATGCAAAAAGCTATATTCCAGTTAAAAGTGTATAGTAAGCCAGAAAATTCATGCTGGATAAGGCCTTTAATCAGCCTTATCCATGGAGGTGAAGACAGAAGGTCTGCAATGCCAGTCAGAAGAGTACTAATAATTACAACAGTTTATCATTTGTTAGCAAAGGGAATAAATCACTAGGACTGTATCCTGGGAGGATTAAAAAAAAAGTTTCCCAGCTAAAGGCACTTCAACCTTGTTTCTTTCCTGTCAGAACAGGTAAGGGTGGCACCTGGTCCCAAATCTTGTGACACAGCAGCACCCACATTGCTCTCCCATTTAGGCTGATGCCAACTTTAAAGCACACAGTCCCATGAGAAATAAGAGCAATGGAAACGAGAAGACAGGAGAAAAGGAAACTGCCTGAGAACGGTAAAGAAAAAAGAACTGGTATTAAAACTAGAAAAAAAAAAAAAAATCAGGTCACTTGTATCACAAGAGACTGATACTGAAAGCCTCAGAGAGAAGCAGTTCAGGCAAGGACAATGATATTCCCTTGCCTGTATAATTTATATGTAGGCAACAAAAGTAAGCAGAGAATTGCAGGGAGTTGAAGAGATTATCTTGTATTTCACCCAGCTACAAGGCTACATTGCTCTGAGATTTGAATACTCTCCTACCTTGTGTCACCCTACTCAGCTGTGTTACTAGTCAGGTCATTTATACTGAACTTTTGATAGCTGATTAGTAGTCACACGTTGCTCATTTGCTATGACTGCCTGGCGTCCCAGCACATGGAAAAGAGCCATAGCTGTGCCTCTACAATGCTACAGAATGCTAAGCACACAGCAAAGAATACAAGATCTTAAGAGTCTCAAATTAGAAAACAGTCTGGAATCTGTTTCCTCTGTATCACAGTCCTGGTACTTACAGTGATAGCATGAAATAAGATTCATGGTTGCAAAGAACTTTTCTACAAAGATATTGTCATGATGACGACCACAAAAGTCTGAGAAAGTAATTCTGTCCTTGGGATTTGGTTTGAATAGCGTGTAATAAACATGGCATAGGACTGCATTTTGAACAGTAAGGAGAAAGTGCAACACTGAATAGCTGTTTATTAAGAGCTGCTCTATTCATTCTACGCACCAAACAGATACTCAGAAGAAACACAGCAGTGACCACGTACTTAATATGCATGCCTACGAAGGAGAATTCAGCTTGCAGAGACAACACTATTGTATTATTTTAGCAGGCCTGACCTTGCAAATTTCATCACGTTCTCCAAGACTGAGACAAATTTACAAGCACAATTATTCAGGGCATTCTTACTTCACTTGTGCATAGCAGTCCTCAGTGAGATCAGGTTCTAAGATGCTGGCTACTGGATGAGTAAAAACCTATCCAATTCCTCAGACAGAATACAACACATCTCTTGCTAATTTAATGTTTTTAAGTTTGTACATACAAGTCACAAATGCTGAAAGCAAAAGACAGGAGATACTGTGCCAAAAGAGTGAACAGTCAGACAAACTACACACTCAAATGAAAAACAGTAAGAAAGAAAAAAATTAAGAAGTCTGATCAAAGAAGCTTTCTTGTGCTGTCCTGGCTGGGCTTTAGTGGGGGCTAACACTCCAGCAGTAGACTACACTTAACAGAGATATCTATGCATACAGGGAGTTATAATTTGCATTAGTATTCACGTCTTCCCACAAGCTCTGCTGCTCATGAGACCATGAAGATGGATTTTCTGGTGCTGTATACATGAAAGTTCTGTTGACATAGAAAGTCAGGTTTTCTCAGAGCCTTTGCTGCACCTTCCTCAGCTCTCTGCAATATTATACCAACTGATCTGTATGGTATTAGAAGCCATCAGAAAAGACTTTTTAAATAATGTGTTTGAACAATGCAAATAAATGATCTTCTCATTTGGCTTATGAGATTTATTTCTGTTACCCAAAATTCAATCTACAACACGAGAGCAAACTAAGGCCAAGTTACTATTAGCATGCTAAATTTTGAAGGCAAATTACAAGCCTCCCATAAAAATTTAACCTTACGGTAACAACAACCACCATCAAGAAACCAGAGTTACTCTGTCAAGTTACAAAACTTACCCTAAAATCAGACTGCTACACAACAAAGCTAGTGAGTGCCCTTACTCTGGCATAAGGAAATAAAAAGCCATCACCAGTGATGGAAATACACAAACTGTAACCTTTCAAGACACACACTTTAGAAATCATCCAATCAGGGACTAAATAATTAAAGAGATCATCTCTTGGTCAGGCTGGACCACTGTCAAGAGCTGTCAAACTCCAGGCAATATTGGTAATAGACATATAATACAGGAATCCCTATAGTTTATTTTTAAAAAATGAAAATGGAAGTAAGCTGGTGGGCTTTTGGCATAAATGGGTTTTTCGTTTGTAGGGCAGGGCTGGCAGTTTTTACCCTAATGGCAAAAAACATAGCTCTAGAAAGTTACATTCCACTCTTACTTCCACCAAGCTTAGATAGGTCATCTGCTTCGTCTGCAGTGTGACCCTCAACCTAGCCTTGGGATAGTCAAGTACAAGACAGTACAAACAGAAACCACAGAATTTTAATTGTTTGAGGGAAAGCTGGACATGCAAATTGAGTCTCCCAGTCAAGAAAAAAAAGTTATCAGTACTTACCTAACTAAATCTTTCTGCTAATAAAAATTTAAGAAAACAAGTTGTTTTTTATAGTCTTCAACTTCAATAAGATCAGTTCTTTGACCAGACACAGTAGCAGAAATTTATATTTTTAAATAGGATTTAGTATTATTCTCTCACTCTAGAGACAGAATTCTGCTGTCACACTTAACTCCTTTTCAAAATATTTTCCAAATTAAAAAATGGGCTGTTATGTGAACTTAATAATGTCTGAAAACTATATCTGTTAAGTCTAAAAATACAACACACATCAGCTGTACAGAGTATTGGAAATTTATCTCCTGTTGAAAGGGACATTAGTTCTTTTGCCCTTCTGTTCATGGCTTTGTTCTTTCTAATAAAGCAAGCTGCCTCTGTTTTTCTCCTTTCACACCCATGGCTTGCCCACAAGAGAACTGATCACCAGAAGCATATCAAATTAATTCAGTGCACTCTGGCAGCAGGATAAATGAGAAGAAATTGATGAGCCTTCAGAAGGGGCAGGGGCATGATAAAAATCAAGGGGTTATCACAATTCTTCCTAGAATTGCAAAAAACATTATAGACACAGTGTGTGAATAGGTGTCACTGGAGCTGAAGTCACATGCAGACCATGACAGACCAATAGATACACATAATGTTCTCTTCATTGTGCAGGAGACCCAAGGCCCCCAAGAACTGCATTCGAAAAGAAACAGATGTGGTGAGAGCGTGCACTCCAAAAGTTCTTCCTTTATCTGCTTCTCAGCAGCAAAACAACCTGCATAACAAAACAAAACCTTTCCATCCGGCCTGGACCAGTGCCAAGACAAACCAAACTACCAATCTACAATATAACTGATTCTTGGTTTTAATTATCGGAGGAATGCTGACACATAAGACACAAGTTACTTTGAGATGACTGTGGAGCAGGAAAGAAGCAAGGATGGGCATTCAAGAACCAAGCGTTCCCAAAACACAAGGTGCTCTCCTCTAGCTACACACAGCCCAGCTGTGCTGACAAGGACTGCTGTTGCCACCTCCACAAGAGAGCAGGACGCCAGGTTGGAGGGACACCACTTGCACCAGAAGGCACTGGCAGCAGTGCCACTGTCACAACTCTCTTCTCAAAACTGTGCTGCCCACGTGATCAAATTGAGAAACTGCAATAATCATCTTCAGGGAGGGAACAATACAAACACATGCCAAGAGAGACCTTCGTGTTGCTTACAGACCTCCCTAAATGTTCAGGGAACTGTTGTATACAGAGCCCCAAGTGGTACCACATGGTATCTGTGGCGCTCCAAGAACAAGCAAATCTGAACAAAGCTTGACTTTTAAGGTTTTGGCTTGAAAAATACTTCAGCGGAGGGGAAAATATAGAAAAAGCAGTGTAATTATATTAAGTCTTTACTCTTTGCCCACGGGGCAATTAAATTGGAACTATAAATACGAAGGATGCAGGGCAAATGAAAATTTTGAAGCACTATAGAATTACTGGTTTAATGGCTCTGCCAAATAACAGCACACTCCCAGCAAAGAGTTCTGGCTGTAGAAAGCCCTTAATCCCAATGAATAACTAACTGGGAATAAAGTCAGCTAAACAGCTGTCAGGATGAAATGCTGTTCAAGTTGACTAGAGGAACCACTGCCTAGAGCTGGAAAGTAGTATGTTCAGCCCAACCTCAAAGCAAAGAGCAGGACCTGACACCACAGTTTAACTAACATCTGCCACCACCTTCTACCTTAAAAATTGGAGTATGAAAGAGAAAGACAGAAGCAGCAAGGGAAGAACCAACTGTTCTCTTCAAAAACACAGCAGGTTAACTCTGGAGTGAATTTGATAGTTATCCAAGTCTCTTCCAAAGAGAAGATGGGGCAAGTTAGTACCTATCTGTACTCAACACTTCTCACTTTCCACTGAGTTGTAAGGGGATACTAAATGCTGGCATAGAGTTAACTGTTAAGAAAAGAAACAACTTCAGAGAACCAATGTATCAGAGGAACTCTATTAAGCTCACCTGAGCAGCTTACTGAAGGCATAATTGCTATCCTGTATTTCCAATAGAAAAAGCTGCATCTCCCCTGCACCATGATCCTGACTCCAAGCAGGACTCTCCAGAAAAAAGAAAAGGATTTTACAGTGGACTAGAAATGCCTGATATGTCCTCTGAAATACCTATCTGTTTCAGGTTTCTTTCTCTTGATGCTCTTTGTCCAGACTCTGCTTTTCCTCTTCCCTTTTCTCAAATTTCTTAAACTTTTTTTCTAGGCACCGTATTTGGACTGGCTACCCCAAATGGTGAGTCAGAATAATAACAATCATTCATCAGAAGCTCAAAGTATAGCAGTTGCTCTGAGCCACAACCTTACCTACTTCGTTAAGTTCCAACATGGAGCAGAAGAAATAAGAGATTACTTACATAAGAAATATACTTTGATTCCTGTGATGGTGCTTGACATGGCAATGCAGCCTTACCAGCTCTTCAAAATAGCACTAAAAAGATGAGCCTATTCAGAAACCCAGGAACAAGTTTGGAAGATAGACCTGGAAACTATATGCACCAGAAGATGTAAAGATACAAGGAGAATGGTAGACCAAGTACACACAAATTATTCAAGTGAGCTTGCAATAGCCACTCTCTACATAAGGATATTTTAAGCTTTTAGGGCACATAGAATGTATACAGCTGGCAGTATCCATATGACAGATGCATCAAGGGAATGTCTTTTACCACCAATAGAACTCTGCATTAACAGATGGATTACAGGGCAGTCATTCACAGACAGCAAAATCCCTCAACATTGCCCACAAAAACAGCAAATAAAAAGGCCCAGGGCCCTCTAGTTAATCAAAAGTCAGATTTGAAATTAGATGGGTTGTTGATGAGCAAGAAGACAGCACTCTGATGTATTACCAAGAACAAAGTAATAATTTTCCTAGTTGTATTAGAATGATATACTAGAATCACAGAATGGCTTGGGTTGGAAGGAACCTTAAAGATCATATAGATTCAATCCCCTTGCACTGGCAGGGACACCTCCCACTAGATCAGGTTGCTCAAAGGCTCATCTAACCGGTCCTTGAATACTTGCAGGAAACGGGCTTCCACAACTTCCCTGGGCAAGCTGGTCCAGTGTCTCACCACTCTCATAGTGAAGAATTTCCTCTTAATATCTAATCTAAATCTCCCCTCTTCAAGTTTTAATCCATTACACCTTCTCCTCTTGCTACAAGCCCTTGTAAACTTCCTTCCCCAGCTTTCCTGTAGGCCCCTTTCAGGTACTGGAAGGTGGCTAAAAGTCTCCCCAGAGCCTTCTCTTCTCCAGGCTGAACAACCCCAACTCTCTCAGCCTGTCTTCATAGCACAGAAGCTCCAGCCCTTTGATCATCTTCATGGCCCTCCTCTGGACTTGCTCCAGGAGCTCCATGTCCTTCTCATGTTGGGGTCTCCAGAACTGGACCCAGAACTCCAGGTGGGGTCTCATGAGAGCAGAGTAGAGGAGGAGAATCACCTCTCGTCACCTGCTGGCCATGCTTCTTTTGATGCAGCCCAAATCATTCATCACTGCACTGAAAGAGCTATGGTTACCACACTCCAGAAATTCCCAAGTGTGCTTTTTCCTTCCAACAGCCTCATTAGACTTCTGGCAGGAAGAAATCACAGCTCTGGGGAGAAGAACAAGTGCACAGGCCACACAGCGTTTTCAGCTCAGTCATTTTAGGACACTAGGACACTTCCATGGCAATCTGGAGTGGAGGAATTGTCAGACAGTAGTGCCTTTCATCTCATGCCATTGTCCTAAGGAAAACTGCTATGACACACCCTGGACAACACAGGACACAAGTGTACACAGCTGGAGTCACACTCTCCCTTTGCTATATGCTTTCTACATTGCAGAAGAGTCCTTTTTCTTGTTTTTTTGTTGAAGAAATGAAAGTAAATGGAGTACCAGCAAGTTTTTTACATGCACAGACATCTCAACTTTGTTGTCTCTCATATCAGTTTCACTAATCACTTAGACCTTGCTTGCAATTGCAGGTATCATCTAAAGCACTCTCCCTCCACAACAACTACAAAAATAAAAGGTTATGTTTTGCTTTCTCCATACTTTTTGGTGTACGAGATGTTTAGCTTTTCCCTCTCAATCCTAAAAGAAAAATTCAACCTGACATCCGTGAACAGGGTAAAACATTCACTGCCCAAAAGTAATGTTGACAGGCCCATCTCTACCAGTACTTTTCCAACAGCGCTTACTTCATGGGAGTAATGGAGCCCAGTTCAAGCTGCAGGAAACTGGCAATTTGATGCTTCATATTGGAGCTCCCTATCCTGTATAAAGGCTGCCACCACTGCTACTTCTGGAATTCTGCTCCTCCTGATTCAATCCCCTTGCACTGGCAGGGACACCTCCCACTAGATCAGGTTGCTCAAAGGCTCATCTAACCGGTCCTTGAATACTTGCAGGAAACGGGCTTCCACAACTTCCCTGGGCAAGCTGGTCCAGTGTCTCACCACTCTCATAGTGAAGAATTTCCTCTTAATATCTAATCTAAATCTCCCCTCTTCAAGTTTTAATCCATTACACCTTCTCCTCTTGCTACAAGCCCTTGTAAACTTCCTTCCCCAGCTTTCCTGTAGGCCCCTTTCAGGTACTGGAAGGTGGCTAAAAGTCTCCCCAGAGCCTTCTCTTCTCCAGGCTGAACAACCCCAACTCTCTCAGCCTGTCTTCATAGCACAGAAGCTCCAGCCCTTTGATCATCTTCATGGCCCTCCTCTGGACTTGCTCCAGGAGCTCCATGTCCTTCTCATGTTGGGGTCTCCAGAACTGGACCCAGAACTCCAGGTGGGGTCTCATGAGAGCAGAGTAGAGGAGGAGAATCACCTCTCGTCACCTGCTGGCCATGCTTCTTTTGATGCAGCCCAAATCATTCATCACTGCACTGAAAGAGCTATAGTTACCACACTCCAGAAATTCCCAAGTGTGCTTTTTCCTTCCAACAGCCTCATTAGACTTCTGGCAGGAAGAAATCACAGCTCTGGGGAGAAGAACAAGTGCACAGGCCACACAGCGTTTTCAGCTCAGTCATTTTAGGACACTAGGACACTTCCATGGCAATCTGGAGTGGAGGAATTGTCAGACAGTAGTGCCTTTCATCTCATGCCATTGTCCTAAGGAAAACTGCTATGACACACCCTGGACAACACAGGACACAAGTGTACACAGCTGGAGTCACACTCTCCCTTTGCCATATGCTTTCTACATTGCAGAAGAGTCCTTTTTCTTGTTTTTTTGTTGAAGAAATGAAAGTAAATGGAGTACCAGCAAGTTTTTTACATGCACAGACATCTCAACTTTGTTGTCTCTCATATCAGTTTCACTAATCACTTAGACCTTGCTTGCAATTGCAGGTATCATCTAAAGCACTCTCCCTCCACAACAACTACAAAAATAAAAGGTTATGTTTTGCTTTCTCCATACTTTTTGGTGTACGAGATGTTTAGCTTTTCCCTCTCAATCCTAAAAGAAAAATTCAACCTGACATCCGTGAACAGGGTAAAACATTCACTGCCCAAAAGTAATGTTGACAGGCCCATCTCTACCAGTACTTTTCCAACAGCGCTTACTTCATGGGAGTAATGGAGCCCAGTTCAAGCTGCAGGAAACTGGCAATTTGATGCTTCATATTGGAGCTCCCTATCCTGTATAAAGGCTGCCACCACTGCTACTTCTGGAATTCTGCTCCTCCTAGTCACGTAGCCCTGTACCCAAAGCATACACTG